>NW_026652280.1:1267634-1401427 GCF_009828535.3 Hylobates moloch | reverse complement strand
CTCCCTCCCTGCACTCATCCTTACTGACCAGCCTCCCTCACTCCCTCCCTGCACTCATCCTTGCTGACCAGCCTCCCTCACTCCCTCCCTGCACTCATCCTTGCTGACCAGCCTCCCTCACTCCCTCCCTGCACTCATCCTTGCTGACTGGTCGGCCACTGTGTCTCTTCAACACCAGACTCTGTCCCACCTGCTGCGTTCCCTCTTCCGGCCTCAGGACTCTCGGGTTCCTTGTGTGCCCTCAGTAACACACTTACTGAATTGGTGCCGAATTTCAGTGCTCCTACCAAATACACTTTTCGCAGAATTAATAACCAAAGAGCCACATCTTCCAATCAGGCTACAAAATTCTCTTTTATTTATCAATTTTAACACAAATGCGAATCACTATTATCTAATTTTCAGAATATTTTTATTTTGCTTTTTCTACGTCAGTTTCCTTTAAATAGCACAGGTTGTGGGATTCAAACTGGAAAACACCTCATTGAACTTGGAAATATGTCTCAGTGCCAGGTCTACTTGGTCTCACTCAGCACCTGAATGGATGACATTAATAGAATCTCCTGGCGTGGAAAAGGGGTGGTCTCCTGGAGGCTGTGGTGGCAGCTGGGAGGCCTGGAGCCAGCTGCTTCGTCCTGGCTGCTCTGTGACTGCCCCAGCCCCCAGGCTGCAGGAAGAATGGATCCCAGAGTTACAGAACACCAGGCCCGGGGGTGGCTGGGACTTGGCTGGGGCCAGCTTCACTCAACAGATGCAGGGCACATGTTCCCCAGGACACTCGCTGAGGCTGCCTGGCCCAACAGGTACAGAGCCAAGACACAATCATCACATCACATGGACAGCCCGGTCACCCACCCCGTCAGGACACAACCAGGACAACAAGAGCCATCTGGGTGTCTTTCTCTGGCCACTGAAGTCTCACAGATGCTATCAGATATTAACTTACCTGACCCAAAACAACCAACAAATTTAAAGTTGTTTCCAGGGACAAAAATGGGGAGTTGGTGTCACAATGGAGGGTAGGACAGGAATGAGGTACAGTGAGAGGCAGCAGGAGAAGTGGCAATTCCTCAGATTAGTCAGGGTGGAGTAGGCTGTGCCACAGTAACACGTGCACCCTCCATCTCAGCAGCTTCACCCGGAGCATGGCAATTTTTCACTCAGCTCCATCCGGCACCCAGGATCCCATGTTTATCACCAACGGGGAGGAGAGGCAGGGTCTCCAGCTCCTACCTGACCCTTCCCCGAAGGGACAACTGCCTTTTCCCCTCCTTCATTGCAAGGGAGGCTGAGAGGTGTGGGGCACCCCTGGAGCATTTGGTGGGCATGGCCTACCTCTGACCACAGCTTTCTGTGCAAAGCCTGGATATCCCGCCCTTCCTGTTCAGTTGACGAGAACCTGTGAGATCAGATGGCAGGAAGCCTCACTTCCAACAAACCCATTCCCGTCCCTCCAATTGCAGATTTTTGTGTATTTGAGTAATCTCACCCACACACAAACGCGGTTTCTTCCAGATTCTTTTCACTATCCCAAGACACCATACAGTGAAGATAAAGTGACAACCCCCAAACTTCAGACAAGGCTTTCTCCACTTGTAGAACCTCAAACAATCCAAATGCCTTCAGGCGAACCCATGAAGCGATGGGGGGTGCCAGCTCCGTTGCCGAAAAAGCCCATCCCATCACCATCCACAGCTTTACGTGGTTCTGTGACATGGGACAGTGTTTACAGTAGAAAGAGATGGGGGAGGGGAAACGGAGGCTGGAGGGGCGCAGTTGATGGGCAAAGACACAGCCCACGCACCTCTTCCATGGAAGGACAGTCACACTCCTTTTCATGAGTTAGTGACCGCATTGCCCCAGGGAGACTCAGAGATAGTTAAAGGGGCAGATAAACAACTTTTTTTTTAAATTCTACTTTAAGTTCTGGGGTACATGTGCAGAACATGCAGGTTTGTTACGTAGGTACGCATGTGCCATGGTGGTTTGCTGCACCTATCAACCTGTCATCTAGGTTTTAAGCCCCACATGCATTAGCTATTTGTCCTAATGCTCTCCCTCCCCTAGCCCCCTGCGCCCCCGACAGGCCCCGGTGTGTGAGGTTCCCCTGCCTGTGTCCATGTGTTGTCATTGTTCAACTCCCAATAATGAGTGAGAACATGTGGTGTTTGATGGCGAGGATGTGGAGAAATAGTGCTTTTACACTGTTGGTGGGAGCGTAAATTAGTTCAACCATTGTGGAAGACAGTGTGGTGATTCCTCAGGGATCTAGAACCAGAAATACCCTTTGACCCAGCAATCCCATTACTGGATATATACCCAAAGGATTATAAATCATCCTACTATAAAGACACATGCACATGTATGTTTATTGCAGCACTGTTTACAATAGTAAAGACTTGGAAACAACCCAAATGCCCATCAATGGTAGACTAGATAAAGAAAATGTGGCATATAGACACCATGGAACACTATGCAGCCATAAAAAAGAATGAGTTCATGTTCTTTGCAGGGACATGGATGAACAACCTTTTAGAGTGTGTCAAAAATCTATCCACCCTCTCCAGCTGTTAGCAGCCAAAAAAAAATTCACCGGCTTTTCCCTTCTGCCTGATGACCTCATGGTCCTCTGCAGGGCATGCCTCTGCCACCCAGAGAAGTGCGACCCTTCTGTGAATGGCACATAGGCCCTGGGTGGAGGCCGGCCATCTGGCTTCTTCTCCTCCAACTCGGGTTCTCTATGGATGACCCTTGAGATCCCTCAGCGGGCCCATCTGTGAGAAAGGCACCCACGTGCAGAGACTTGAGCCAGCTCACTAGCCAGGCACACAGAGATCATCCTTGCCTCTGTGGTGTTTGTTTCTTACTCGCCTACTGAGAATCCCAACCCCGAAAGGGGCCTCCATGGGAGAGTGCAGAAGGGGCTCCCAGGGCGGGGTGCACGGCGGGTTTTAGGTTGTCTATCTCTCCAGCAGTCACCTCCCTGGAAAGCATGTCTTCGGAATCATTAATTCATCCATCAGAGTCTTTGCCAGCCTCTCCTAAACATGCTGGGTGTCACGGCAATGACACACGTCACCCTGCTCCCTGCACATGGACTGTCAGCCGATGGGCCTGGCAGCTCTGAGGGATGTGAGGAAAATTAACCAGGGAGCAATGGCCAGGGGCAGAGCAGAAGCCATAGGCACAGCGGCCTCCTTGTCCTCTAGGTTGATATCCACAGATTCAACAGCCTCAGATTGAAAGCCCAGATACGAAGGACCCACCATGCCACACCATTTTATATCAGGGACTTGAGCATCTGAGGCTTTTGGTATCCAAGGGAGGTCTTGGGGCCAATCCCGGGTGAATACAGAGGCTACCTGTATAACCTCAGGGCTTCAGGGCAGGAGGCCCCATCCCACAGATGTCTTTCTCCTTCCAGCCTCTCCCTCCTCTAAAGCGTCCACACTCACCCTTCCTCCTAGGATACTCGTGCCAGGAACCCCGTGCAGACCCCAGTGAAGCTGCTCCGAGGAAGTGCCCAGGATGGATCCACCTGGCATGAAACTCAAAATAAGCCAGAGACCAAGATGGGAATTGGGGAAGTTGAAGAAAGCAGCCCATGGGGACGCAGCTTGTGGGTGGAAGGAGATGGAGAGCCAGGTACCCTGGGGCCATGGGGCATCCAGAGCTGCTCTGCCTACATGTCCCACCGAGGTGGGGAGTGTCATGAGCAAGGCGGGACCAGGTGGGATCTGGGAGGGGCCTCAGGGCCCACTGTTCTGGGTGTGGCCGTCTGCTCCATGACATGGAGAGGACACTGACCTGAAGCTGCATCCCCACAAGGCCCCTCAGGTGTCTCCAGCTGAGCCGCAGCCGCTGCCTCTGTTGGGGCAGCCCTCCTGCCAGCTCTGCTGAGCAAACTGCAGTCATGATCTCGCAGACCCACCCCATGAGCTGAAGCCTCGGCAGGGGCCATCCCAACAGTGCCCTGGGTTTCTGCAAATTGCAGTACAGGCCCCCGGGGCCAGGCCTCCTGACTCTCCCCGGGCCCAGCACTCACTTGGTGGCTCTTTGGACCCTTTCGAGACAGCACAGGCAGGGGTCTCCTCCTCCACACTGGCCCCGGGATTCTGCCTGTGCTGGCCTCGTGCCAATGGCAGCCAGGGGTAGAGGGAGCTTGCAGGGGGCTGGCCACCGGCCTGATGAGGCTACTGCACCCTCTGTTTTCATGGCCAGCCACCAAAACCAAACCGTGTGGACAGCCAGGAGTGCCCAGCATGGGAGCCCCCTGAGAGCCGACCCTTGGTGGGAATTTGTGACTAAATATGGGCTATGGGCCGGGTGCGGTGGCTCACACGTGTAATCCTGCACTTTGGGAGGCTGAGGTGGGCGGATAACCTGAGGTCAGGAGTTCGAGACCAGCCAGGCCAACACAGCGAAACTCCATCTCTACTAAAAATACAAAAATTAGCTAGGTGTGGTGGCAGGCACCTATAATCCCAGCTGCTTGGGAGGCTGAGGTGGGAGAATTGCTTGAACTAGGGAGGCAGAGGTTGCAGTGATCCAAGATCACGCCACTGCACTCCAGCCTGGGTGACAGAGCAAGACTCTGTCTCAAAACAAAACAAAAAATAAAATAAATACGGGGCTAGGGTCTACAGTGTGATGACAATGTCCAAGGCACTCTTCGTCCAGCGGCAGCCTCAGGAACGTTTGCCGAGGCCTTCATGGGCCAACACATTGACACACACATTCAAGGAGGCATCGGATGCTGTGCACATCAGCAGAGAAGACGGAGCGCTGAGGATAAAACACACGGGTCTCCTATGCTGAGAGGGGAGTGAGGTGGCCGCAGCCAGGGATGGCAGACAGAACACAATCATGACAAAGACAGGAAACCCTCCCAACAGCGACAGCCATCAGGGTGATGCGTTTTCTTGAATGCTATTGATTATATTCCCAAAAGGCCATAAATTACAGAGGGAATTGTTCTTAAGGTACTTGCTGAGCCTGACCTGTCCTGATGATTTTCCTGCCACTGTCAGGTTCAGGGGACTTTTGTTCCTTGGCTGATATTAACAAGCATTCTCCTTTCTTGCAGTCACCCCACTGTCCTGAGGATGATGAAGTGGAGTCAGACGGCGTGGAGATAAAGCCAGATAAAGCCGTGTCCTATGGCCACCACTTGAGGAGAGAGGAGAGTGGATGTGCTCTTTCAGGGGACAGAGCAGGCCTCTCTCCTCGGGGATGGGGTCTCCCCGTGGGGATCTGTGAGGTCCACCCTCTTCACAAGAGAAGTTGAGCGTGTGATGGACTCAGGAGCCTCCTCCACTGTCGTTTCACAGCAAATGCAGGTCCAGAAAGCCTCAGATGCCCCTGAAGCCCAGGTTTAAAGCAGCCCATATTAAAAGCCACCCTCCCTGAATAAGGCCACTTTCAGGCAGGTCAGCGGCTGAAGAACAAATGTCAAGGAAGAAGTGGCGCTCAGCCACCCAGATCCCTCGGGCTGTTTAAAACTAACAAATCGAGGTTGGGAGGAAGTGTGTAATGGCAGTGTTGCCTCACTACAAAAGTGCCGCTTTCCACACGTGTACAGACCCTCAGGCATGTGGACAACATCCCGGCGTGCCCCACAGGCGAACGGAGGAGTTGGTTCACTTTCTTTTAAGAGGCTTATTATGTTTCTCTCTGTGATCACTTGAAGTTGGATAAATGATACAGTGCAATTTATTATTTATACAGTATCCTTCATACAGAGCATCACAAAATGTTTTGCAGCAAGAACAAGACAGAGAAGCAGTAAACTCTGCCAAGAAGGCAAGACCTTTCCAGCCAACAGGGATGAGGGCAACAGGACAGCTGGAAGAGGCAAAGCTTGGCCCCGCCAGCCACATTTCCAACTGAAACTGGCCCAAAGGACACCCCTGCTGGAGTCCCAGGGACTCGACCACGGACACACAAGCCCTTCAGCCACCTCTGGGACTCCACCAAGGATTGCTGTCCTGCAATTAATCCCATTAAACCAATGTGGGGTTGCACAAACATAGAAGCATCACTTCAGAGTACAAGAGCGCCAGTCAACGCTGTGGGTCTTTGATTTTGTTGTTGTTGTGTTGCTTATTCTTAGAGGCAGACCAGATTAATTTTACTGCAGTTGAAAATCATGCAAATATAGTTTAGAAGGAGGCATTTAATTCTTTATGGCTCTTGCACACAACACAAATAGCACCTCCAGTACTAACACTGCTAAGTGTTTTTAGTGTTATTCCACTATACAGTACATCACAATGTTAATTTTCCACGTTACTTTATTCCTTCTCCAGACCATATTTTACAACAGAGAAAACAAACTGCTTGTAATTACACTGCATGCCAGGACAAATTAAGCAAACACGCATTTTTAATGCTTCGGGCTGTTAGGGTGAAAACAAAGGACTTCAGTTAAGGTCAATATTAGAGTTATGCAATTGCTCGGGGATGCAAAAGACAAACCCTTGATGGAAAGTGGGTAAAATGGAAATGGCTCCACTCAATGCTGCGGAGCTGGATTCTCAAAAGTAATGCACTGCCAATGAGGCCAGGACATTTTTTCCTATTGCATATTCATTGTCTTGGAGAGTAATGCTAATGCCAATAATAAAAAACAATAACAAATCAACAGAAAAACCCACTGTGTCACTAGCAGGGATGTGAGTCGCTGTCCTGTGCCTCTGCTTCAGACTCACATCCAAACAGTAACGGGAGCTCAGTAGAACCCACAAATATTCATAGTTATGTATTTTTCTTTCTTATTCCTTAGCTATAAAATATTAGTTGACAACCACACCAGAAGTCCGACCTTGAGGAAATGCAGAATCGAGAAGGATCCAGGCAGGTTCAGTTTTCTAACTGAGTCAACGCAGTGGAAAGGAACATTGGTAAATGTCCGGGAGACCCGCTTAGATCAGAAATAAGTATTTCTCCTTCTATAGGTCACATGACAACCCCAATGCAGAGGCTGGAAGTGGCTTTGCAAAGATGGGGAAAGAAGAGAACTGCAATGTTCAGAAGCAAAATCCTCAATGTTGCCAACTCTCAGAATGTGAGGTGCCTTTTATACCGTGTGAGCTGACTTCCCACTGCCAGGATAGGCACTTAGCGTTTCCCCTACATACAGAAATAATATCTGACCTCGCCTACCTTTCAGGAACTTCCTACATATAATCAGATATGGTCAATTCTCATTATCTGCGGATTCTTTATTTCCAAATGTGTCCACTCCCTAAAATTTATCTGCAACCCCAAAATCAATACTTGCGGCACTTTTGCAGTCAGTGGAGGACATGCACGGAGCAGCAGAAAATGAGTCACCAACACTCTCGCTCCCAGCTGAGGCCACTCAGGGTGACACACGGCCTTCTCGCAGCTGTCAGACTCCAGACAAGTGTCCTTTCCCCATGTGTTTAGTGCGGTTGCAGACTTCGCTGTTTGAAACCTCCCCAAGTGCGGTGCTGGAGCACTGCCTAGTACAGGGAAAACACGCAAGTAGAGAAGCTTCGTTCATCACAAGCTGCGGCGTTGCTGGCCCCGAGTTCAAGGCTAATGAATCAATAGTAGATACTAAATAAAGCATCTTCAAACAAAAACACACATTAAACAAAATTATGTATTAACTGGCTGATGAAACTGTTGTGACTGGAGGCTCTCAGGAACCTGACCTTGTATTTCACCTAGGAGCAGTGGCTCCAGATTCACTATTTCAGTGTTGGCTACAACTTCATAGAGCAGAATTACCCCCATAACAATTGTTGGTAGTGTGCATTTTACATAGATGCATAAAGACATATGTGTTTCTGTTATGCACACGTGTGGCCTTCGTTACGTGGAAGGCCTGTGGCTCAGAGCCTGGATGAGTTCCTCTGTAAAGATAAGGAAGGAAAGCATGGGCTGAGCTGGGGGCTGAATGGCCAGCCCTGAGCCTCCACCAGGGCCCCTTCCTAACAAGCCACTAAAAACAGAACAGGAAAAATGCCCTGCAAAGCTTTTAGAACAGTCCTAACTGTCCTCATAATGATCCTTCACACACACACACACACACACACACACACACACACACAGCACCTTTAATTCCTTAGACCACTTAGAAAGAGATTTCACATACATGCAAACGAATATTTGTCCTTTGCCTCAATTTTATTATAGTCCTTAAATTCACTAAAACACCCGAGGTAGGTGTTTCTCAGTGAACTTCCCGGCACCAGGGTTTTCAGGTGTCTGTGATCCCATAATTGGCAATTAAGTTTGCTTTTGGTAACCAGCACCCGGCCGCGTTGCCTCAGTCCCCAGCAGTTGCACAGATGGATGGATAGATGGATGGATGGCCTCTTCTTAATTTGACCAACCACTTGATTCTTTGGCTTCTCACAGCAAAAATTAAGGTGTCTTCTCTTCAGTAATGAGGACAAAGCTGGGCTTAACAATGATGAAATAGTGTTCATGCTGTGCTTATTCTTTAACCATTTAAATGAGATCATTCCTCTTGCTTGAACAAGGACCTGCATTTTAATCCCATCTTCCACAGAGAGCCATCTGATAGCTATTTGGTGCAGTGAAGATTTGAACTAAAAAATAAAAATAAATTCACTGTCTATCACTCAAATCTGCAAACCCCAATGGAAAGGCTGTTTGGAGAATAAAGTCTTTGGAATTATCCACCCAAAAGACTCACTACCAACAGGACTAGTGTAGTTAGTCTTACTTAGCTTCAGTTTCCTCAGCTGTTCCCAGTATGAGAATGTGGGCATGAAGAAGTGGTCATTATGGAAAGACAAACTCCCTGAGAGTAACTACAGCAGACAGCAATCGTGATGGCCATCACTGTCGCATCAGCAGAAACTCGCTTTTAAGGATCTCACACCACTTCACAAACGGGAGCTGAGGCAGCCCACAGAGGACCCCACTCAGAGGACCCCGCACTGTGCCTGAGATCCTGAGCCTTACCCAATCTCCCAGGACCCGGAACATCACACAAATCACAACGATGCATAGCATACCCCCTTCTTGTGATGGCAGCAGTGCTATTTATAAGGTACCTCAATATTCATCAGCTTGTCAGTGTGACTTTCTGTAAAGCTCTTACTTCTGAGATAAAATTATTTTCTTTATAACTAACAACACAAAGGTAGATAATATGCAGCTAAATCAACCCAACCCGGTAGCGCACATGCACATACCACATGCATGCACACACACACATGCACGCATACGTGCACATTCACACACACCCCACATGCGTGCACACGTGCACATTCATATTTATGCCACATACATGCACACACACGTGCACACATACCTGCACATTCACATATACACAGGCCCAGGCACCACATGCACACACACACATGCACACACATGCATGCATATTCACACACTTATTGGCCAGAGTTGAGTCAGATGCTTTCAAAAATTGTCCTGGCCAGATGTCGTGGCTCCTACCTGCAATCCCAGCACTTTGGGAGGCCAAGGCAGGAGGATTACTTGAGCCCATGAGTTCAAGACCAGCCTGGGCAACATAGCAAGACTCTGCCTCTACAAAAAATACAAAAATTAGCCAGGCCTGGTGGTGCAGGCCTGTAGTCTCAACTGCTTGGGAGGCTGAGGTGGGAGGATGGCTTGTGTCCAGGAGGTCATGGCTGCAGTGAGCTGTGACAGTGCCACTGCACTCCAGCCTGGATGACAGAGCAAGACCCTGTCTCAAGAAAAAGAAAAAATTGTCTTGAGAAATGGGACTTCTATTAAGAAACGTTTTATGTATAATCTTAACTTTAAAGGGCACATGAGTAGATCAAGACGGCACCACCTCAAAATTGCCTGTACCACTTTTTCCATCACTTTTTGTCGCTGCCTAGAACTGCTTCTGAAACAACGCCCTGTACCTGGACAGCACCTTGGAGTCCAGAACACAGCAGCACGTGTTACGGGAAGCCTGAGAAACTGCAGCCATCCAGGAGCAGAATCCCCTAAGCCCCCGACGGCTTGGTGACCGTGATCCAGTCCCGGGCAGCGTCCTGATGGAGTCGCACCTCACTAACGGTTTGAGCCGTCAGGTACTGTGACACACGCCGACTCTCGGGTAAAGAGAAAGAGCCTCACAGTAGCTATCTGGGGGCTTAAGTCAGCTTTAAGCTTTACTTATGAAGTGTTATCCTGACAGGTACACAAATTCTTCAACCTGAGAACTGTTCCAGAATTTCATTCATAAAAACAGTGGTCTCCAACCTTTTTGGCACCAGGGACCAGTTTCATGGAGACCGGGTTTCCATGGATGGGGAGCAGTGGGGGTGGTTTCAGGATGATTCAAGCTCATTACTTTTATTGTGTACTTTCTTTCTATTATTATTATTACACCGTAACATATAATTAAAATAATTCTACAACTCACCATAACATAGAATCAGTGAGGGCCCTGAGCTTGTTTTCCTGCACCTAGACGGTCCCATCTAGGGGTGATGGGAGACAGTCACAGGTCATCAGGCATTAGATTCTCATGAGGAGTGCGCAGCCTGGATCCCTCACATGTGCAGTTCACAATAGAGTTCGCACTCCTATGAGATTCTAATGCCACCGCTGATCCGACAGGAGGCGGAGCTCAGGTGGTAATGTGAGTGACGGGTGGCGGCTATAAATACAGAGGAAGCGGCCGGGCGCGGTGGCTCATGCTTGTAATCCCAGCACTTTGGGAGGCCGAGGCGAGCGGATCACGAGGTCAGGAGATCGAGACCACGGTGAAACCTCGTCTCTACTAAAAAATACAAAAAATTAGCCGGGCGTGGTGGCGGACGCCTGTGGTCCCAGCTACTCGGAGAGGCTGAGGCAGGAGAATGGCGTGAACCCGGGAGGCGGAGCTTGCAGTGAGCCGAGATTGCGCCACTGCACTCCAGCCTGGGCGACAGAGCGAGACTCCGTCTCAAGAAAATAAATAAATAAATAAATAAATAAATAAATAAATAAATAAATAAATACAGAGGAAGCTTCACTCGCTCACCCGCCGCTCACCTCCTGCTGGGCCGCGGGGTTCCTAGCAGGCCATGGACCAGCATGCATCCATGGCCCAGGGGGTGGGGGACCCTGGAATAAAAGAATTTGCCAAAGATTTGCATTCAAGGAAACATACCAAAGCCCGCTATGATCCTAGACCCTTACAGCTGGATGCAACTCTTGGGGACCACCTGCCCAGCCACCTCACCTTACAGAGGAAGAGGACAAGGCTGGAGCCACACCAGCAGATGCACCTGAGCCCTGCACCCCTTCCCACTCTGGGGTCTTCAGGGAGGATAAGGTCGGACACAGAGCGGCAGTTGGCTCAGAAGCCCTTCACGCAGCAGAGTGGGATTCTAGGCTGAAGGCAGCGCAGCTCCTCTAATCAAAGCCCACTATCAGCAGAAAGAGAAGGTTCACAGACACAGCAACCTGTGTGCCTCTCACCACCCCCGTGCAAATAAGCAGAAATCTATCCGACTTTCGAAAGGAAAATTATAAACAAGGTCATTTTAAAGTAGTGTTTAGTCATGTGTTTCAGTGAGCTGCTCAGAATATTGGGCCAATTTCAGGAGGAAGAGAGGAGTCTCTCTGCACAGAGGCCCCACACGCCAAGGGAGCTGGGTCCTGCGTGTAGAGCAGGGTGGGCTGTGGGCTCCTGGTGCCTGTGGGCACAGCCCGTCCCTCCCGGCTCCCCTTCTCCCGCCTCCTCCCTGCGGGCACAGTGTCTGCACAGCTGCTGAGCCCCGGGCTCGTGCTTTTGGTCCTGAAGCCCGCCAGCATGCGCCACTCAGGAGCAGGCAGAACCTCTCCCTCTCTGGGCCCCCCACACCCCAGGAAAGGGTCACTCTGTCCTTTCACTCCACCAAACCAAATGTCTTTATTGTCACACGTGCCCCACTTTACCACCACTTTCCGCTTCTCCCTCTCTTTTAGACCATCAGCCCCTTGAGAACAGGGACTGGATCCCACTTGTTCCTGTGTTTCCAAGGGCAGGGCTGTGCCTGACACATAGTGAGCACTCAGCAAATGTTTACAGAAGGCATTAGGGCACGGATTAACCAGGTAATTGGTTGATCTGTGGAGGCACACGGCCAGCTGGCTGGAAAACAAGGAGGCCTGTTTATGACCCAGGTTAGTCATTAATTCAACAGTATGACATTTCTACATGGATACTTAAAGGACTATGCTAGATATTTAAAGGATTAAGGTCAGAATAAGACTTAAAAAGAAAAGAAGTGAAAAAGAAAGGAAGGAAGGATAGAAGGAAGGAAGAAAGGGAGGGAGGGAGACAGGTTACATTATTCAAAACCTTAAAATCTAACAGCAATAAGTAATTACCTTATGAAATACGTGGATTGTGAACTCAAGGCATTTACTGTATACCTCCTTCTGAAATACGCCTCAGATACGAGAAGGGGAAAGAAAACACTGCTGCCTAGAAAGCCTACGTGAGAAAACGATAAACCAGGAATAGCCGTGCGCACCGCAAAGGGATTCTATTCCCCAAAACACTATTTA
This sequence comes from Hylobates moloch, assembly GCF_009828535.3. Classification (NCBI taxonomy): domain Eukaryota; kingdom Metazoa; phylum Chordata; class Mammalia; order Primates; family Hylobatidae; genus Hylobates; species Hylobates moloch. The sequence goes on along the minus strand of NW_026652280.1, from coordinate 1,388,905 downwards.
TCTCCAAGTTCTTTCAAAAATATATGTGTCTAAGCTTCCTGAGTAAATGGGGAATTCAAAGCACCTCTTGTTTCAATGTGATTTACACGCAGCTCCCCTGGAGCAGGTCCAGTGCCCTGGGCACCACACAAGCTCTGGGGCCCTGACCCGACCTGCCGCACCGCGACCCCTCTGCTGCAGGGAAGTGGGAGGGGAAGCCCCAGGGGATGGAGAAGGCCGTGCTGGCTGTGAGACGGCTGGAAGAGGTCCGGGCGCTGCCTCAGGGACACGGGCTCCCACACTTGCCAACCTTGCTCCAAACATCAACCACGGGCTCCGTCTCCAGCCAGACCTAAGGGCCCTCCAGCCCTCTCAGAGGGCGCATGCATCACCTGTGTCCCGCCCTGGTGCCCAGCAGATGCCGCCAGGCTGTGCTCACTCCCAGGTCCCTGCACCGGCTGCCTCGCTCACCATCCATGGGTCCGTGGTTCATGTGAATCCACTCCCACGAGCGTCTGTTCTGTGACAGGCGATGCCCCATGAGCAGGACAGACACTAGCGCCGCCACGGCCGAGGTATCAGGCCAGGTGGCAACAAATGGGCCATGGAGATCCCGAGAGGCGGGCAGGGGGCTGCGAGAATGGACGAAGGGAACAGGATGCAGTCCAGGCTGCCAAGTCCTCCACGCACCAGGCGGCAACCCACAGAAAACCTGTCCTACTCACAGCAGGTGTGCGTCCTGCGCCCACCACACTCACGGTGTGTGAGAAAGTGAAGGCTTTGTGAAAAAATGCCATCCTTGTCCCCACGCAATGCACCCCAATGTGCTTGGTTCTAGTCTTCTGCTTTTATTTCCTTTCTGTTTAAAAATAGGTGACATTCCGCTCATGGGACATGAGCCCAAGTGTGGTGTGGAGGTGAGGGAAGATATTCTCAGGGGAAGGGGCTGCTGAGAAGAATCCGTGGACACAGGTGGACCCAGAGGTGCTCCCCACTCCCTTCTGGGTGCTGGGCCACAGAGACAGCAGGTGTATCACAGAGGGCGTCCCTCTCCTGGGCTGTGAGTGACATGGACTCAGTAGTGTGTCCCTCACACAGGGCGTCCCTCTCCTGCGCTGGGAGCTGTGTGGACTCAGTAACACCCCTAGGTGCTTGCAGGAATTAATGCAGGTTTCCAATCTGTTTGGCTCAGATACAGCGGGGTGAGTGCCTAAAACAAGGCATCTGGGACCTACCGCGAATGACAAATTCCGTTGGGGCCTTATGTTTACGCCACTGGTGCCGTGAACAAGGCCCTTTACACAGCGCTGGCGACTGGCACAGCACTTGCCTCCTGGGTTTGGGGCGGTCAGAGAGCGCAGGTGAGGGGTCTGGTGCGGGCCTGGTCGTGACCGGCGCTCAGCCAGCGTCGGGGCTGCTAATGCTGGGGCCGTTCTTATAATTGTTATTATTATTATTTTTACAACGCTCACAGCCACGCCGACCACAGGACTGGAAATGCGATGTGACCAAAAGCAAGGTTTTCCTCCTGACCCCTGGGCCAGCGTGGCCGTGGCTCTGTGCCCACCTTCCTTCCATCGGGCGCTGGCTCCTTCTGGAAGCACGCCCGTCGCTGCCCTGTTCTCTCACACACATGCAGGTCTCTTCGCGATTCCACTTGCCTGGTGGTGTCTCTTTACTCAAAGGCCTGGCTCCTACTGCCTGCAAGGGAGATAAATACCAACTCTGAGGGCACAGTTTGAAAATCGGCCTCATTTCATCTGCCATTGGGAAGCTAATGATGTTTCAAAGGTGTGGCATGGCTCGAGTTTTAGCAGCCAGATATAGTTGCAGAAAACAATCCTCCCGACTCAACTCAACAAGTTCCTAAAGCCGTGGCTTTTCTCTGATTTGTGCAGCCTGCTCTTGGCTTCTGTCACACACCGCGTTTCAGTAACATAAATTACTGAGTTCCATGTGCCAGTCAGATATTTTAACATGATGGATCAGCCTCTCCTTGCGAGGAAAAAGTGCTAAATTTGGAAATCCAGAGCTGTTTGGTCTTCAGATGATATCCATGACATAAAATAAAGTATTTAAAGCCTCGTACTTTACAGCATTGCTAACTTTCAGAATGGAAAAGTTCTGTTTAAAAAAAAAAATCCAAGATTCACAGAGGCCTTGTGGAAGCTGAGAGTTCACCACCCATTGATCCCGCATTTGATCAGCTGGTTCTCGTCCGCATGCCCACCCCACCCCCATCAGTTACTGCGCTGGTGCGGTGAGGAGCCTGCCTTCACTCAACTCGCTTTTGACAAAGCCACAGGTTCACAGAGGCTGTCCATCAGAAGAGGAGTCCCCTCTAGGGCTCACCGTGGCCATCACTGCCCAGGACCTCTAGGAGACAAAGAATTCCATTTTAAAAAATCTAGTTAACATATCAAAGAGCAGTGAATGTGCAAATTGCTGTCATAAGGATTCCTTTATTGCTTTTCCTTTCACCAGGCCCCCCACCCTCCCACCCGCTCCAACAAAGTGACTCGTTGGAAAGAAGAGCGGCTTTTACGTTCTTCAGATGTTTACCTTCAGTAAAAGACACTTCAAAGGGCGCTCACGGGACTCTCCCCTTGCCCGGCAAACACTTAAGCCCCATTGCTGCGATTGACGGTGCCTCTCTCCAGATCATTCACGGAAGCAGCAGCCGGGTTCTTTGGAGGCAGCTGTTTTCCTAATGGGCTCACGGCTCACGGGTGGCCTGGCTGGGCTTGAGAATGAGACGAGGCTTCAGTGAGCACTCGGGGCCCCCTTGTTACTCCTTCCCCCGCATCCTGAGGCTTGGCCCGTCGGAGGGTTTGTTAGTGTTTTCCGCCTAAGCACGCCACAATCTTGACTTCATCTTTCTGCACAGCATGATTCCCATAAAGATTACTCTGTTCTTCTTTTAATATCAAGTTGCCCAAATGGGTTTGATGAACATCCTTGATTAAGAATAGAATGTAAATACATTTAAATGTTACCTCCCAAACAGCAGGAACTGGAGGGCCCCGGAGCCACCCGCTCCCAGGAGAACGGTCACGGCCACTCCCTCCTCCAGCCCCAGCCGGCAGCAAAGACTTGAATGTCCAGCCTTTCTGTGCTTCCGGCTGCTAGAGAGGGCTTAGAAAGGAACGCCACACAGGGAACTTGTATGTGGGCATCCGTGGCATCGCAATGATAACAATCACAGCACTGCCCATGACCCACAGACACCCGGTGCCCTCTAGGACGTTTGCTTAATCTTCAACATCGGGATATATTTGCCCTCTTTTTTATAGATAAGGAAACCCAAGCTCAGAGGATCACTTGGCAGACTAGTATTTCACCCTATTTCAGAACTTGAAAATATGTGCTCTTTTTCACTCAAAATTCTTGCCTTTCTCAATATAGAGAATTTGAAAGAGCCACTACCTCCCGTCAGCCTATAGCCTGGAAATGTTATTTTTCAACGCTAAATCTGGTAAGTCTTGCAGGCAAGTTTTATTTCTTACTTGTGTTTTCTCTAGAAAGGACAGAGATCACCCACATTGCTTGGAAACAGAGTTGCACATTGCCACAGTGTGTGTAAAACAAGAACTTCGAATGGAGTCTATCACTGGAAACAGAGTTGCACATTGCCGCAGTGTATGTGAAAAAAAGAACTTTGAATGGAGTCTATCACTGGAAACGTTCTATTAGTTTCCTGGACTGACAGTTAACACACAGTGCAGCTCTGGCGGTGGGATATTGTGGGGAAAGATGGTTTTCTGCTTTGTGACAGCTGCCTGGTGTTTCAGAATATGCTTCTGTTCTAGCCAAACAGAGAGGAAGGAAGACGCTGAAAGCCCCATGAATCTAGAAGATTCTGCCAATGGGAGGATGAGAACAGGGAAGGGAAGAGACCAGGGCAGGGGCCCCAGGAGCCATCCCAGGCGCCATCCCAGGAGCCATCCCAGGAGCCATCCCAGGCAGCCCCCGCCCTCTGATGCTCGGACACTTATGGACAGCAGGAAAAATTAATTCCGTAAAAATAATGCCTCGAGGCGCTTCTAAACACGAGTTCCAAGTGACTTCGAAATTGAACTACAAGTGAGGAAGAAGCAACCCTGGATCTCCTGAGGGAACCAGAAGGAATTTGACCGTTTTCCTCAAACACTGACAAAGAGCTCTGGCTACTCAAATTTCCCCTTGGTCATCTCACCCAGCCTCACCCCAAAAGTTGGGAAGACCCCCAGACTCTTTTCAGAGACTAATTCATGTCCAGGATGAAATTCCCAAGCTTTATTCAAAGGTTTTGTCAATCATTTTAAGTATTTGGAGATGTGTGTGTATGAAGCAGATTCAGACACAGAAATGACTCCGAGCTGACGTGTTCCTGAAACCCACATTCCCCCTTTAAAGGGGCAAAGAAGACTCAGCTCCTCATCCACATCACGACCACGAGCGGCTGCAATGGACGCAACTTCGAAACCAGACAGCAGCAGGTGGTGACCCCTCGCCTGCTGGGTCTCAGCCCAGGCTCTTTCTGGGTATCCTCTCACTCTGTCCTCACAGCCGCCCCACACAGCAGGTACAGCTGTTCTGACTTTACACAGGGAGAAACTGAGGCATGTATCAGCCAGTGACTTTCCCAGGGGTCGTGTGTCTAGTGGCAGAGCCAGCGTTTGAACCCAGCATTTGAACCCAGAGGCTGCTGTCAAAATACATTCAATAAACTGCTCTGCTCATAAGGGAATAGCTGCCCTACTTCTGTCTCCAAAATCTCCCATTTACAAGCCAAGGGAGGGAGTGGTCCCGGACCATCAGCGTCTGCAGGAACAGGGGATGCTCCCTGCAAGAAGGAGCTTACCAATTTGCCCTGTCCTTCCAGAACCCACACTGTTGATCGTTTATCTCAGGAAGGAAGCCACAGGGCGTGGCCCTTCTGCCCACCAGCTGACAGTATCTCCCGCGGTTCACAGCTTCGACGTTGGCCTCTTTCTTTCATGTGTTCCTGTCTCTCTGATTGGATGCTGACTTTGCACCTTGACCTCACATTTTGTGCCCCTGATCTCAGACCACATCCATCCTCACACTGACTGCATCCCTGAAAGACCCCTGGTCTGTGGGTGCTGCGGGCTCCCTGCTGCGGGACCCCTGACGCTACTATGGTTGATCTTCTGAAGAGTTTCGCACATTCACCCAGGCGCATTCACTGAGCGCCTACTCTGTGCAGGAGCTGAGCCTCCTCCAGGCGGCAGGCGTTCATTTCATGCCCCTGGTTGCGCCTGACCATTCTCCATCTGTTGTGCTGGAATGTTGTCCTGTTGGTGACGTGGAAACAGAAACCAGGGATCGCTTCTCTGAGCCTACGTGCAGGTTATTAACTCAATTTTTTAAATGAGTTCTGCCAACGAATGATACATTGTATTTGACTGATATAGTCCTAACAGACATAGGTTTAGATTTCATATGCAGGAATAAAATTGAAGTTCTATAACAATAACAATTTTTAGAGTTATTGTAACAATTAACTCCATAGTTACCCCTATTATCACTCAATAAATCGTAGTTGTTTTTCTTTAGGGAGAAAGCTTTTAGGGGAAAAGCAGATGATGAATTCAGTCGTATAAATGCCCCTTAAGTAGACATCAAGATCATAGAATAAACCAAATCCTGAAGATGTATCACAAGAGAAAAACAAAAATTGCTAAGCTCAATAGAAGTTTATACAAACACTGACATATACAGAAATATGTGTGTGTGTGTACTCCATAACTAATTTTGCAACCCTAAAATATAAGCACAAGATTAATACATAAACTATAATTTACCATGATTTAAGTTTATTGAAAGGGACAGAATTTTCTATGGTCCAAAGGCAGTCAAGGGCAAAGCAAAAATACCTGGCAGGAGGTTGGCACGTCCACATCGGTGTGATCTGTGCAGTGCGTTTCCATGTGCGTTTGAAGATAGCACAAGTTGTAATGTAATTGTTGAATAACAAAGTATCTGTCAAAAAGGTCAGCTTTTAATTGAAACTCAAACTTGATCAGAAAGAATGCCTTTCGTGCTCTTCATGAAATGAGGGTGCTCTGTGCATTCAGCTTGAGGAGGAGGCGCCAGCATTGGAGTCCCTGGGAGCCGGGGGCCTTGGAGTCCCTGGGAGCTGGGGCCTTGGAGTCCCTGGGAGCTGGGGCCTTGGAGTCCCTGGGAGCTGGGGCCTTGGAGTCCCTGGGAGCTGAGGCCATCCATTTCCAGAGCCACACTGTCTGTGAGTTCTAGATTTTACAATTAAAGGAAGGAATTCCTCCACTAATCGTGGTCTGGCCACTCTGACAATTTGTGTCCTTCAGGTCAAAAGTCAAGTGGAATACGACTGAGATGATTTACAGCCAAAATGTGGAGGTGTCTGGACTTTTCTGAGGGGTCTGGTGGGACCCCCATTGTCTGAAACAGTCCACTGTGGAGCGAGCGGAGGGGGCGTCCACCTACACCAGGACAGGCTGGGCCACCACCTGTGTCCCCTCCCCTCTGCAGACCCCAAAACTTGCCTCTATTTCCAAACCAACTCCCAAGAAGCTGCCCACCAAGGGCCAAAATGACCCCCATTCAGAGGTGAGGGGCAGCTTGAGGGGCTCAGGCCAGTGTTCTCACAGGAGGGCTGCTGGCTTCAGATCCACCTCCTGAAACTCAAGCAGAACGTTGTCTAGAAAATTTGGGGTTAGATGAAATGAGCCCTGAGGTCTCTTCCACCTGTGAAGATTAAGGCAGGGCCTCTTGCCACAAGCAGCCTGACTCCCTGTGGAGAGGAGATGACAGTCAGGACCCCAGAGGCTGATGACCTCGTGCAGAAATATCGGGACCCCAAGGATGGAGACTGGCCAGGGAGATGCAGGCCAGGAGCTGGTGCAAGGGGCCCTAGGGGTCCTGGTCACCCCAGTCCTTTAAGAAAGGTGCAGGAACACCCCCAATGTGCTGATCAGCATCAGCTTGCCCCAGACAGAATTCGTCCCCATCACCCTCCACAAAGATGAGACCCTGGGGGGAGTGGGGGGGCAGGTCAAGTACAGGGGGGATGAGTCCCTGGGGGATGGGGGGGCAGGTCCAGTACAGGCGGATGCAGAAGCTGATGACCGTGGGAGACTGGCAGTCACTTCAGCAGCCCAGCCCGGACGCGCAGGAGGGGACCCTCTGCAGGACGGGGAGGAGGGAGACCCTCTGTAGGACAGGGAGGAGGGGACCCTGTGCAGAATGGGGAGGAGGGGGACCCTCTGCAGGACAGGGAGGAGGGGGACCCTGTGCAGAATGGGGAGGAGGGGGACCCTCTGCAGGACAGGGAGGAGGGGGACCCTGTGCAGAATGGGGAGGAGGGGACCCTCTGCAGGACAGGGAGGAGGGGGACCCTGTGCAGAATGAGGAGGAGGGGGACCCTCTGTAGGACGGGGAGGAGGGGACCCTCTGCAGTATGGGGAGGAGGGGACCCTCTGCAGGAAGTGCAGGTGTTTGTACAGCAAGGGGGGCTCGCCCCGCTGCCCACTCTGGACACCCTAACAAACAAAGCACCTGTGTCATAAATTTCACAAGAATTCAGTGGATGTTTTAAAAGAGCCTCACAAAATGCCGAGCTCAAGGAAGACGCCCAGTAAATGGAGAAACGGGGGGAGAGGCTCCTGGGCTACAATTCCCGTTGGCTGATTCAGTTGCAGAAACCCAGGAAAACTCATTCAGGCCGTGGCGCGGCGGCCTCAGGATCGGGTTCCCTTCCAGCTCAGTGAGGGTCAATTGCTTCCAATCCTAAGGCAGGGCACTGGGGCCACTTACATATGGGTCCTTCACAGAGAAGCCTCAACATGCCCACAAAGGGCAGATGTCCCGGCACCCACAGCGATGGCCTCTGCAAGGGAGAAAACATGCAACGTCCCAGCACCCACAGCGATGAGCAACGAGCTCTGCAAGGGAAAAAAAGAATGCAAACTCTTTTTTTTTTTTTAAGTGACTTATTAGTCAGAGCAGTAGTTACAATGGTCCAAATCTGAGATGTGCAATTTTTTTTAACTTTGTAAAATGCCAGTTTGTTCTCACCTGCACCAGATCTGCAAAAGCCCTGTGCAGGGCAGATTATGGCAGCCCCTGACGCTGGTTATGATCTGTTCAGCTACACGTGCATGGCTTTCCCTACCCTTTTTTTTCTGCAATATTTTACCCAATTCTGATTTGGAAACACAATCACTCCTGCCCCGTGCCACCCATGGGCTTTGTGGGCAGACATTCTGTTTATGAGCAGAGACATTCTGACACCCTGTGCCCTGTGCTTCCTACTTCACTCCCCAGCTTTCTCAATCTTCTCTTTTTCATTGAAACATGATACACTGCTTTTTAAAAGGCATCTACAATCTAATTCCTTCCCTTTTGTGGCTTTTTCAGTAGGAATATAATGACCATCTATGACTGAAGAGCTGGGGATGATCAGATACCAGACAATCTTATGGGATTTTTTAATTTCTAAGAACAGGAGCTGTGTTTTGCTTTAGGTCTTCGTTCTGTTACAGACTCTGCCCAGCACCCCCTGTACACAGGCACCTCCCCAAGGCCTGGAAGCGGGGACGGGTGTTAAGTTGGATCCCAGCAAACTGCAGAAGTTCAGCAGCCTGCAAGTCCTTACGGAGGAGCCCTTATATTTGTCCTTGGATAATGAAATTCACAGTGGAAGACTGTCCCTGCATCCATGAAGTCTATATAATTTGCTTACTGCAAGGACCTGCTGCGCTCAGCAGGAACCCTGCGAAACTGCGATGAAATTGTAGGATTTAGAGCCAGCGGGCCAGCAAAGCGAGGTGTGGGCACTTCATCGGCAAAGCAACACTAACAACAAACCAGGGTTATGAGCAACCCTTTGACTTGAAGGGAAAGATGCTGTCTGGGATGCCCCACTGCGACAGAAGCAGACCTAACTCTCCGGTTCTTCCACAGCCCGTTCAGGAAGCTGCACCCCCAGAAGGCTTGGAAGAGACCTGCTTGTCTACACTGCGTTCACTCAGAACCTCCCGTCAGCCAAGCCCGTTTTTAACTGGGCTGTGATTGTGGGGTGTGAGGCTTTTGGCAACATCTGTGGCTATATGTGCTTGTGAGCAGGTAAACCCCACTTTTGTCAGGGTGCATGAACTTAGAGGTGTTTTTCGCGTCTCCACCCAAATCTCTCAGAGGAAACGTGTGTCTGAAATCACCAGTGCTGAGTCAGGAAACTCCCCAGCACCCTCCCTCCTTGGCGGCCCCCCTCAGAGGCTGAATGACAGGCTGTGCTGGAAACCCCGTCTTAGGTTGAGGAAAGTGGCTTTTAGTTCTTGGTGCCCATCAAGACATGCACAGCATGACACACAGCTCTGCGGGTTCGTTTGCAATCACAGTGTCCCGATGACCAGGGTGTTCTGCCCAAGCTGAGCGTTGGGTCTGTCGCCTTTTTATGCATGTGGGAAAATTGTCCTGTCCCTGAAAACAGGAAGTTGGACTTGTCGCTTCGGAATGTCAGATGAAGAGCAGGGTGTGTGCACACAGACACAAAATGTGCACCTCCAGGAGGCAAAACGAATTCTACTCTACTTCTAGAAGACCACTTCTCACTAATAAAACTATTGTCATTAAGCATAAAAATGCAAGAAATGTGAAACTCAAGTCCGACTGGGGCTTCAGGATAGTCACTCGTTTTCTGATTCTAACCGTTCTCACCCGTGATTCTGTGGCCGGGTCATGACTGTTTTGAGTCTGACATTGGCAGCAGCGAGTCTCCCTCCCGGGAAGCACAATCTGCGGGGCTGCCTCTCTTTCCTGGGCACTTGGCCACAGATGAGCCTGCACAACTCACTGCCAGCTGCAAAAAAGTCACAAAAAGGCAGTTAGCATAGGGGGAAGGCAACAAGCGTCCCCACTCCCCTGCAAGTTTGCACACCTGGGAGTGAGCCGCAGAGAACACACACAGCTTACACCTTTCGCAGCACCAGATTTCATTGGGACACTAGGATTTTGCTTCCTGCCTTTAAACAGTGTTGGTTCCCACTTGGCTCCGATGTCCTTCTTCGTGTCAAGTGTTATGCGCACAAAGGGTTCCCAGTTTTCTGATGTGGAAACGGCCCTCTGCAGAAATCCTAGCAGCTTCCCAGGGCTGGTGTCTCTGTCCTGCCGTCCTGTGGGAGACGCGCTGGTGAGCTCATCAGAGGGGGTGCAGAGGCCACCCAGGCGGGGCCTCCTTCCCGCCCCCGCCCACCCCCCTCATCTCCTGTACCCTGTCCCCGGCAGCTGATGACAATTAAATCTATGGGTGGAAGGAATCCACCTCGCACCACCCCACTGTAATTATAACTCTGCTGCCGGCTCCCGGCTCGGACAGGCTCCACCTTGTCTGCGCCCTGATGCCTGGAGTTTATTTACAAGCTCAATCAAGAACGTCTCCAAGACAGCAGTCGCTCTGAAGCTGGGAGGCAGTGATGGATACACGGCGCGGTGGTCGTAGGGGGCAAATATTGAAAGGCAGAGGCTGGAATAATGGACAGTTATGTAAATGTCTCAGGAAACTGTGCAGGCAGCCTCCGCAGCTGGAACGACCGTCTGAGGTTGAGGCCAAGTCAGACTCAGGAGACAACACAGAAGAACCTTCGGGGCCACTGCGCCGTCCTGAGAGCCGGGGAGCCATGCCAGGGTGGCCGGCAAACTTGTATCACTTCCACAGGAGGCCACTAGCTCGCTCCACATCAACAATTTCTCGGCAAGGCGCTCACCACAGATGTGTGACCACCATGTCCTGGAAAAATGAAAGCAGAAACCAAACCCCGAAGCCCCCTTCCTGGGCTCTGAGTCACTTCCGCATCCCTGTCCGATTCTTTTCTCTCCTTTTTCTCAAAAGCTCGTTCTCATGGGCTCCTCTGCATGATCGTGGCAGCACTGACCTACGATATTTCACACTTATCTACCTCCCAAAGTGATTCATTCAACTCTGCCACGTGGTGAAATGTTGAAAGACACCATCGAATTACGAAGGAATCACCCCCAAAAAAGGTCATCGGCACGTGGCAGGACCCACAGGTGACAAGGAGAATAAAAGTGACAGGAACTGCTTCCCATCCCTCCCGCTCAAAGACGGGAACCAGGGCTAAGCATGTGGCCCTGCCCTTCAGCAAGGTCAGAGAGAACCACACTCCTGAAAGTGTGCAGTGGGTGTGAGGATTAGGCTAGATATTTGAAAGCTAAGTCACCAAACAACAACCAAATTTGCACTCACGTGTAAGATCATATTTTCAATAATTTATTATTTCAGCTTTAAAAGGCACACTTTTTATATAATTTGATATATATTAATTACACTTCATATAATTTATTGCATACATTGCTGTTATGCTTCCTGCCACAATGTGTGTATATTTGGAATGAGAGACAGGGAACAAAGCCCTTTGGAGAAATGTATTTCTATTCATAGGAATCTGTGGGTTAGTTTGTCCATCTATGAAATGGGTCCAATTGTCCCAAGCTCAGTAACATATTACAGTGGCCTCCGCCATGAGAGATATAAAGTCGCTGAGCTTTTCAGGGAAGGGTTGTCCATAAACCAGCAGCAATGTCATCATTTCTAAAGTGTCACTGCATTTTTTATCTACTTTATTGCAGACTCAACTTGGAAACGGAGGAGTCTACGTGGTTTAAACAGAAGAGAGTCTGGGAGCTCCCCAAGTATGCACAAAGCCATTTCTATTCTCTGGAGCATGGTCCCTCAGCATATAACCACTAAAAACCGTGCTGCAGAGGGGTATGCAGTGATGGGAGGTGCTTCCGTGCCTAAGAGGGTCACACAGGTACCCACGCTCCTGATGTTACGAAAGCATGATGAACGCAGACATATGCACATAAACAGGCTTCAAGGCAATGCACCAGGTTCTCAAGGGTTCATATCCCTGGATGGTCACTTCGTTCTTGGTACTTTTCTACATTCTCACACTTTTTTTTTTCCAACACAGATGTGTTGCACTGGTAGTCAGCACGAAGCAAAATAAACGTTCTCGTGGGATTTGTGTTGTGAAAGGCGTCTCTCCTCACAGTCCGGTGATTTCTCCTCTTTTTCTCTCGTCTCTGCTTTAGTAAAAACCCGAGGATTTCTGGATCACTAGTGCTCGGTTGCTAAAAAATAGAGAGAGCATTCTCCTTTCTGCCCTTCGGAGTGAGCAGAGCACAGCCCCAGCAGCAACAGTCATCAAAGGTGCTTTAAGGGGGCGGGGAAGGGAGAGGAAAGGATGAGAAGTGGAAACTGGGAAGAGAAGCAATTGGGGAAGTTTCAGGTGGTAATTAGAAGAGAATAGAGCAGGAAGGAAATGGGGTGTTATGTTGCTGGGGGAGCCTGGCACAGACAGGCTGCTCCGAGGCTCCACCCGGCACAGAGCAGGACAGGGCACGCAGGTGGTCCTGATAAACCACCTGCCAGCTGGTCCCAGGCATGGCTTCTAGCTCCAAGCACAAAAGGATTAACAGTTGAACAGAAAGAAAATCGAGAAACCGAAAGTAGTGCCTCCTTCAAACAGGCAGCATTCCCAAACAAATCTCCAGCCATGTTTGCCAGGATGAGGGATGCCTGGACCCCAGGTAAGGGGCCCAGAGGCGCTGGGAGTGGGGGCAGGTCTGGTCCTACGACTGCAATCTGTGCAAATTCTGATCAGATTTAGAAATTGATTAATGATGAAATATACCTAGACTGCTTCCTTTTAAAGCAGTTGAGATTTTCTGATGACGCAGTGACATTCTTAGGGGAAATGAGTGTTAATTGCTGTCTAGACATTTTATTACTACAGTGGGGCACTGGTCATCGACCATCTCTTCTTTTACACATTAAACTCTAGGTCAGCCTAAATTGTTTGTTTCTGAGGAAGAAACTATACAGGCTCAGAGTGGACTGTGGCTGAGCACAGAGACACCCCCCCGCCCCCAACAAGGGCAGGAGGTGGAGAGCGGGGAGGGAGGTGGAGGGACAGGACCACGTCCATCTCAGAGCACACATTTCCCTGATCCATACAGTGCAGGGTGCAGTGCTGTGATTCTGAACAGATTCCACCATTCCACCATGCACGTGACTTCTTTTCAGTTTATGAGCTTTTATCTCTTCATCCTTCTTGTAAGCATTTTTAAAAATCACCCTTCAACTCATTTCCAGGGACAGTTCTGCCTTCTTCCAGCCTGAGAGACAGCAGTTAAAATCGATGAAAGAGGCATCTTCCCAGGACACAGTGAGCTCCTCTTAGACCCCACAATACAGGACAGACCAGCCCTCAGCAAGCAGGGCCTCAGATGCCCAAAAACCGTGTGGTCAATAGATAACATGAAAGTAAAAGCAGCAATGAGGAAAAGAAGAAAACTGCAGAAGTTCAGAAAGAAGGCCCCTCCCTGAACTTTTCTTCCCTCAGAAGAGGTGGTAAGAGCAGAGAAAGAAAACAGGAAGGGCTGGGAGGTGGGAGTTCCCACAGAAAGCACAGGTGAGACTTGCCAGAGCTTCTGGACCCAGGACCTTCTCTTCTCCATTCCACCCCCTTTCAAAGGTGAGCAGCCGGCAAATGCTGAGCACACAAGAGATGCAAGGAGAGTGTGAGATGCCCAGAACCAACCAGAAGCTTCCTCCATGCTCACCCTGGTTCAGCCGTGGCTTGGCAGCCATTCTGAACCTCAGGACAGACATCAGCCTCAGACGGGTTCTGCAGAGACAGCTGGAGCACCGTGGACCCCTTCCAGCTTCTCTTCTGCACCCAAGCCCCTCGAAAAGAAACCCACAGCCCTGGTGTGTGGCGTCCACAAGGCAGAGCAAAGGACAGAGACCAGGGTTGTGTATCGGCTTTGGACCCTGTGGACAGCTGTGACTGCAAAGTCAAGATAATTTATGTTGGTTTTGTATCCATGCTCTTAGGAACCCAGATTTTGTTGACAGATGCAAACCTCAGCATAAGCACCCATTAGCAAATGCACATCTCATGTTGGTTGTGAAGACAGCACCAGAATCAAGAAGGACAAATGCAGAGCCATCCTTGAGCTCTGTTTACACAGTCATGTTGCAGAACCAACACTCTCTCGAGCATTCCTGAAGTCCTTTATGTCCCCAGAAGGGCGGAAGGAGGGAGAGGGCTCCACGCCTCCTGGTGACACCGTGGCTCCAATGCATTTCTCCCCAGCTCTGCTCCTAACACTGTGGCTCCAATGATCCTAACACTGTGGATCCAATGCATTTCTCCCCGGCTCTGCTCCTGATGCCACGACTCCAATGCATTTCTCCCCAGCTCTGCTCCTGATGCTGCAGCTCCAATGCATTTCTCCCCAGCTCTGATCCTGATGCTACAGCTCCAATGCATTTCTCCCCAGCTCTGCTCCTAACACTGTGGATCCAATGCATTTCTCCCCAGCTCTGCTCCTGATGCCACGACTCCAATGCATTTCTCCCCAGCTCTGCTCCTGATGCCCTATTCCAGTGCATTTTTCTCCAGCTCTGCACCTGACACCTGGCTCCCACCTCACAGGAGTCAGCAGGGGAGGCCCACTCTGTAACCTCAACTGAATCCACCCTCATTTTGCTCTTTCCAAAAACCAATTGCAGATTCTTTGTCCCAAGCACAAGAGTTCTGAGTCCCGTTCTCAGTCTCACTAATTGAAGGATGTCACCCTCCACAGTCTATATCTACATGTGGGCACCTGAGCCAGGTGGGGTGAGCTGTCCCCCTGGGAATGTTTGGAGAGGCCTCTCTCCTTCACCCAGAACCCCATCAAAATGGCTGTAAACGTGTTTGGACAGGAAGGTGCCACAGAGCACAATATTCCTCAAATTATCAACAGAACGAGGAGCTCTTCCTGGGGTGAGGAAGGCCAGGAGGAATTCCCTCTTCCGGCCCCACGCAACAACCCCGCAGAGGTGCCCAGGCAGAGGTGCTACCTCCTTGCTTCCAAAGCGCAGGCCTCAGAGCTCCATGCACACATGGAGCCTTGTGGCCCAAATAGCAGAGAACAGTGCCCTTGACTTGCATTAACTGTGTTCCTGTTTTAACAGCTTTATTGAAATAGAATTTACATACCATAGCTTCAGCCTAATGTGCACCATTCAGTGTTTTTAGTGTATTCTCAGTTATGCAGCCATCACCATATCCTGATTTTAGAATATTTTCATCACCCCAAAAACAGCTCGTACCTATTAGCCTTCATATCCACCCCCATTCCGCCTCCCCAGGGAACAGCTGATCCACATCCATCTCTACCCATTTGTTACACTGGACACCATATGTAAATGAATCATACAATATGGGGTCTTCTGTGTCTGGCTTATTTCCTCTGACAAAATATTTTCGAGATTTATCCACCTCGTAGCCCCTGTCAGTGCTTTGCTGGTTTCTATGCCAAACAACACTCTGTTATGTGACTGCACCACAATTTGCTTCTCCAATCACCCACCATGGACATTCGGGAGTTCCCACCCTTGACTGCTATGAATACTGCTGCTGGGAACTTTCCTGTGCAAGTTTCTTGTGTACAAGTGTTTTCATTTCTATGGGTAGAAACCTAGGGGTGGAATTGCTGGGTCACATGATAATTCCGTGTTTAACATCTTGAAAAACTTATGTTGACTTTTATACCTGTGGAACTTCAGAACTTCTGAGAACACTTTTCCTGTTGAGCGTGCTCTCTATCTCGGAGAGCAAAGCTACCACCTGCAACTTTTATCTAGTTTGCACATTTAAAAGCTACAGCAAGACACTCAAATACCCTGCACAAAGTTTCTAAACGTAAGGGAGCACAAGTCTCAATTAACCCAAGTTAACACGAGTGTGGTTACAATGGACCAGGACAATGGGCGTTGTTTTATTTCTTAACCCACAGAGAGTCCCAAGAATGGGCCCCCATTTGAAATGACCTAAGAGGCCCTTATCCCAGAGGCTGACTTAAGCATCTCAAAGATGTGAAGGGCTTTTTATCTCACTCCTTTGTTCCTTCCTTTTATGCGTAATCTGTTCCTAACAAGGTATCTGCTTTTGCTGATTCTTTTCTTCCAAGAAAAGCAATGGAAAGAATTGATGTTTTATAATTCGTGTTTGCAAGCCAAGGAAAAAATTATTTTTCAACAAGCAAAAGAAGAAAAGAACGAGGTAGCTCCAGCCTCACGTGACAATTTGTAAAAAGCTTAGCTTAAGTCTAAGAATGCAGTGATTTCAAAAATATGTCTTTTCACTCACTGCTTTGCAGAAAAGCTCTCCCGATTTTTAGAGAGCAGGATGAGTTTTCAGAGGTCTCCACTCACTGAGTCCTTACAAAGCCCGCCGCTGTGCACAGGAATGCTGGGCAGTGGCCCCAGGAAGGTGAGATGCCACTCAGCTACTGGATGCCGTTTGCTTAACCAAGTCACGCACTGGCTGCATAAAATTCTTGTGCAAATAAGGGTCACTGGCATCGTGAAGTTTTATATCGGAGCCGACGAGGAAAGAGCCATCCACACCCTGACACCACACACGGAAACGCACTGCAGAACTGGAGGCCGCTCAAGACACCTTGTGTGGTTTTCTGAGAGCCAATTTGAGCCCCCGCGGGGAGCACGGCACTCTCAAAGGCAGGCGCCAAAGGAGGTGCACTCGGCTCTGGGACAGCCTGCGTCGTCTGTACACTCCCCACCGTGGCCTTTGCTGGTCCCCTGCATTCCAGGGCGGTTCTGCATGGGGAGAACCAGCCTGCAATCCACGAGAGGCAAGAGGACCAGTACTGCCCAGTCCCGTGTTGAGCAAGAAGACAGCTTGAGGCTCACGTGTTCATTCACTCAGCAGTTACTTCCTGGACACCCGCCCGTCATGGGCCAGGCTCCATGCCAGGCTCAGGATGCACCAAGAACAAAACGGCTTCCTGGTCTGTGGAGCTTGTACTTCAGCGGATCTCATTAGAGCCCCATCTTTCATAGCCTAACCCAGTAATCCCATACACAGACGACAACGAAATCCGCGAGTGTCCACTGAGTGTGTGCTACGTCCAGGGTTTGTATACTTCATCCCATCTATCCGGTTATTCCATCAACCAGTACTTACTGGGACCCTGTCATGCAGCAGCCATATTTGGATGTTTCATTTATTTATTTATTTTATTTTGAGACAAGGTCTCGCTCTGTCACCCAGGCTGGGGTGCAGTGGTGCAATCACAGCTCACTGCAGCCTTGACCTCCCAGGCTCAACCGAGATTCCCACTTCAGCCTCGTGATTAGCTAGGACCAGAGGTGTGTGCCAACACGCCCGGCTAATTTTTGTATTTTTTGTAGAGAGGGGGTTTCGCCATATTGTCCACTCTGGTCTCAAACTCCTGGGCTCAAGCGATCCTCCCACCTCAGCCTCCCAAGATGCTGGGATGACAGGTGTGGGCCGCTGCATCCGGCCCATGCACATTCTTGAAGTTAGGGATACAGAAAAGGAAAACAGAGGCCCAGCTCTGAGCCCCACGGACCCACTCGTGAACAGACACACAGCAAACACTGAGGAGTAGCTGGTGAGAGGGAGGGCTGATCTAAGGAGCGGTCGAGGAAGCCACCGCAATCATCCTATTTAATAAATGTGAGAGGCTAATGAGTTGTCTAAGGTCACCTCCTGGCATGAGTGCAGCTGGAAGCCGAGGGCAGATGGACCTGAGCCTGCCATCTTGTCCTCCTGTTCTCCACAAATGATCCTGTTTTGATTTCAAATCCTTGATGTATCCTCTGGTCCCTTCTGGAACGCCCACCCAACAGGAAGCCTGGTCCGTCCAACCCTGCCCTTCATTATGCTATTGCTCTGTGTTCTTGCTGGGTGTGTGTGTGTGAATACATGAGTGTGTCTGAGCGTGAGCGTGTTGCATGTGTGCAAGCCTTGTGCCCTCAACAGATTATAAAGGACTAGTCTCTTTTTAAATTTACATAAACTCCTTGCGTGTGGCTGGACATGCACTCAATACCAAACTAATCACAATTTGACAAAGGATAAAGCTGCGCAGAAAAGTGGAATCTCTCTATGAATCAATAGCCAAGCTAATGTGGCGGAAGATACCTAAAGAAGTGGCCCTGAGGTTCCTACACACCCAGCAAGGCCAACGCTACCCACACACCTCAGTGCCCACCGCGCCACGGGTGCAATCGGAGAGATGGATGGCGTGAAATGTTTGTTGTGTGAGAATGAGAGGAAGGCATCTGACAGGTTCATGTCCCCAAATAGACCACACACCCTTCACTCTGGACCTGCACAGGGAATCCTTCTCATCCTTCTTTCTCTCAAACTGTCCTACGGATAATCTGTAAAATGCAGTGAGTTTAGAAATTTAACTCACTTCTCTTTTTTTCCCTTCAGTACCAGGCTGAGAAGGAACCCAGAAGAATTGGAGAGAGCAGGAACAGCTGCAGGCAAAAGAGGTGAATATTCTGCCGAGCTCCAGTGGGCTGATCCAGCTGAGAAACCTGCCTGGGGAGACGTCCCGCTGCCCTGCGTGTGGAGGTCGGGGGAACAGACTGGCGCCAACCCCGGCGCTGGAACTACGCAAGTCTGCCTTGGCACAAAGCTGCAGAGAAGCACGAGTCAGGAGTGTGGCTCTGCCCCCATAAAACCTCGTTCATGGACACTAGAATTCCAACTTCGCAGAATTTTCACACGTCAAGAAGTGTGATGCTTCTTTTGATTGTATTCATTTATTTTAAAATGTGGAACCATTCTTAACTCACAGACAATACAAAACCCACACAAAATCAGCTGGGTTGGACCAAAGGCCTGCGTTCACCAGCCATTGTTCTAGAGGATTATGTAACATGGTCAGATTCTACATAATATTCCTTTTTCACATTTTCATGAGAAAAAAATGTCAATTTATAAATAAATCATTTTAGGTGGTGCAGGCCCATGGCACCCCACAGTCTGGCACTCACATCACCGGTCACCGTCAGCACCCCTTCCCAGTGGGGCCCTGGTGAGATGGCCACGTGAAAGGCAGGCCTCCATCTCGGCTGGCAGCGCCCACCTCTAACTCCGAAAGCCTTTTGCGTGGTCTCAGTTAATACTGGAAAGTGTTGAGAAAGCTTTGCTAAAATGTGTTGCGTTTCCAGAACAATTTAATAACTGGAGTATTAACTAGAAGTACAAAGATCAAACATGAAACAGACAATATAAAATGAATTAGATTAAAATTTAATTGTGTGGAGCAAAGTTCAATATTTTATGAAATGAACTGAAAATGCAATGAACAGGCAGGTCTTTTCAGACTGTACGTTTGTGCTTGTGAGTTCGGTCTCTCTGTGAGTGTGAGTTCATGCCTATGCATGTGTGAGTTCATGTCTGTGCGTGTGCATTCATGTCTATGTGAGTGTGAGCTCATGTCCATCTGTGAGTGTGCATTCATGCCTGTGTGAACACATGCCTGTGTGTGAGTTCATGTCTGTGAGTGTGCATCATGTCTGAGTGTGAGCTCATGACCATCTGTGAGTGTGAGTTCATATCTGTGTGCATTCATGCCTGTGTGAACACATATCTGTGTGTGAGTTCATGTCTGTGAGTGTGCATCATGTCTGAGTGTGAGCTCATGTCCATCTGTGAGTGTGAGTTCATGTCTGTGAGTGTGCATTCATGTCTATGTGAGTGTGAGCTCATGTCCATCTGTGCGTTTCAGTTCGTGTGTCTCTCCATATGTGTGTTTTTTCCAGGTTACCGCTGGCCTCTCTGTTTCTACGGTCTCACCCTCTCAGAGCTCCCGGGCTCTTTTCTTTGAAATAATATGAGTAATTATCAAAAATAATTCTCACAGCCTGCACTCGTCAACACATTGTTCGCGTGGCAGCGTTCCATGGACACCCGTAGCTGCTTACAGAAAAGACTGCGAGGGGGCTGGGGTGGGCAAAGCAGCCTCACGCGGGAAAGAGCCGCCCTCACCTTCTCCACCCTCAGTGAACTCACGTTGTTGCACTTTTAAAAGTATTTTCTTGTCATGTGTTACTTTTAATTGACGCTTAATAATTGCACACATCTGTGGGGAACGGGGAACGTGCCGATGGATCCACGCACACAACCTGGAATGATAAAACGGGGGTCATGAGCGTATTCGCGGCCTCAAACATTTATCATTTCTTTGTGTTGGGAACATTCCAAATCCTCACTTCTAGTCATTTTGAAATAGACACTAAATTACTGTTCCCTACGGCCACCCTCTGTGCAACAGAAGGGCAGGACGTGCTCCTCCCTCCCCGTAGCCGCACACGGTTAACCCGCCTCTCCCTGTCCTCCCCGGCCCTCAGCCAAGCACGCTGCACCCGGCACAGGAATCACAGGTGGTCCAGGGGCCAAAATGCCTTGTGCCATCCCCGGACCCAGTGGACCTGCATGCACCAGGCAGCTCTGAACTCCTGGGGGACATAAGTAAAATCGTTCTGTCATGCGTCTGCCATTACCATTGCTAAGCTAAGCAAGAACATATCGCCACGCGTCAGACTCTCCGAAAATCTCCCTGTGGTGGCACGGGATGGGCTGCACCCCGCGTAGGTCATTGTCACGGGATGGGCCGCACCCCGCGTTGGTCACTGGCACGGGATGGGCTGCACCCCGCGTAGGTCGTCACGGGATGGGCCGCACCCCGCGTAGGTCGTCACGGGATGGGCCGCACCCCGCGTAGGTCATTGTCACGGGATGGGCCGCACCCCGCGTTGGTCACTGGCACGGGATGGGCTGCACCCCGCGTAGGTCGTCACGGGATGGGCCGCACCCCGCGTAGGTCATTGTCACGGGATGATGGCAGGGGATGGGTCACAGGTAGGTCTCCGGGATGGGTGACCGGTTGTCATGTCAGGGATGGGTGACCGGTGGCGGGATGGGCCGCACCCCACGTAGGTCATTGTCACGGGATGGGCTGCACCCCGCGTAGGTCGTTATCAAGGGATGGGCTGCACCCCGCGTTGGTCATTGGCACGGGATGGGCTGCACCCTGCGTAGGTCGTCGGCATTTTTTTTGGATGCATTGTAAATGAAATTATTTTCTTAATTTTCTTTTCAAATTGTTCATTGTTAGTGTATAGAAATACAACTAATGTTTGTGCATTGACTTTATATCATGCTACTTCGCTGAATTCATTAGTTCTAACATTTTTGTGAAATGTTTAGGGTTTTCTACATATAAGATCATATCATCTATGATTTTTCTTTTTCCTAATTTGGATGCTTTTTTTTCCCTAATCGGTCTCTGTAGGATTCCAGTACTTTCCGAATAGAAGTAGTAAAAACAGGCATCCTTGCCTTTTTCCTAATCTTAGAGGATGAAGTTTCAGTCTTTCATCATTAAGTACGCTGTTTGCTGTGCGTTTTCATACATGACTTTTATTATGCTGAGGGAATTTCCTTCTATTCCTAGTTTATTAAATATTTTTATTATGAAAGGGTGTTGGATTTTGTCTAATGGTTTTTCTGCATCAATTGAGATGATCATGTAAGGTATTTTTTTCATTCTATTAGTGTGGTATATTACATTGATTAGTTTTCATATGTTGAATCATCCTTACATTCCAGCAGTAAATTCCACTTCGTCATGGTGCATAATCCTTTTAATAATCCTGAATTTGGCTTGTTCATATGTTGTTGAGAATTTTTCATAGATGTTCATAAGAAATATTGGTCTGTAGTTTTCTTGGAGTCTCTTTCTTGCTTTTGTGTCAGGACAGTGCTAGCCTCATGGAATGAGTCAGGCAGAGTCCCCTCCTCTTCAAGTTTTTGAAAACGTTTGAGAAGAATTGATGTTAGTTTTTTAAATGTTTGGTAGAACTCACCAGTGAAGCCATCAGGTCCAAGGCTTTTCCTTGTCTGAAGTCAATCTCCTTGCTAGTTTTAGATCTATTCAAATTTTCTATTTCTTCATGAGTCAGTCTTGGCAGATTTTGCATTTCTAGGAATTTGTTGATTTCGTCTAAGTTATTCAATTTGTTGTCATACAATTGTTCATAGTACTCACTTATAACCTTTTTTCATTTCTGTGGAATTGGCAGTAAAAATGTCCCCACTTATATTCTGAATTTCGAGTCATCTCTTTTGTTTTAGTCAATCTAGCTAAAAATTTGTCTGTTTTGTTGATCTCTTTGAAGAACCAGTATTTGGTTTCAGTGATTTTCTCAATCGTTTTCTATTCTCTATTTCATTTATCTCTGCTCCAGTCTTTATTATGTTATTCCTTCTGCTAGCTTTATTCCTTCTGCTAGCTAGTTATTCTTCTTCTAGTTCCTTAAGTTGCAATGTTAAAAGTTGTTGATTTGAGATGTTTCTTTTTTACTGTAAGAACTTATAGCTACAAATTTCCCCTTTATCGCTGCTTTGGTTGCGGTCCATAAGTTTTGCTATGTTGTGTTTTTCATTGCCATTCATCTCTACGTATTTTCTAATTTTCTTTGCGATCTTATCTTTGATGCATTGGATGTTTAAGGGTATGTTGTTTGATATTCACAAATTTTTTAATTTTTCAGTTTTTCTTTGGTTATTGATATCCAACTCCACTGTGTTGTGGTCAAAGAAGATACTCTGTATGATATCCATCTTTTTAAACCTATTGAGACTTAATTTGTGGCCTAACACATGGTCTATTCTGGAAAATGTTCCACCTGCACCTGAGAAGAATGCGTATTCCGGTGTTGTTAAGTAGACTGTTCTGTGTATGTCTCATAGGCCCATTTGGTTTACTGTGTTGGCCAAGTCCTCTGTTTCTTTATTTATCTTCTGTCTGGCTCTTCTATGCATTAGTGACAGTGGAGTCGTGAAGTTTCCAATACCCCACTAGTATAGTACAGCCATCTATTTCTAATTTCAATTTTGTCAATTTTTGCTTCATATATTAGGATTATCCATTATTAGGTCCATCAATGTTTGTAATTGTTATACATTCCTGTTGTATTTTCATTTTCACCCCTTTCAGTTATTGATGTCACAAAATACATCTTTATACAATGTGCACCAAAAAATGTAAATTAAGAATTATTTTTATAATACATAATATCTCTTACATTATGTAGACAATAAAATGTAGAGTGATAAGCCGAAGTTGCAATAATACTAGCTTTTAGGCTAATAACTTTTAATGTATTAATTGTTTATATATAAAACAAAAATGGAATTACAAACCATTTTTACAATGATACTAGTTTTTATAATTACGCATGTATTTATCTTTATTGAGATCTTCATTTGTTTAGATGGCTTCGAGTTACTCTCGGTGTTCTTTTCTCTCAACCTCCACGACTCCCATTAGCATTTTTTGTAGGGCAGTTCTACTGGTAAGGAACTCCCTCAGCTTTATCTGGGAATGTTGTATTTCTCCCTCACTTTTGAAGGACAGTTTTACCGATATAAGGTTCTTGGTTGATAGGTTGTTGGTGTTTTTTTAATTTTTCTTTTAGCATTTTATCAGTCCACTACCTTCTGGCCTCCAAAGTTTATAATAAGAAATCTGCTGATAATCTAATTAAAAATTATTTGTATGGGATGAATTGCGTCTCTCTTGCTGCTTTTAAAATTCTCTCTTTGGCTTTTAAAAGCTTGATTATAATGTGTCTCAGTGTGGGTCTGTTTATGTCTATCCTGATTAGAGTTCATTGAGTTTCTTGAATGTTTATGTTTGTATCTTTCATCAAACATGGGATATTTTCAGCTATTATTTCTTCAAATAATCTCTCTTTCCCTTTCTCTCTCTCTTCTCTTTCTGAACTCCCACAATGCTTATGCTGGTTCACTTGATAACATGCTACACATTCCTTAGGCTCTATTCACTTTTCTTCGGTATTTTTTCTTTCTTTACCTCAAACTCAATAATTTCAATTGTCCTATCTTCATTTCAATTGACCTTCACTGACTCTTTCTTCTACCTGCTCAAATTTGCTTTTGAATCTCTCTCTCTCTGGTGAATTTTTTATTTCAATTGTTGTACTTTTCACCTCCAGAATTTCTTTTTTTCTTAGGTTTCCTAACTCTATTGATATTTCCATTTTATTTATTCATTGCATTCTTGACTTTCTTTATATCTTCCTTTAATTCTTTGAGCATCTTCAAGACAGCTATTTTAAAGCCCTTATCTAGTAGGTCCACCATCTGGTCTTTCTCTTGAACAGTTGCTTTATTTTTTGCCTTTGAATGGGTTATACTTTCCTGTTTCTTTGTATGTCTCATAATTTTTTTGTTAAAAGCTGGACATTTGAATTTAATGATGTGATAACTGGAAATCAGACTCTTCTCTTTCCCCAGGGTTTGCTGTTGTTGGTACTGTTTTTGTTTTTTATTGTTTTAGGTTGCTTCCACACCAAAGACCAGCCTGAAGTGTCAACTTAAGGTCTTCTCAGCTCTTTTCTGAGCCTGTGCCTTTCCCTGGGCACTCACGCTTTCTAATTTTCTTCATATATGCAGTTACTTTTGAATGTTTTAGTTTTTAATGTCTGAGTTCCAAAAGGAGAAAACGAGAAAAATAAAGGTGAGGGGAAAGATGCCAGCTCTTTAAATCCCCTGGAAGTCAGTATTTTGAAGCAGAAGTGACTTCTAAGGGATTTAAAGGAGGGGGAGGGGCTTGGATCAATTGCGGCAGGTGCAATGACAATGGCCCCTGCCTCTTTGTCTGTCTCTATGATTAGAAGCAGCAATCTTCAATCCAGGCACAGATCCCAGATATTTGGAGGGCAGAGTCCCTTTGCCCACCTGGCTGCTGTAAGCTGTGTGCAGGCTGCTTCAGAAACATGTTCACAACTGCCGGCCATGGGGCTGGAGATAAGGGATAGGTAGCGTCTATTGTGCCAAGAGCTGAAATGGACTGAAATTGACCTCAATTTACCAACCTACCATCCTTCCCCTGGAAGTTACATGCCTTCAATAGACTTTAGAGTCCCAAATAGTTACATCAGCCAGATCTTGCCAGTGCAACTGTGGTCTAAAGGGAGATGGACTCCTGTTGCTTCCTACTCTGTCATCTTCCCAGAATCCTCCTTCTATGTTATTAATATTCGTTTCATTTTGCAACTTCTTTTTCAAAAATTATTTTAGCCATTTGTGTTGGTTTAGAAAAATATTTTCAACTCTTCTTCGGACCTAACTTTTTGTTGTTCTACTCATTTTTATCTTCATTACAAGTATTGTTACACTGGAAATTTCTCATATTTTATTTTGCCACAGAATAATGTTTGTAAAATGGTTCATAGCCAGCACATTTCGGCAGCACTCATCAATATGGCTTGGTTGTGTCCCCACCCAAATCTCATCTTGAATTGTATTTCCCATAATCTCAACATGTCATGGGAGGAACCTGGCGGGAGGTAATTGAATCGTGGGGGCAGTTTCCCTCATGCTATTCTGGTGATAGTGTGTAAGCTCTCAGGAGATCTGATGGTTTTGTAAGAGGCTTCCCCATTCACTCAGTTCTCATCCTTCTCCTTCCTGCCACCATGTGAAGAATAATGTGTTTACTTCCCCTTCCACCATGACTGTAAGTTTCCTGAGGCTTCCCCAGTCCTGTGGCACTCTGAGTCAATTAAAGCTTTTTCCTTCATCAGCTACCAAGTCGTGGGTATTTCCTTATTAGCAGTGTGAGAATGGACTATACACTCAACATTTATGTTGAATTCATTCAAAACTGTTAGGCTGGTTATAGAGCTCTTGATAACAGAGCTCTATAGATGCCCCCACTGCTTGCTTTACTCTTTTTCTCAATATTTTATAGAGATTGCTCCATTCTTTCCCTAGACATGTGGAGAAGTCTGAGACAGGTGTGCTATTTTTTCCTTTGTAGCTTTCCTGTTTTTTTCTGCCTGGAGGTTTTTGGATTCTACCTTTATAATCAAATTTTTTCACACGACCAGATCTGGCCATTGGCTCCGCCTTGTTGTATACAATGAGCTGATTCAATCTGAAGGTCAGTATTGAATTCAGAAAACTAAAATTAAATTATGTCTTCCATTACAGCTTTTCTTTCCAATGAGCAATGATAAAAATTTATTTTATTTGTATGAAGTTTATTTTTTCTAGAAGAAATTATTAGATTGTCCTACTCATCTCTAACTTGATTTTCTGTAGGATGCAACCTTTTTTATTGCTTCTAAGATTGTCTTAAATTTTGCAATTATCACTTTGTTTAATTATTATTTTAATGGATCCCATACCTACTCTTTTAAAGTTTCCTCCGAGATATCTCCATTCTCACTCTTTTCTCCTTATCCCATCTTGACTCTCTGAATTTAGAGTCCTGAGTATTGAGAATATGAAGAGAATACTTCATAAATCTTTTCATTTCCTACAGTAAAGTCCTTATTAACATATAATAATAAAACCAACAGCAACCATGAGTAAGGCTGATAGTGTGTGTCTGTTAAGCCCACTGACTCCATGTTGAGAATGGTTTGAGCCACTCCTCCTGCATTAACCATTTATTCCCCATAAATCCCCACGTGAAGTCAGGGGCATCCTCGTTACCAAGGTCGCACGTGTAGCAAAGCCAGAGCCTGCCCCGTCCCACTCCTTTGCATCTCGTGTGCACGTTCTCCATCCTTTCAGTTACGGAATCTTCCCAGAGGCCCCATATTTATTCCCGTTTACCCTGCTTGAAAAAGAAGAGGTTTAAGTATGAACAAAGTAGTGGACTCTCCTGGGCTCCACTTTGACATCTACGGGATCGTTGCTAGAACCTTCTCCTCAGACCATGGCCAGGGTGGCGAGGGCAGTCTGCAGTTTTTATCTTACCAGAAACGCTGGACAAAATCGCAGCACAAGCTCCCACAGCTTTGAAATGCTGATTTCACAGGCAAGAAGGATGGCAGGCCAGGTTCAGGACTGATGCAAAGGCCACAGGACCAAAGGATCGGAGAAGAGAAATGGATTAATGAGGACTTGAAAGGACTGGTGAAATGTAGAGAGACTGTGAGAAGAAGTGACTAAGAATGGGAAAAATGCTTTCTGACTCATAAAGAAATCTGACCTGGGGGAAATTTGGAGATCAGTTTTAGACATGCTAGGTGAAGTGAGACAGACCTCTGATGTCTTACAAGGAAGGGTCAGGTTGTCATCCAGGTCAGCGTGGCCGAGACTGGCCAGGTAGTGGTGAAATCCTCACAGCTACCCTGAGCCAAAAAGGCTGGGTTACAACACTTAAGTAGAAACGACCTGAATTAAAGAATGTCATTGAATTTTGAACATAATGGCAGGACATCACTTTTTTATGCTACATGTTATAGATTAAAATTAAGCTATTGGCCTAGTGAATTTTTAAAATAATTTCTAAAAAACATGGCACAGATCTAGGAATCAGGAAAATTGATTTTGATTCCTGAAAGAGCTGAAATTGTTTTACATTCCACTTGTACTGCTTTACATTCACCCTGGGCAAAATATTCATAAGTGATTTCCCTTTGCTGTAAAAACATAGGATAATGGTAGCCTCTTTGGACAGAAATGGAGGGAATTTCTCTCTAGGCTTCACTTCAAAAAACTAATTTTCAGTTAATACAAAGATGGAACTGCTCTTCTCTTCTCTAACCTCTCCATGCTGCACACCAGCAGATGACCCTCCTAACACAGCTCTGAGCACACGGCTCCCAGCGCCTCCAACACAAAGCCCCACCGAGATTCACACCCAAGGCACCAGGCCCTGACAAGGTTACTCGCTGTAAACTCTGGCCCCTACATCGTCCCAACAGCTGGAGAAAAACTGCCATCAGAAAAACTATCATCAACATCTTTGTATCCGTAGTAACTAGACCAAGGCCTCAAGCTGCTGGGCTTCAAATAGATGCTCAGTGGGGATCAACTGCTCTGATAGAACATCCACTGATTTCTAAGGGCAGTTCTACAAACAGATTTTACCTAAATTAGTAACTATGGTTTTGATATAAAATACTCATTCTCATGTCTCAGTTAATCACCTACAATGAGCATAACCATCATTTCAATAATCAAGAGTGTAGAATAATTATTTTTCATCAAAATCTCAGTAAAATATTGACCTACAATGAGGTATAAATTTAAATTCATATTGAAATCTCTAGATACAGAAGCAGCTCAACTCTGGAGCCAGTGCCTCAACTTCTAGTGCAGAACACCAGTTCCTTGACACTAATACAGCTGATGAGGCGCCACGCGCCTTCCTAAACGCTCCTCTTCCTCCCTGACACCCCATATGTTGGCCCCTTTCCTAGAGTCCAGCCCCCTCACTCCCGACCGCCAGGAGAACTCCTACTCAAGCTTCAAGGCTCAGTTCAAGCCTGCCCTCGGCACTGAGAATTTTTCTCTGTTGTAATAATTACCCTGTCCTATTAGGAGCATTTGCCTCTGTGTCTCCCAGATGAGCCATATGCCCCAGCAGGGAAGAGCTTCAGCTTACCTTTCCCAGCTCCTCAGCTCAGACCCAGGCACCTCACAGATCATCAGTAAACATTTGCAGCAGAAAGAAAGGACAAGAGGAAGGAAGGCAGGAAGCTGGGAAGGCTAGAATGTGGGAAGGAAGGAAGGCAGGAAAGAAGGAAGGCAAGAAGGCAGGAAGGAAGGGAGGGAGGGAGGGAGGGAGAGAGGGAGAGAGAGGGAGGGAGGAAGGAAAAAGACTACTTTTATAACATAAAAACACCACCTGGATCCCAGGGAGAACATGGATTTCCAGTCATCTCCACAGCTGACTGTCCACCACGGCCCCTGCTGGCCACACATGGCTGCTGAGCGTGGACACGTGGCTGCTTCACACTGAGGCCTGTCCTTAGGCATTCATTGCACCTCAGCGTTCAAAGAATCAGTGGAAAGAAGTTGCAAACTATCTCACTAATAACTTCTATATTGACCATATGGTACAGCAACCATATTTTGGGTTAAATAAAATACCCTATTAAAATTATTTTTACCTGCCTTTTTTTACTTTCTTCGCGTTGCTACTAGAAATTTTTAAATGACAGCTGTGGCTGTGTGTGTGTGGCTGCCGTTGTGTTTCTGGTGCATGGAGCTGTCCGGAAGCCTCTGTGTGATGAGCTGCAGTCTCAGGGACCTTGGGGACAGGAAGGGTTTGTATTTGCTGCTCCTTCTCCCCTTTTTTCTTCTTTAAATTTGTGTTTTTTATTTCCATTTCCCTGAGGATTAGCATCTTTTCAGGTACCCGTTGGCCAATTGTATGTCTTCTTTGAAGATACAACTATCCTCAAGTCTTTCTGCCATTTTTAATCAGATTGTTTGGGTTTGTTGTTGTTGTTGTTGTTATTGTTGCTGTTGCTGAGTTGTAGGAGTTCCTTGTGTATTTGGAATATTAGCCCCTGGTCAGGTGTATAGTGTATCAGTCCATTTTCATGCTGCTGATAAAGACATACTTGAGACAGGGCATTTACAAAAGAAAGAGGTTTATTGGACTCACAGTTCCACATGGCTGGGGAGGCCTCACAAGCATGGCAGAAGGTGAAAGGCACGTCTCACATGGCAGCAGACAGGAGAAGACAGCTTGTGCAGGGAAACTCCCGTTTTTATAAAACCATCAGATCTCATGAGGCTCATTCACTGTCACAAGAACAGCACAGAAAGACCCACCCCCATGATTCAATTACCTCCCAACAGATCTCTCCCACAACAGGTGGGAATTCAAGATGAAATTTGGGTGAGGACACAGCCAAACCATATCATATGGTTTGCAGACACTTTCTCGACGTCCATAGGTCACCTTTTCACTCTGCTGGTTGCCTCCTTTGCTGCATGGAGGCTTTTGGGTTTGATGCAATCCTGCTTGTCTGTTTTTGCTTTCACTGCCTGTGCTTTTAGGACTTATCCAAGAAGTCACTGCCAAGACCAACACAACAAGAAAACTTCTGTTTTCTTCTAGAAGTTTTATACTTTCAGGTCTTATGCTAAGCCTTTAATCCATTTTGAGTTGATTTTTGTGTATGGTGTAAGATAAGCCTCACACCTACTAGGATGGCCATTATCAAGAAACAGAAGGTGGCAAGTGTTGGTGAGGAGGAGGGGATATTGAAGCCACTGTGCACTGTTGGCAGTAATGTAAAATGGTGCACCCGCTATGGAATGTAAAATGGTTCACCCACTATGGAATGTAAAATGGTGTACCCGCTATGGAATGTAAAATGGTGCACCCGCTATGGAATGTAAAATGGTGCACCCACTATGGAATATAAAATGGTTCATCCACTATGGAATGTAAAATGGTTAACTCACTATGTAATGTGAAATGGTGCACCCACTATGTAATGTAAAATGGTTCACCCACTATGTAATGTAAAATGGTTCACCCACTATGTAATGTAAAATGGTTCACCCACTATGGAATGTAAAATTGTTCACCCACTATGGAATGCAAAATGGTTCACCCACTATGGAATGTAAAATGGTTCACCCACTATGGAATGTAAAATGGTTCACCTGCTATGGAATGTAAAATGGTTCACTCACTATGGAATGTAAAATGGTGCACCCCCTATGTAATGTAAAATGATTCACCCACTTTGGAATGTAAAATGGTGCACCCACTATGGAATGTGAAATGGTTCACTCACTATGGAATGTAAAATGGTTCACCCACTAGGGAATGTAAAATGGTGCACCCACTATGTAATGTAAAATGGTTCACCCACTATGGAATGTAAAATGATTCACCCACTATGGAATGTATAATGGTTCACCCACTATGGAATGTAAAATGGTGCACCCACTGTGGAATGTAAAATGGTTCACCCACTATGGAACGTAAAATGGTTCACCCATTATGGAATGTAAAATCGTTCACCCACTGTGGAATGTAAAATGGTGCACCCACTATGGAATGTAAAATCATTCACCCGCTATGGAATGTAAAATGGTTCACCCACTATGGAAAACAGCATGGAGGTTTCTCAAAGGCTTAAAAACAGAACTACCATATGCTCCAGCAATCCCACTTCTAAGTATTCATCAGAAAAAAAATGAAAACAGGATCTCCAAGAAGTATCTACACTGTGCAGCATTATATACAATGGCCAAGAGGTGGAGGCAATCTAAATGACCATCGGGAGATGAATGGATAAAGAAAGTGTATACACAAATAATGGAATATCATTCCACCTTTTAAAAGGGGCACCCTGTCACATGCTACAACACAGATTAACCTTGAGGACATTATACTAAGTGAAATAAGCCAGTCACAAAATGACAAATACCGTATGAGTCCACCTATATGAGGTCTCTAAAATAGTCAAACTTATAGACACAGAGACTAGAATAGTGGTTGGGTTGCCAGAGGTTGGGCGAGGAATGGGGAGGGTTTCAGTCACGTGAGATGGAAGAGCCCTGAAGGCGTGCTGTACAGCACCATGTGTGTATTTAGCAATACTATGCCACGTTGCAAACTTCATGTTATGTGTTTCTCTTACCACAATAAAAAATAAAAATTTAAAAATTAAAGTTAGTGGTTAATGAGGATGACAGAGAGAAAGGGGTATTAGAAATCTTTCATAAGGGAACATTTTAGGAAGACCCTTCTAAGTGCTCAGCTCACCTTACAAAAAAATGAGCAGGTTCCAGAAGAGCGTTTGGTGGAAGCACATTTTCTGCTCTCTCGGAGGCCTTGGTGGCCGCCAATGCCCCCACCCAGTGGCCATCATAAAGGCCTCCTCTCTCCAGTATTTTTGCATCCTTTTACATTTTTGGTGTCTCTTTCCTCTTAGAATCAGCCCTTTCTCTGGCTCCTATGACAGTCCCCAGTCCTGTTCACTGCTGTCTTCTATTCCCCATCCTTTCCTCCTTGTACTTCCTCAATGCAGTGTCTTGGAAATTCCTGTTTCAGAGGGTCTTCTTTTTCTACTGATGGCTCGTATTCACGTTTTTCACTGTGTAAAGGGCATTGGGCTATGCAATGGAAGAATACAAATGAGAATTATACATCCTTCCCCTCCAGTGTCCATACACTAGAAGGAATTACTAACTCACAAAGCAAGTCCAGGTAGCACAAAGCTGGGAGAGAGACAAAGGACAAAGAAAAACCCACTTAGTTCTGATGGGTCTCAGAGAAGGCGTGGCTTGAAGAGGGCCTGACTTCCTCTGATCTCAGCGACTTCCTCTGATCTCAGCAACTTCCTCTAGCCCAGTATTTTCGTCTCAAAAATCTCCACCTGTTATGTGCCAAGGCGAGTCAAGTGTTAAGTCAAAGGCATGAATCGGACATTAAATTCAAATACTCCCAGCCTGTGCCTATAGCCCTGGTTGGTCTCTCACACACTGGCCACATTCCTCCAGCCCCTTCCTGGATGATGCACAGGGCCTGTCCTCAGCCAGTATTCCCAAAAGTGAATGCCTTCTCTTGATAAAGGTCTTTCTCTTGAAAGCACTGTTCCTTCCAACTTCAAGACCACTTAGAAACGACGTCCCCCTCTCCCTCTAGGGAACTCCCTCTCTACACATCCTCTCTTTTCGCTTCAGGCCCCACTGCCTCCCCCTGGCTGAGCCCTTTCTTGCCTCTCAGCAGAAGTACTCATCCCTTCCTTCCCAGGGCTCCACTCCAGGGTCCCCATCTCTGCCTCCTCCCACATGCGCTCCCCCTCCCACCACCAGCAGGCAGACCCCTCCAGCTTTTCTCCTCTGCCCTGGAGAAGCGTTTTGAGTCATGCCTCAAAATGGAAGGCATTATACTAAGTGAAATAAGCCAGTCACAAAATGACAAATACTGTATGAGTCCACCTATATGAGGTCTCTAAAACAGTCAAACTTATAGACACAGAGACTAGAATAGTGGTTGGAGGAAGTGCTAACTAGTTATTGGGCTTACTCCCCATCGTCACCCACTGGAGGAAGTGCTGACACTAAGGGTCCCTTCCAGAGAGCATCAGTTTCATTGCAACAGGGGGACAAAAGCCCCTGAAATCCTGTTTTTGGTCAAGTCCTCATGATTATATCTTTTAACCCAAAGCACAGTGTTTATTTCCGCTGGGGTTGTTCCCACAAGGGGCTGAAGAACTGAAGCTGAAACTGCCTTTCAGGCTTCCCTGACCACCTTCCTACCCTACCCCAGGGGAAGTTTTCAGGGACCCTCAAGAAGCCGCCTGCAGCCCTTCATCATTCTTTCCACTAAGCCTCACGGGCAAGGTCACCCTTCCTGCCTCCCTCCCATGGGCTGACCTGGCGATCCTCCATGGATAATGCGTAGGAGCCAGATATGGGCACTGCCAGGTGGAAAAGTCCCCTGTCAGGGTGAAAAGTCAGACGAGGTCTGCCTCTTGCTCTTGGAGTGTTCCTGGCCTAACGCAGGAGTTTCATAGATAAACGTTACAGAAGGTGCAGCGCTCTACAGATGTGAAGGAGTGGCGTGTGGTTTCATGTAGCACAAATTACTTCCAGCAGAAAGATCAGGAAAGTTTCGAAATAGTGGTGTTCTCAAGGGATGGGCAGAACGGGCGGGTGAGCAGGGCCAAGCACCTCCTGGACAGTCACCATCACGGAGCCTGGGGACACGCTGGGGGGCAGGGGCAGTCCCACTCGTTCAGGCGAGGGTCCGGGAAGGGAACCCAAGCGGGAGGCCGACGCTGCGTGGGTCGTCCCTTGGGGCGGCCGCCTCCCCATTCACCCTGAGCATCTTGAAACATGGAAAGGAGCAAAGCTGAAATGATGACCATGTGCATGATGGCATGCAGCCTGCAGATTTATTGTTAAACTACACTAATGCTGAGTCTAACAGGCGGGCACCTCCTGGCACGCCGCCCGCTGCTGTGACCTCGGTTCTCAGGCCTCCGCCTCCCGCGTTGTGACAGTTAAAAGACGAGAAAGTCATGTCATGTCCATCTGAGGAGGCAGCCCCTCAGTGTGGCAGAAAGAAATTCCCATTCTCCGAGCACCAGCCAGGATGTGTGTTTAAGCCAACTTGTTCATTCTTCCACCTGATATCTTACTTAATGTAACATGCACGTTTCATCAACAAAAATGAGCAGAGAAATCCACTGACCCAGCAACATGGTCCGAGACAGGCAGGAACATCTTCCATGGAGCCAGCTCCTGGTCTTCCCCTCCAACATCCACCCAGCGCTCACGTAGCCCCGGGTTCCTGCCATTGTGCTGCGAGCTGGGCGGCACCTTTCAGGCGGGGAAAAGCGAATCTTCTGCCGGACTGATCAAGGCATAGCGCTTTTGTCCTGCCCTTTATTTTTGTCCAAATGCATCTTGGTATCACCGTCTGTAATTGTTCCTTCATCTCCCCCGTTGACATGAAGTCGCTACAGCTTTGCAGAAGCAGCATTAGCCTGAGAAGCAGCAAAGAAAAGCAGAGAGGCTTAGCATACCTCAGCCACAGATTAATGCCTCTTCAAAGATGCCATCCAGATGCGGCCGGCTCCGCGCTGGCTTCCCCGGCAACAGCTGGGGAGTCACATCGCGCCCCGCCTTCTGTTCCCCACGTTATGAGCAGGAATAAAAGCTGCCTCCTTAATGGCCTGGGTTTGTGTTGAAGGCATAATTTTCTGTTTACATTACAAAAGGGCAAGCTTTATGTGTTTTCATCACTGACAGAGAGATGAAGATGAGTTGCTCTCCTATCCACGCGTCCTCCTCCTCTCAAGAGCCCACTGCACTCCAGAGCGGGACCCAAGCTCCTCCAGGCATGTCCTCGGCGGTCCCTCAGCCTCACACAACAGTCAGAAGCAGCTGCTAACTTTCGACCTTATGTGAGGAGTGGCGAAAGCATCCCATTTGCTACCAGGGCAGATTATTTTTGGAGTTAAAATAAAAGAAACACCATTCTCAACTCACAGTTACCCATGGATTCCAGTGGGTAGGAATTAAAGCCTCCGAAAATAGGCTGTGTGATTTCCCAGGTGAAGTGTCAGGTTGTAAAAGGATTCAGAACTACTCATTCCAGTTTAGCAGATTAGTAAGAACCAGAATGCATTGCCTGTAACTACCTCCCTGTGCCGGGAGAGTCTCTTTGAAGAACTCTGAGTAACAAAGGCCACCCCACGTTG
The DNA here is from genome assembly GCF_009828535.3 of Hylobates moloch. Classification (NCBI taxonomy): domain Eukaryota; kingdom Metazoa; phylum Chordata; class Mammalia; order Primates; family Hylobatidae; genus Hylobates; species Hylobates moloch. The sequence goes on along the minus strand of NW_026652280.1, from coordinate 1,354,008 downwards.
AACCCCAGTTATAAGCTACAGTCTTATTGCCAAATTAAGTTGAGAATCTGTGATCGTTTGGCTGAAGAAAGAAAAAGCAAAAATCTTTTTTCTCTGTGACCCAGGTGTGATCCCTGGGGAGTACGTCCTCGGCTGCACTCGTAAGGGAACCCTCGGAGACGCCTGTCCAGAGGCAGGAAGCTTCTACCTGGACTGTCTGGAGTCCCTGGACTGTCTGGAGTGTGCCGTGACTGTCTGGAGGGTGCCGTGACTGTCTGGAGGGTGCCGTGACTGTCTGGAGTGTGCCATGACTGGAGTGTGCCGTGACTGTCTGGAGTGTGCCGTGACTGGAGTGTGCCATGACTGGAGTGTGCCGTGACTGTCTGGAGTGTGCCATGACTGGAGTGTGCCGTGACTCTCTGGAGTGTGCCATGACTGTCTGGAGTGTGCCGTGACTCTCTGGAGTGTGCCGTGACTATCTGGAGTGTGCCGTGACTGTCTGGAGTGTGCCATGACTGGAGTGTGCCATGACTGTCTGGAGTGTGCCGTGACTGTCTGGAGTGTGCCATGACTGGAGTGTGCCATGACTGTCTGGAGTGTGCCATGACTGTCTGCAGTGTGCCATGACTGGAGTGTGCCGTGACTGTCTGGAGTGTGCCGTGACTGTCTGGAGTGTGCCGTGACTGTCTGGAGTGTGCCGTGACTCTCTGGAGTGTGCCGTGACTATCTGGAGTGTGCCATGACTGGAGTGTGCCGTGACTCTCTGGAGTGTGCCGTGCTCTCCTGAATGGGCACCTTGTCTTTATTTCACAGTTTGCCAGTGAATGACCAGACACAACCGTCACAGGGTCAGCACTTTCATGGAAGGTTACAGAAGCGGATATGTTCCATCCAAAATATTGGACAATATAAGAAACGTATCACTTGGCATTTGCGAAATGATTTCCTAGGACAGTTTGCCTTCCAGGCCATGTAAAGCTTGTGTTCAGAGGTTAGACATAGACACGCCATTGGTACCGGCGGTGGGAGGGTCCGTCCAGTCACTTCCCAAAGGAACCCGGTCAGGGGGTGAGTTTGGCCATCAACTACATGAGGCAAAGAAGCCAGAGAGAGCTCCGTGGCAAGGTCTGACAACAAGTCAACTCAAACCAGGCTTCAAGCCATTCTCCAAGGCACATCTGGGAAGCACCACCTTCTCATCTCTACAAAAACCTTGGGTGGCCCCAGATTTCCCCATTACCAAAGACTGCATTTCCTGGATTGTTGGCACTGATGGCGCGATTCGCCTGCACTCCTCACAAACACCTGCTGGGTGGCGCGGCTGCGTTCCTCCTGCCTGTGACTCGGGCTGGCTGCCGGTGGACACAGAGACTGCACCCACAGCCATGGGAAGGCCTGTCCTACAGATGAGGGTGGGGAAATAGCTGTGGACAAGGACTGGCTGGTTCTGTTCTTTGAACAAAGTTTAATTTCGTGGATAGCATCTGTTCCATAGAATGAGACCACTTCTCTTGTGAAATGTTTTATAATGGTAAATATATGGGATTGAGTTTTAATCAAAAACAGGATGATGATGGGGATGCTGTAGAAACAGTGGGGACAGGCAGGCCTTGAGTGAGGCCGTCTCATAACCCACAGGGTTTCTGTGGACTTTCACTGGTATTTCCTGGGGCATTGGCCCTTATTAACCTTGGCAGTCAGAGCTGATATCCAAACACCCATTAAAATATTCCATGTGGGCACAAGCCATTTCCAATCAACACTAAGACATGCCCTTGAAGAAGAGTGTTTGAGTGCAGTTCACCAGGCCAGGACAAGTGGATCTTCTTCAGTTAGGAGACACCTGCTGTGCCAGTGAGTGTCCTCGATTCGTGGCTCAGACACAGCTCCAGCAGCCCGTCTAGCGGAGGAGAGAGCTACGACTGAAAAGAACCACAGTGCAGGGGTAGAAGCGACGTACCAGAGGGGCAGGTTCCTGGATCCGATCTAGTTCCAAGACAGATGCCAATGGCAGAATCGGAGCTCCATAAGTCAACGCACCTTTGAGAATCTGTCAGCGGCTCTTGGAGATCGTCTGTGAGTCTTTTAAAGGATGAAGGAAATACCTGCTATGCAGCGTTCTTATTTGTTATTAGCTGGTCAGTTAATTTCCCCTCATCTGCCTTAAGCTTCTGGTAGGTGATGGGAAGGAGAGCACCCGTGCCTCCCTTGTGTTTTCCCTCTCCATGGGGAGGACGGGAGAGGATGTGTCTGAGAGGGAGCTGCATGCCAGCCGTTCACAGCAGACTCAAAGGCCGCCGTGCTGTGCCCATGTGGGTGCGGGTGTGAAGGCAGTGGGGGAGCAGTACCCACAGGGAGAAGCAGCATGGGTTGTGCCTGGCCACAGGTGCTCCAGGTCGCCTGGATGACAAACATCACGTTGGGCTGGGGCTGGTCCTGGCATCCGGGGAAAGATGTTCTCCCCGTCCAGGCAGCCGGGCAGCTGGTCCAGGGAGGCCCACCCCCGGCTGTACAACCTGCATGCTCTCTGCTGGGGGAAGCAGCATTTCACAGAACACGCTAATGGCACGAGTCCCTCAAAGCCAGGCTGCCTCTTTCACTTAAAGACAATAGTGTGTCACAAAGTCATCCCAGAATATGCTGTCTGGTGACCTGGTATGAGAGTTATTTGAGGAAAGTCATCTTGACAAAAATGCTCCCTAAGAAAGAAACACTTCTCCTCCATCTGATGGGCAAATCGATTCATCGGAATCAATACAGCTTCAGCTCCAGGGCAGAGAGGGGGCAATTGGAGAAGCCCAGTAAATGCGCTGTCAGAATCACTGGGGTAATTTGAGCATGACCACACCAGAGAGACAGAAAGAGAGAGAGAGAGGGAGAAGGGAAGTCTAAATTAATCTTCAAAGGCAGAGGGAAGGAACCTACCCTGGCCCTCTCCCTTCATCCCCTATGTGGCATGGCTGGGTCCCAGGATGACGGACGGTTGACAGGCCACGGAGCAAGTCGCCACACCTGGAGACAAAGGGGTCACCATGGAGCGGGGGAGGGCCAGGTCTGCATTCCCCCCAACCCCTACTTCCTACCATTTTCTAACAGGTCTCTAAAAAAATGTTTTGAATACTAAAAGGCTATTAGTACAGAGGCAGAAAGCATTGAGGAAAGTGAGAAGAGAGAGAAACACACCGTGAATGTAAATGTTAAAGTCATTTCTGGTCCACATTGTATATGAACAAGTTTTCTGTGATGTACTTTGTTCTCTTCAGGAGCCAAAATAAATGCCAAGTGTGTCACCTTCTGCTCCAAGTACCCACAATGCAAAGTTGATGTGAGTTCTTTCCTCGATGTCGTCATCCGTTCCACTAAATTGCTTTCACGCGTAAATCTGGCACTGGAAGCCGGAGATCGAGATTAGAATGAGGAAACGCAGACGGCCTTTCTCTGCAACTAGTGGATTTCATGTGGTCTTCTGAAAATTACTTACCCTTTCTCATCTTGACATAGCTACTATTTCGTCACTGAAATTTTTAAAAAAGGAAAAAGTCTTCTATATCTTTCCTCCATGTGGCGTTTAAGGACAGATGAGAGTCTGTGGAAACCGGAGCCCTGGGTTCTCACCCTAGATCTTAGCACAGTCCCTGAAGGTCCCTGCATCTGTTTCCCTGTCTGTAAAATGGGATGACCACGCCTACCTCCTGATAATCAGATGAGAAGACGTGGAACAACGCCTGGAAAACAGCCCGACGCTATAAGAAGTTCACCTACTGTGCCTGAAAGGAAATATCACCTGCAGAAGACAGGATGGGGCCATGTCCCAGGAATATCCTCTGCAGAAGACAGGACGGGGCCATGTCCCAGGCGAGCTCTCCTCCCTGCTGGGAAGGCTGCACTCCTGTGAATGTGGGCACTCATGCAGCAGCAAAGACGGGCGGGAGCTGGGGGAGAGTAGCAGAGCTGTGTGCCAATGGCTCTCAGGTAGCAGAACAGTGGGAAGACGACAGTCTGAGAGTCAAGTGTGAATGCCTCCAACCAAAGGAGGTTCACCTGCTTACAGCCAAGAGGACAGAGAAATACAGGCCAATGACATGAGCCTCAGGAAAGCAGAAGGTTCTTTCTTCCTGAGGATGAGAAAGGAATGGCTTGGACATGGCGATGAACAGCAAATAAACTTTTGAGCCCAATTCCCATTTGTGCACCCCAAGCGCAGAAAAAGAAGTCCTCCCCTTGAGAAGCCACAGAAGAGGCTGCAGGGTGGGAGCCAGACCTAGCAAGGTGCCATGGGGGCCGTGCTCACTGGCAGTCACGGTGTAGACGCACCCAATTCTGTGACTTCAGGGGCCCAGGGAGAGGCGGCCCAGGGAGAGGCGGCGCAGGGAGAGGCCGCACAGGATTCTGGATGCAGCCCCAAAGAGGATGAAAAATCCTAAGTGGGTGCTCAGGGGAAGAGATAGAGGCTGCCAGGGAAGTGAGTCGGCTGCTTGCTCGGTCACCAGGTCTTGGATTTGTGGTTGCTGGTCTGAGCTGCTACTGAAATGCAGTAGACTTGGCCTTGGGGTCACCAAGCCATATGCATGTGATGACATGACATGAGAGCAACAACTTAGCCAAAGTGGTCTGTGCCCAGAGGCCAGCGTCACCTCCTGGAACCACCCCTGCTAATGTCACGCGAACACAGAGCCACCAACCAGGGCTGATTGGTCAGCATATGGGTGGAGAGAGGCCTCTGATCTAGGAGCCAGATTCTGCAGCAAAATAATACTTCCTACTGTGCATGGAGATCCTGAGATCACCTGGAGGGCGGGGGATGGTGGTGACAAGACAAGGAGGGTGCAAAGACACAAGTCGCCAAAGATCAGGGCGGGGGCATTTCTCTTAAACGGCGCCTCCCAGCTGGTGCCCCCTTTCCTGTTAGAAAACTTGAATGAGGAGCAACCTTCCCAAAGGGTCACAGGAAGGCAGCGTTGGTATCTGGAGTAGCCGTGAACCACTCTCCTGTTCCAGGGGGACTAGAGAAGTGCAGCCCGTGTCCCTCCCCATCTGAACAGAACAGCGCCATGAGCTAGGGAGCGCTAACGGAGGCTCGGACCCCCTCCCTGCCCCTGCCCAATTTCTGCCCCTAGATTAGAAATTCAGAGCTTGGGATAACCAGAAACACGAGTGGGCACCCGGGCATGTTTCCTTCCCTCCCTCCTGGCTCCTTGCCATCCACACCCACAATATAACACAGGCCCAGGATCCAGCTCAGTCAGGGTAGAAGGAGACACTCGCTGGGGTGAGGTTAGAAGATCCTGGGTTGAGGGCATGGATGAATCACATTTCACGTGCTGTGGAGGAACAGAGACACAATTCTGCAGATCACCATCAAACCCCTCCCCAGCGAGGGCCGGAGGAGCCCACACAAGACAGTGTCCACCAGACCAGAGAGCCTGGACCAGACAGGGCACCCCAGTGCACCCCATCTCAGTGTCAGAGAGCAGGCAGGGCAGAGGCTGTGAGAAGTTCCTCACCCTGCAAAGAGTGAACACTGTTTTCTTATGGAGAGAATTTCCTTATCCAACAATGTGCAAGCAGCAAACAGGAAAGAAAGGTCTGTGGGAAGATAATCCACAGCATCAAAGAAGGGAAATCATCCAGTTTCCATCTGACCCAATAACTATTTACAGAAGAGTGTTTTTAATGCTCCAAAGATGGGGGGGGGGGGGTAGTGTTTAACGTTTGTTTTGTTGGCTGCACTTACTGCAATTCGGGCTTTCTGTCATTCACTGATGCATTCTTCATGACCCAATATCGAATCAGTTTTTATATTTGTTATGAATACACGTGAAAGAAGGTCTGTTCTTTGTAAGGAACATAGTTGGGGATTATATATGTAATTTCATGTGCATACTATTGAGAAAACAAGAATGTTACATATCAAAATTTAGGAGAGAAAGGCCAAAGCTGCACTAAAAGATAAATTCATGGCAGTAAAAACAAATCATTAAAAGAAAAAAGATAGAAGGAAGGAAGGACAGGAGGAGGGAGAGAAAGAGGGATTGAGAATTCCTCTTCACTGGCATTTTATAAATTTTATTTATTTTTGAGAGAATAGATAATTTTCATGCTAGCTTAATTATCTCAGTGTAGAAAAATACAGAAAGATATTTAATTCATTTTGTGAAGCTGCCATGATTCTGATCATCATATTGAAATCTCACAAATATGAAAAAAAAGAAAAAGTAAAACCACGCATTCTTCTCACTTTGAATACAGACTGGAAATTTCAAGTAAAATATTAGCAAATTCAGCAGAATAGTAGGAGAATAATCCACCAAGAACAAGTAGTCGTCATCCCAGTAATTCAAGGATGGCTCCATTTTAATCCAAAAGACAATAGTTGTAAAATAATCTCAAGAGATGGTGAAAATATTTTCATTACACGCAATGGCCTTTCCTGATTTTTAAAAGCTCTTTGAAAGCAGAAATAGACAAATGTCACCTCAGCACTGTAAAAATATCTAAAACTAAAACCAGTGTCTTACTGGATGGAACAAAACTGTAATATCACCTTGTTATCAACATCAATGCGGTTCTCAATTATTAGAATAAAACATGAAATAGACACTAGAAGAAGAACCACTGGGGAAAAGTTTGCAGGGAAATGGTAACTTGCAAGAGATGCCTGTACACATCTTAGAAGAGGAACAACAGTGAAACGAACACAGAATTGTTAGACGTGATTAGTTGAAGGAATTTTCTGGACATCAGGATTCTGCACCACTTCCAACTTCCAGCAGTGGCAGAGTAACTTCTATCATTCTGACCTTTCTGTCTAAAACGATGATAAACTCTGAAGAAAATGTGTAAAATACTGATGTGAAGGCATGAGCTTTGAATGTGTATTTGCTGTTTGTTCCGCCATCTGGCAAGGCCAAAGTGTTCCCTGGACCCTGCTGGCCCCAGAATGAGAATGTGGGGCAGGCCTGGCTGGGCTCACCAGCAGCAGGGAGAGAGCTGCCTCGACCTCCCCACCCCAGGAGAAATAAAGGCTGAGGGCGAAAGCTATGGGAATGTGGGATTGTTTCTTATGCAGAATTCTCATAGCAAAAACCCTGCCTCAAATGGAAACTGCCAGCAGATGGGGGTGCTGCTGTAAAACACCTGAAGGGAGGGGCCCTGGCCACAGACCACGCCACAGACAGGCAGGAAACTGGTTCAGGCTAGAAAAATTAAGGCCTGTTATGTAACGGTAGAAAAAGCAGCTGCCCACAAGCCACACAGCAGAAAATGCAACTCAAGTTGCCAGATTCGCTTATGATGACTAACTGCCCTTGATAAGGCACCACCAGGGAGAGGAACCCAGAAAAGAGCTGGCTGCTTATGTACAGAATGCAGAGGGTGTGCGGGGAGACAGAAACTCTAGAACTTGCAGGAACTGAAAAGTGGAACTGCTTCTCATTTCCAGCCAATAAAAGGTAAAATTAAGAATGGTCTGAGACCATCCTCGCTAAGACGGTGAAACCCCATCTCTACTAAAAACACAAAAAATTAGCCTGACGTGGTGGTGGGCGCCTGTAGTCCCAGCTACTTGGGAGGCTGAGGCAGGAGAATGGCGTGAACCTGGGAGGCGGAACTTGGAGTGAGCCGAGATCGCGCCATTGCACTCCAGCCTGGGCGACAGAGAGAGACTCCATCTCAAAAAAAAAAAAAAAAAAAAGAATGCTCTCAGTTTGCTCCCCAAGATTCAGCCTCAAGGCAGAGGCCAAGTCCAGGGTGAAGGCCATTAGGACCCCGGCATGGGGGCAGAGGCCAAGACCAGTAGAAGGCCACTGGGACCCGGCGTGGAGGCAGAGGCTGAGTCCAGGGTGAAGGCCATTAGGACCCAGCGTGGCGGACAGAGGCCAAGTCCAGGTTGAAAGCCACCGGGACCCAGTGTGGGGACTGGGGCCGAGTCCAAGGTGAGACCCTAGGACCCGGAAAGAGGTCGAGTCCAGGGTGAAGCCACTGGGACCTGGCGTCGGGGCAGAGGCCACCTCCAGGCTGTGTGACCACACCCTACAAGCCACCGTCAGTCCTTTCAGCCTGTAGAAAGTGGTCTCAAGGCTGGTCCTGAAGAAGCCAACCACAGATAAGACAGTCACCCATAAAGCACAGCCGTGGCCAAACCTGCCGAGCTGGCTAGAGGGAGGGTGACAGCCGTGGCCGAACCTGCAATGCTGGCTAGAGGGAGGGTGACAGCCGTGGCCGAACCTGCAGTGCTGGCTAGAGGGAGGGTGACAGCCGTGGCCGAACCTGCAGACCTGGCTAGAGGGAGGGTGACAGCCGCAGCCGAACCTGCAGTGCTGGCTCGATGGGTACAGAAGAGAGGCCTGCGGCATTCCTCAGGGTTTTTAGGTCAAAGCTTCCCCAGCTGGGATTAAAGATATCAAAAGGCCCCTGCACTTCCCAAATTTCTACAAGCGGAAAGCAGGCAGAGAAAGCTGCTCACCCCCAGGAAGGCAGCTCTTCAATGCTCTTTTAAATGCAGCCAGCGGGGCATGGAGAGGAAGAGCCCCCTCAGGCAGCCAGCAGCAGTGGACGGTGGAGCCCAGCTCCAGGGAGGGCCTGACAGGGTGCTCGGCCCCCACACCTGGCCTCAGGACTTCGGGACTTATGCACGAGGCGGGCACTGTCTTCTTCTGTCGTTCCACCCAGCTCCACCACTGGGCGTGGGGCCTGGAGCGGACGGCAGATCGTCCTCACTCATCAGCGCTACAGACCAAGAGGAGCTGCACCTGGTCCTGGCTCAGCTCGTGAGACTGTGAGACCCAGGACTCCCGAGAGGCGCCGCCCTGCGTGGATGCACCAGAGGAAGCTGGAGGTGTGAGGCGGGGACGAGGACTCGGCACAGACTCCAGCGCCATGAGGGGCCCAGGCAGGAGCGGGCCACCGCCATGGGGCCTGACCGTGCATCCTTGCCAGTGTGACTGCATGCCTGCCAGTCAGACCACGCTTCCAGCTGGGTCGCTGAGTTCTTCTGAGTCAAACTTAAGAACAGAAAACGCAGATTGCTTCAAAGAGGATTTGACTTTTTAAGCCAGACTGGAGTACAGCTTTTCAGGACCAGCGTTTCTCACCTTGCAGTGAGACCGCCAAGGAGCCACAGTGGGTTTGCCCGGCCTTTCCGAAGAGTGGGGCCGCAACGGTGGGCACGGGGAGGAAAGCTTCACCAGGCCCAGCCGTGAGGAATGCAGTGTGGACTCCTGGATCTCTCGGGGTAAACGGGTTAATAAGTGACCACAGAACAGAGCATCACTGTGATTTAAAATATCACAACCCAGGCTGGCAGGGAGGCACGTGTAATACCTGACGCTGTCTTAGGTCCACATCTGAAAGATTTCCAGAGGTAATTAGGGAAAATAAAGACAGAAGGACAAGTTAAGAAAAGCAACTTGGAGGGATGGACAGATGCAATTATTCTAAGGAGATGTCTCTTTGAGGGTTCTCTTCCTCATCAGGCCCAAATCTGACTATTAATTAAGTAATTCCACTAAAAAGGATAAAAGAAATCACCCATAACTTTTTTCAAGCACCACCTTGTAAGCGTTAGCCCCTTCATTTCTACTTGCGGCTACAAGGGTATAAACCCGTAATTAACAACTTTGTGATTGCCTCTGCAATAGTAATTGCCGTGTACAGCCTCGAGGTACTAGGAATGAAAAATCGTTTCTCTCCCGGCTCTCCCCTGGTCTCCATCCCACTTCCAACTAGGTCCACTGGCTGCTACTTGGATCTTGCCAAGATTTCACCTTTCACAAGAGCCTTGTGTGAACAGGGCAGTTCCCGCACTGTGACCTCTTCCGGAGGCAATCAATGCATATGCTGTGCTAATTCCCTCCTCACAGAGCAGCCGGGAAAGGGGAAAAAGCATATACAGGCTGGGCTGAGATTACATTATCAATTATCATGAAACTGTCTGTAACTTCAAAGGGCTTCGAAGCTGGGGAAAGCACGGTTTATCATGGCTGTAAGAGTCCTGCAATTATCTCCTATGTCACCCAGATGGAGAACACAGCGTGCAGGCGGCCAGCTCCAGTCTGGTGGGGAGAGCCTGAACGACAGGAAAACAGAAAAGAAACATTTTCTTTGGAACATGAATCATTGGTTTTGGATCAGATATTGACAATAAGCAGAATCTTGGCTGCATTAACCATAAGCACCTCCATCCAATAGAGTCAAGCATCTACATAGGGCGAATGTTCCATCAGCAAGGAGACGTGCCATGCTTTCCTTCCCTCCCTGAAACTCTAATTTTTAGGTAGGTCAACAGATGGTTAATAGTGTGTCAAAGAGTGATACATCAGTAGTTCGTAAAGCTACAAGATGTTTGGGCTCAGCCATTCCCAGAAGGGCTCACGCCTGTGAATGCAAAAAAACAGCGGCAAGGAAAACACACGTTTGGAAGCAAAACTTCAGCAACTGACATCACTTCCTGATGAGACTTTAGGGGACTCTTTTTTTTATTATTTGCTTATTTTGGGATTTTTCCAATGGGATTAATAAGACTTCAATATGACCCACAGGATCTTAGAACTAACGACAACAATGGAAAATTAATGTAATGTTTACTGATACAGAGGAAAGTTCTCTGGCTGAAAAGATACCACATAAAAAACAATTAAATTCTCATGCAGTCACAAGATGAGCGCCTGTGCAGCCCACAGGCTGTGTGCCCTGGGCCCGGGCACAGTTCCTCTGCGGCTGTGTCCTCAGCCTTCCCTGTACTTGCTCCATGAGGTCCCCACTTCTCCAAATCCACCTAACCCTGGAAGCAAACCATCCACCACACTGCTGTCCCCCTCTCTCTCCCTCCCTGCCCCACAAGGGTCAGTCAGGTGCCACCATTGCCAGCACGATGGGAGGCACCACTAAAGGCAGGCCCAGGCTCCGGGCATCTTTGATCGTTGACATCTCCCTTCTCAGCTTTCTCTCATGAGAGAACAACAGGATTTCTCTCGCACTGGCTCTCCATTTTAATTTTCATTAACCTAAATTTCCAAACATATATATATATATATATATAAAATTTGCAGTGCAGTGGTGCAATCTCGGCTCACTGCAAGCTCTGTCTCCCACGTTCACGCCCAAATATTTTTCAATAGCACAGACAAAGGCAAAGTCGCCTACACATTTTTATTTCATTGCATAGATCCAACTTTTAAATTCACAATATTATGTCAATGTAATTGATTAAATGAAATATATAGAATGAATTTCCTTTTCTTATTTTCTTTTCGGAGTTCAAGTAAGTATCTCTTCACTTGTTGTAAAAGTAACAGATGACTATTGCTAAAAAATGAGAAAGGATAAACCAGTATTCTTTTTAAGACCACCCATAATCCCAACATCCAGAGGCAATCAATGTTAACATATTGTCTATTTCTTTCTAATCTTCTGTGTATTTTTACATTTTGACATCATATGGTTCTTATAGTTTTAATTCTCCTTTTTTCATAAAATTTTCTTAATGGATAGTTTTTCACGTCCTTGTAAACTCTTACAGATAATCTTAAAGGGTCTGCAACAGTCCTTCTTGCAGACAACACTAGTTATAGCTATGATACTGATGTATAGCAATGGTTACCACGCTGAGCTGGCCACTCTGCTGGGCACTGTAGATAAGCTAATTTGTCTTCACAAGAACCTGATGAGCTCGGTATTCTGATCTCCATTTTATAGACGAAAGAACTGGAGCAAAGAAATTAAGTCTGTCTTCCAAGATCTCCAGAAGAAGAAGGTTCAGCAGAACCTAGACCCCCATGCGAGTGTTTCAGCTCCAAAGCCACCTGAACCCTCCATCACTACCTGATCATTCATTCACTCCACTCTTTCATTATCATTTAACAGTGCAATTGTTTCCAGTTTTTCACTGTACAGATCTGTTTTAATGTATCCAATTTCTTTTTTTTTGAGACGGAGTCTCGCTCTGTCACCCAGGCTGGAGTGCAGTGGCGCGATCTCGGCTCACTGCAAGCTCCGCCTCCCGGGTTCACGCCATTCTCCTGCCTCAGCCTCTCCGAGTAGCTGGGACTACAGGCGCCCGCCACCACGCCCGGCTAATTTTTTGTATTTTTAGTAGAGACGGGGTTTCACCGTGGTCTCGATCTCCTGACCTCGTGATCCGCCCGCCTCGGCCTCCCAAAGTGCTGGGATTACAAGCGTGAGGCACCGCGCCCGGCTAATGGATCCAATTCCTTTTAGCCACTCAAAATCTATCCAGAGCGATTAAGATGTAGCAAAATGAGTTTACAGTATTGTGTCTCTTTCTTATTTCCTATTGCAACTGTTACTGGCAGTTCAGGGGTCTGAGGGTGGGCATAGGGGAGAGAGAGACAGAAGCCAAGAACCCAGGTGTTCCATAAAACAAAAGAGAGAACAACAACAACAACAAAACAACAAAACAAACAAACAAAAACAGTCCTGCTAAGAGGTTGATTGTGTGACCTGGGAGTCAAGGAGAGACCACGTCGGCCTTCTGCAAGTCTTAATTAACTGCTACTCCTATCAAAGGACAACGGCCCATACATTGACAAGATCATCTGCAACACAGTGAAAGGCCTGCCCTGGTTGGGAGAGCCGAGGGACCCAGCTCAGATGGAACTCTGCCACCCATGGGGGCTTTGGAGGCTTCATTAAAATGAGAAAGCTGGCAGAGATCATTTCAAATGATGCTGTCTTGCTTTAAAACATCTATAATTCCAACTTACAAAGGGCCAACCAACCCACAGAAAAAATAAATAATAGACGTTTACTCTGGGAAACTAACCCAGTGACCCATATGTCACTAGGCCGCCATCTACAGAAAGTCCTTCACGGGCGGGTGTCCACATCATTAAAACCACAGTTTAATGGCTGTTCATTGGCATCCTTGTTAGCATTTCTAGAAGAAATATTCAAATGAATGGATTTCCCTTTCCACGTTGCAAATCAGAACAGCCTCTCACGGAGACTCCACTTTTGTTTCTAAACAGACACCATGAGTGTCTTCTCCAGCCTGGCGGCCATCTGACATCTTCATGCTCCAAACCACTTACACATTCTTTGAAAATTAAAGCCTAGTTCTCTCTTTTGCAATGATGTTTTTTGCTACCTATTAATGAGTGAAATTGCTAGTCCAGACATGCTAGAAAAGGAATAAGCGCCAAGCTGAAAAATGTTTGGCTTTCATGTGTGTGCTTCTTTGAGATAAAATAAAACGATACGTAATCTTGAATTATGTCATGAGGCATAATGCTGTGATTTCCTGGAAAATGTGGAGCTAATCAGTTATTCATTTAGGAATTAACTAGAGCATCAATTGTCAGATTAAACTCCTTTAAAATTCTCAATGTCCTTTTCTTGGTGTTAACACTCCAAGTATACTGAGTCCTTTGTGTATATTTGAGCAGGAAAGAGGAGAAGGCTTTCTCATGTGCCAAACGGAAAAAAAAAACACAAAAGTATCCTTTGCTTCAGTTGTTAGGCGAGCACTTGGTGATTTGCCGTACTGGCTCAGACACTCAAAGCAGCAGAAACAAACTCTGCCACATGTGTGTCCAACAGGCAGAACAGTAACTGCTCCGAACTTCCAAATGCAGGCTGATGTCATTGGGGGATGATGTCCTCTGGCTTCCGTCAGAAGCCAGCGAATATCTTCTCTGGTCGCATCCACAAATCCCATAAATCATGGTGTCTACCTCTCCAGCCCCCACCTTTCTCTGCAGACACAAACTCAAGCTCTACAGACAATTCCTTCATGTGCTTCTCTGGCTGAAAAGCGGCAAACTGTAGCCCAATATATTCTTACAATAGATAATCTGCAAAAGATGAAAGATCACACTACTTGATTTTGACAAAGGTTTTATAATTCCCTACATAACACACCCAGTATTTCTGTGCGTGCAGGTGTTTTATCTTGCACTCACGGGCCTTTGCAGCATTTGAGCACCGCGCGTATTTTCCTTCTGTCTATATTCGGTTTGACAATGTGTATTGAGAATCTCCTACATGCTGCGTGATGAGGTCAAAGCAGGGAAAGCTACAACCCCCTGACTTCCAACCTGGGAGCCACCTGAGTGGAGGGGGAAGATGGGCATATGTTTTGTATAAATTCAAAAATGATGAATAACGTCTTCAGCTTTTAAAAAAAAAAGTTTAAAGCAGCCGGAAATGTTTCAGATATTGCTTGACTTCTACTTTTCTCCCTACATCTTTAGTTTGGTATTTTTTTGTTGTTGTTGTTTTTGTGTTTTTTTGTTTTTTTTTTTTTTATTATTATACTTTAGGTTTTAGGGTACATATGCACAATGTGCAGGTTTGTTACATATGTATCCATGTGCCATGTTGATTTCCTGCACCCATTAACTCGTCATTTAGCATTAGGTATATCTCCTAATGCTGTCCCTCCCCCCTCCCCCCAACCCACAACAGTCCCCGGAGTGTGATGTTCCCCTTCCTGTGTCCATGAGTTCTCATTGTTCAATTCCCACCTATGAGTGAGAATAAAAAAGTTTTTATACCTATCCTGTTTCGTATACATGTTTTCAAAGAAAGAATTTCTTCCAAGCTTTGTGACCCTTTGACGGGAAACCTGGGGTGTGTATCTCTCCATTTGTGTGGGCAGTGCCGTAAAAGTTCCTTTTTATTCAAATCTGCCTGGGAAAAATGTAAGGTCGGAAGCTACAGGCCACAGAGCAGCAACAGATGTGACATATGCCACAGGAGTTACCGCTAGGAACGGGAGTTTTCTCAAAGACTTGCTGAAAGCAACAGGGTTGAAACAGCTATTACCTATGGCAGGCAAGGGTAAGGACGCAGGAATCAGAGCTTACTTCATAACATGTTTTGGAAACTTCTAACACATAGAACAAGATATGTACAAGGTTTATCCATCTGAGTTTATAGTAAATAGGTAAATACATGTGCCAGGATATCTACTTCCATGACCAAATGGTGGTACTTCTTTCACCTAAACCATTAAGCTGAACAGTGTCACCGTCATCATTACAGACATTTGGCTTATAAAAAGAAGGTCTAGACATAACAACATCATAAATTTTTTTTTCTTTTTTTTTTTTTATTTTTGAGACAGGGTCTCACTCTGTTGCCTGGGCTGGAGGCAGTGGTATCATCAGGGCTCACTGCAGCCTCCACCTCCTGGGCTCAATCGATCCTCCCACCTCAGCCTTCCAAGTACCTAGGACTACAGACACACGCCACCACACCTCGCTAATTTTTTCTTTTTTGTATTTTTAGTAGAGATGGGGTTTCGCCATGTTGCCCAGGCTGATAAATTTTCCTTCCTTCTTTCTTTCTTTCTTTTTTTTTTTTTTTTTAAGTCTATGTCTCCCTCTGTCACCCAGGCTGGAGTGCAATAGCACAATTATAGCTCACTGCAGCCTGCAGCTTTGAACTTCTGAGTTCAAGGGATCTTCTTGCCTCAGCCTCCTGAGTAGCTGGGACTACAGGCACATGCCACCATGCCCGGCTAGTTTGTTTGTTTGTTTGTTTGTCTGTTTGTTTTGTAGAGATGGGGTTGTTGCCCAGGCTGGTCTTGATCTCTCATCCTCAAGCAATCCTCCTACTTCAGCCTCCCAAACTGTTGAGATTACAAGCATGAACCACCACTCCTGGCCAGTTTCCTGTATGTGCATATTTTCCTTCCTAAGCTAAAAATTAACATCATTTTTATGTACTAAGCACTCCTAATAATGAAGGGTAAGAGGCCAGGCGTGGCGGCTTACATCGGTAATCCCAGCACTTTGTGGGCTGAAGTGGGAGGATGGCTTGAGCCCACAAGTTTGAGGCTGCAGCGAGCTATGATGTAGCGCTGCCCTCCAGCCTGGGCAGCAGAGCCAGACTCTGTCTCTAAAAAGTAAAATAAGAAAGTTAAATAAGAAAACATTAGGTCAAGAACTAGAACGTCAATAGACAGAAGCCAGTTTTCTAAATGGTCATGGACATGTTTCATGTCTGCAAAAGTTACCATATTGTATAAACATATAAGAAATGATCATGAAATAACAAAGCTTAGACAAACGCACCTGATTAACAGACACAATCAGCCCTGGCTGTTGAAGTGGTCACTGTGGGCAGACCCGTGGTGTTCTCCCTGGTTTTGCCTCACTCAAAGCATTTTTAGGGTTCCCCTTTTATAATTGTCTTCAGAGTCGGTTAGGAAACCAGTTTAGAAAACCCAAGTCCCTTATTTTATGACTATACTTATACTTTTACCAAATTGGTTATGCAGCTCGCACACTTACGCTACTCATCATACTCAATTCCAGAGAACTTGAGTCACTCACATTAAATCACTTCCATGCAGAGGCTCACATGTCTTGGCCATCGGTGAGATGCACAAGGGTGAGCTTCAGGCCATGGAGGTGGCTCAGACACCAACTGTTCAGTATTTTCAAGCAATACCAGGTTCTTTTGACCAAATGCACAAGTAGGCTCCAGGACTGACTTTTCTGAAGAAGGCATTCTTCTGATTCATATACATTCTGTATGTGTTTCTAGTCAGACCTTCAATGCCTTCAGAAAGCCTACATGCTAGGAGGACAAATATGCCATCCTAATTTAATTTCAAGACTGAATTACTTTTGTTATAAATACAAAATTCTTATGGTTTTATTGTTGATAATGAAAGTACTGACTGCTATGTAACAGCATTCACCAAATGCTCTGCACATATTACCTCACTTAATCCTCACAACAACCCTCTGAGACGGGGATCACTATGTTATGAAATTTTTCTTATGAAAAGACTGAGGACAGAAAGATTAACGATCTTTCCCCAGGTCACACTGCTTGGAAATATCAATGCCAGCCACCAGTCCTAGTATTTTGGGTGCAAGACCTACATTCTTAATTCTCAACCACTGTGCTTAGCTGGATGTGGATGTGGACGGTGCACCAGGTATGAGATGGCAGCCGGAAACAGCGAAGTTCTCACAATCGCGGACTGGCATTTCCGTGGAGGAAGAATAAAGCAATGACAAGGCTGGCAAAGGACTACAGGGTCCTCGGTGAGTGAGGACAGTGGCGTGGGGATGTGGAGCCTGCCGGGGAGGAAGGAGGGCTGGGGCCTACCTTGACTCTGCACCAGTAGGGATGGAAAGGGGCAAGTCAGCTCCACAGGCCCCTAAGGCCAGGTGGCAGCTCACATGCTTGTTGAAACCCTGCCCTGTGGAGCTGCATCCCCAGGGCACTGTGTGGTGTGGCAGCTGACTCTAGAGCTGGCGAGCCTGCCTGCAACACCACGGCAGTTCTCCCGCTGCAGGAGGTGTGGGCAGTGGCATCACTGAGCCTCTGTGACCTTGCAGGTACAAGGACCTTCAGAACACGGCCTCCCCTACTGGGCCTTGGGAGGGCTCAACACAGGCCTTCTCTGAGCAAAACTCAGCAGAAATCATGCTGAATTCCGGACTGTGTTACCGGGTAGTATGGTGCCACTCTTATTCATTCAACAAACAATTGTGAAACTCCAAATGCAGGAGTGCATTTGGCTCAAAAATAACCCCTAGATCAGCACTATCCTAACAGAAAGCCAGACGCCCAGCCTCAGCAGAAACCAGTGGGGCTTCTTAAAAGAAACACTTCAATTCAGCTCCATGGAACTCGGTTAAATCCCTTTATAACAAATCTCAGGCAGAAGCGCTCTATAGAAGGAAAGGACAATCTCTCTCCCCCCAGCAGAGGGCGTGCCGATGGCAGATGGTGCTTGGACCAGCAAAGTTTAGGGGACTGAGGCCCTTGGAGTTTGGGGTTTGGTTTGGTTTTGTTTTTAAGCTTTTTTTCTTTTTTTTTTTTTTTTTTTCAGATCTTAACCTATATAAGGCTTGGAAAAGCGACAGCCAGAAAAGACAAAACTAGAGCTTTGTATGGTGATGGCATCGTGTCCGCTGACAGCGTCCAACCTCCCTTCATGGGATGCTAAGTGAAGAATGTGTAAAGTTTGAAGCAGCCCAGGGGTAGCTGCCCGCCTGGAGCACGTCTGGGCCAAGCTTGGCATCTGTGTAGCTGGGCCGGAGTGCAGAATCTCAGGATGGCTGTGGCTTGGCCCATCCCATTCCCCAGGCTCCGAAAGAAGCCAAAAGGAAGAACACCAAGGTGTGGCGGCCCTACCTGTGTTTAGCGCCTGGCCACAGCCACCCAGAGTGTGGCAGCCCTACCTGTGTTTAGCGCCTGGCCACAGCCACCAAGGACCCCCTGCTCACTTGAGGAAGAAAGGATTCTAAGTTATGGTGAGAAAATCTGCATTCTCAGCCCTTCCACCGAGTTAGCTGTGCGTCCCCGGCAGGTCCTTGAGCAGCTGAGAGTTACCTACTCTACAAAACAAAACCACTCACGTGAAGCATGGCGTCCAGGCAGGGCCACTCCGCCCTGGTGAGGACAGCTGGGGTGTGCACGCGTTTCTAAGCCTCCCGCCTCTCCTCGGAGTGCCACTTCCTTCCCTGCACTCCGTCCTGGGTCCACTTCCCAGAGGCCCCCCTATCTGCTGGACGCCGTGTCCTTCTCGCTCCCTGCCCTGAGCTGAGCGCACTTAAGGGCTGCCTTGCAGTTTACACATTTTAACAGGGGGCTTTTTTTAAAAAAAAATTCTAAAAAGCCTGTAAGTTCCACATAAATTAACACCTGCAGAAATTGTTTCCAGAATATGGCAGGATATAAGGTAATATTTTGGGTTCAATTTAACAAACTTTAAAAAACATTGTCTACACAATGCTCTAAATATTTCAAGAGATGAATAGCATAGGGTTTTCTACCCACACTGAGTTTTCAATTCAGTGGAAGGCTGTTGGGTGGGGGTAGGGGGATGAGATACTACACAAATATGGGAAGCAAAGCAAAATAGAGCCACAAAAGAAGAAAAAAAAATATTTCAGGAATTCAGAGGCCAATGATTCACATCCAATGAGTTGGGAAAAGCAGGAAGTTTCCAAAGAGGCTGACCTTTGAAATCGGCCTGAGACTGGATAAGACTTCCTAAGTGAGCGGGGGCAGGAAAGGTGGTCGGAGACCCAGGCAGATCCCACGAGCAGGGACGTGGCCTGCTCCTCAGACCTCACAGCAGGCCACAGCGACTCCACCCACCTCTCCCATGGCAGGTACAGCTAAGAGATGCCACTTACTACAGTGGTTTATACTGGAGAAGACTCGCTGCAATCGCAATCTGATAGGAAAATGCAGTTAGTGGAAATAAAGCAAGAAACCTCAAAAATCACAGATGAATGAAAAGTACATGAAGCAAGGTTTTGTAACAAGCTCTCCACATTCAAAGGCCCCCAGAGCATTCATTTGGAAACAGACGGGCGTCCATACGACTGGTTTTCTCAGGGAGTTTCAAAGGAAGCCCTGCTTTTGTTCCGATGTCCTAGTTATTTAATGCAAAAGGGAAGATGTGCTGGAGCCCTCGAGGGGTGTTACCTGCAGTGAAATGCTCAGTTCTGCACTTCACAGACACCGGCACATCCTCAACCACGGGCAGTACACGGGAAGTTACTCACTCTGCACCTATTAAGGCTAAGTAGTACGCAATTTGCACATTTCACGGAATTGTACAAATATTTGGCATCATTATGAGCGATCTTTAAAAGTGCTCCATTAAACTCAGCTTCTAATTATGATGATCGAGGAGGAAGGCTGTGGTTTGCAGCAGGAATTGCAGAGATTGTCATGAAGGGCGTCTGATTTAGAATTTAGCTTAAATTCAGAAGACACACACTACATTTAGTAACAAAGCCAGCCAAGGAACACTGATGGAAAGCCTGGGAAACCATAAACGGTGCTTGCATTTCTAGAGTGGAAAATGTTCTAAAGTCTTTTCACTGCAATTCACATTGTATTTTATAAGGTTTCTTGGTTCTCATTCAAGGCACCAAAAACACAGCAGAGAATTTTATATTAATTGGAACATTAATAATGCATTTCTAAAGCAAATGATGTCTTTGGGATTTCAAAGGAAATTTCAGAAATGTGTGGCCAAAGTGCTCTCTGCAGCTCAGCGGGCTGAGCCCATCATCAGGGATTCATGTGAATGGATTTCTTCTGGAGATCCATTGGCACGAAGTAAATTGGTGGATAAAGTAAATGCATTCACGTAAACAGGTTTGATTAGCACCTCTTGCCCTTCTAAACAGAGG
The DNA here is from genome assembly GCF_009828535.3 of Hylobates moloch. Classification (NCBI taxonomy): domain Eukaryota; kingdom Metazoa; phylum Chordata; class Mammalia; order Primates; family Hylobatidae; genus Hylobates; species Hylobates moloch. The sequence continues at coordinate 1,333,891 of NW_026652280.1, read as the reverse complement.
AATAATATCCTGTGATTCTCTAACAGACGCTATTTTAATGGTATCTGTTCAACATGCACAGACTCCCTTAAAGATGACAATTGTATTAAAAGCCAAACATTAATTATATCCCCCAGAACATTTCACAAATGGGAAGAAATCTTTAGGGCTTTCTGTTCCTCAGGTGCTGTGAAACACTGGAAATGTATTCACAACAGCAGCAAAACACCAGCACCGTCCCGTTCCAGACTGGTCTTGTCACCTGAGCGCGCACACCGGCCCTCAAGGCATCAGCCTGGTCTTGCCTTCTCCGTTCCAGGCCAGTCTTGTCACCTGAGCGTGCACACCGGCCCCAAAGGCCCCAGCCTGGTCCTCCCTTCTCTGCCCCCTCAGTGATGTTAGGTCATTTTCACCCTCACTCCATCATGACTTCTCTGAGAACACTGACCATGTTTTCTCAAATGCCCTTGCGCTCACCCAAGCACAAAGAGGTGCCCAGGTCATGACCGCGGGTTAGCACAATGTTGGCTGAGCCAAGCTTCCCCCCTCACTTCAGACCACGCAGCGGGCTGGAGCCTGTTGTGCGTCCCAGTGGCCACTCCTCCCTTTTTCCTCAGCATCATCCCTGGTGTTTAGATGGGCATATACCTTTGGAAAGATCCTACTGCTTCACTGCTTCAATTCAAACCAGTTTGCTATGTTTTTCTTAAAACTTTCAGGATCGTGTTTCTGCCTGACATCAGATGAAGAGGAAGATTGTGTATATAATGAAAAATACTGCAGGCCAAAGGACATCCTGATGGAAATAAATAGGGGCATAATAACTGCGAATCCTACAACAGACTCCGAGAAAAGGTTTGAGAATATCGCAGTGAACGCGCTTGGAAAAGGCAAGCAGTAAACCACATGGGAAGGCCCCCGGAAGACAGACTCAGCCGGAGAACAACAGGTGTCCCTGCTGCAGACGACCAACCAACAGAGCGGAAGATGACATCCAAACATCATGTAAGAAAAGTCCCCAGAAGTAAAAAAATCTAATGTTTTGTAGATGGAAAGAGGACATTCTGGCAAAATTAGACACATAGCAGGTAACACCAAAAATACAACTGTTGTCCTTGTAACTGGGCATGACTCCACCTGTCTTCCAAACTGGGAACTGCAGCCCTAGAGCTCCCTGCCTGCGCTGGTCCAGGCTGAGTGCACCCACCTGCTGGACCAGGAAGGTGCAGGTGAGGCTGCCGTCCCCGAAGGGGCGTCACGCTGGCCTCATGTCATCCCCGAAGGGGCGTCACGCTGGCCTCATGTCATCCCCGAAGGGGCGTCACGCTGGCCTCATGTTATCCCTGAAGGGGCGTCACGCTGGGCTGATGTCATCCCCGAAGGGGTGTCACTCTGGCCTGATGTCATCTCCGAAGGGGCGTCACGCTGGCCTCATGTTATCCCTGAAGGGGCGTCACGCTGGGCTCATGTTATCCCCGAAGGGGCGTCACACTGGCCTCATGTCATCCCCGAAGGGGTGTCACACTGGCCCAGTGCTGCAGACGTCTCCACAAGCTCCCACATTACAGTGTGGCAACCTGACCAGGGGCTCTTGGACTCTGCCAGACACTCAGGCTGAGTCAAGCAGATGCTTCCCAGCTTGGGACACAGCTGTCTAGAGCCCTACTTCCCCCAAGCCCCTGACTGCCCTGTAAACCCTACATCTTATTTTAAGCCACCATCTCCCCATAATAAGCAACTGACATAACCCAGATGAATAAAGAAATTAAGTTATTTAAAAGAATAATTCAGACCTACAAATTTTAAAAATCAAATCAGCTACAAGAAGAAAAACAATATGGCTAGTCTCAGACTTTTCCACAGGCAGAAGATAGTAGAAAAGACACAATGATGGCAAAGTTGTGAAGAAAAGAATGACACAGCCAAGGCGTCCTTCTAACCTTAGGGCAGGCAGCACAGCTTCAAGCATCAAACTGCAGAGACAAAAAAACTGCAGAGATTAGCGATGAGCCCTTCTTTTTAAAAATATTGCCTACTATCCTAAAAGCTAATCACACTGCAGAGGGCAGACACGGAAAAGTCAGAGAAGAGGGTCAGTGCTTGCCACCGAGCACAGGTAAGTGTGGAAGAAACAGGAAGCCCCATGAGGATTGTGCTGAACAAAGAATGTGAACAGTGGAAACCCAGAGGATGCAAAAACAGTAACGGGATCAATAAACAACTGAGGGCCGGGGCGGGGGGTGGGGGTGAGTGCGGAAATGCCCACACCACAAAACACAGCGTCACCAGAGCTCTCTGAAAACGGTGCATGGAACCTTAAAAAACTACTCCAAAGTTCTCATTCATCATAATCGTATTTTTTTTAACCTCAGGGAATAATCTCTCTCTCTCCATTTCTCTCTCTCTCTTTTTTTTTTTCTTGAGACAGAGTCTCCCTCTGTCACCCAGTCTGGAGTGCAGTGGTGATCTTGGCTCACTGCAGCCTCCACCTCCAGGGCTCAAGAGATTCTCCTGCCTCAGCCTCCCAAGTGTCTAGGACCACAGCTACTTGCCACCATGCCTGGCTAATTTTTGTATTTTTGGTAGAAACGGAGTTTCACCATGTTGGCCAAACTGGCCTCGAACTCCTGGGCTCAAGTGATCCACCTGCCTCAGCCTCCCAAAGTTCTGGGATTACAGGCATGAGCCACCATGCCCAGCCAATATCTCTTATAATGAATAAAATTTATTTGATGTCAATACTTCCTTTAATTTTAATTTATTTTGCCTACTAGACTCAGGTAAAGTAACATAATATCCTTTTCAATGAATAGCATTTCCAGTATAATCCCAGTTCATAAAACTATTTCTATTTAGCTAGTCCTCTAATAATGTATATAAGCTTCATCAAAAACGTGTAGCATGATGATCACCCAAGATTAATGATGACAGTTTTTGAGCAGCAGATTTGGGATTTTTTCATTTTTATCTTTTTACTCTACAGCATTATTGAATTTACAATTTACAATACATAACGAATAGAATTTCTAAATAGTAAGTACTTATAAATTATTATAAAATATATGAGTTATAGTAAATACATCTCATTTTAGATAAATAGGAGGGATTTTCTTAAAAGCAAATATATCATGTGCTATCATCTAGGTTATGTTCTCTTTTGTACTTCTCTATATTCAATATATCTTTTTTCTTTTTCTTTTTTTTTTTTTTTTTTTGAGACGGTGTAGGCTGGAGTGCAATGGTGCGATCTCGGCTGACTGCAAGCTCTACCTCCTGGGTTCCCACCATTCTCCTGCCTCAGCCTCCCGAGTAGCTGGGACTACAGGCACCTGCCACCACGCCCGGCTAATGTTTTGTATTTTTAGTAGAGATGGGGTTTCACCATATTAGCCAGGATGGTCTCAATCTCTTGACCTTGTGATCTGCCCTCCTCAGCCTCCCAAAGTGCTGGGATTACAGGCATGAGCCACCACCCCTGGCCCAATTCAATATATCTTTTAAAAATTAAGCCCTGTGTATTTCTTTTTCTGATAATGGAGTTTCAGATAATTCTTACCAATCCTCTTGCTAGCAGCTAAAATATCAGTCAAAAGTGAAGTTTGCATAAAGGCTAACTAGAAAGCGCAAGGCAGTGGAGAATTCTATCCAAGGTCTAGCAGGAGAAGAAAACACAGAAAAGGAAGCACAGGATTTGAACTACTGCCCCACACCCCACCAAGGGCATCTCATCCTTCAAAGAGGCAGCTAAGAGGGTGAGAAGATGTGCAAGACATCCTCTTCTTTTAAGATAAAATGTGCAAGATAAAATAAGTTTTATCTTGGTTCAGTGAATTAAAAAAAAAAGTGGAGTCCAGTTTTGGAAGAGGAGACTGGTAATTCTCCCACACTTTTTGGGACCCTGACAGGCTTAACCCTAGAACTGAAGGTGAGTTTCATAGACTTTAGATTCATGAAACTGGATTGAGGTGACCCAAAGCTATCAATGCCTTAGCTTCCCCTGAGAAGAAAATACAGCCTCTACAGAAAGATAACATCATCACATTCCTCAAAATATTTCTACAGTTCCCATCACTCAATCAATAATAACAAGACACATCAGAAAACTAGATAATATGACCAAAAGTAACAGAAAGAATGCACAGTATAACCACACCACATGGAGCCTGGGTACAGAATGAGACACATTTAAAATTACACTGTCAATATGCTTAAGGTAATTATTTTTAAATTATTAAGAATTTTAACAGAGAAATATGCAACAAATAACCCTAATACTTAGGGGGTTAAAACAGCAACAATTTTATTTAGTTTGTAATTCTCTTTAGCTCAGCAGTTTAGGCTGGCCTCAGATGGGCCATCCGTCTGGTCTGGGCCAGGTTCTGCTGTCTCTGGTGGGCATCCCTTCATGCCGGGAGCCTCTCCCAGGAGTAGCAGCACAGCTGCAGAGCTGAAATGACCCCACGTTCCTCCATGCAGTCTATCATCCTTCATCAGGCTGGCTGGAGTTTGTTCACACAGTAGCTAAAGGGTCCCTGTCCAAGGACAGAAGATGCAAAACTTCTTGGGTGCAGAGGTTCAGAATTCACCCAACGCTTCCACCAGGCTCTACTGGTCAAAGCCAGTCACTTGGGAGCCCAGCTTCCAAGGATAGGGAAATTGTGATTTCTGCATGGGGATAGGGGCAGCCGAAGCTATTAAGCCAGGAGAGTGGGTACTCCAGACGCCTGGAGTGGCAAAGAATCTCTGGCCATTTTCACAATCTACAACAGCTAGAAACCAAGGAGGAAGAGGAAAAGGAGAACAACAACCATCAAATTAAAAATTGTAGAACTAGGGCCAGGCATGGTGGCTCACGTCTGTAATACCAGCATTTTGGGAGGCTGAGGTGGGCAGATCACTTGGGGTCAGGAGTTTGAGACCAGCCTGGCCAACATGGTGAAACCCCATCTCTACTAAAAATACAAAAAATTAGCTGGGTGTGGTGGCAGGTGCCAGTTACTTGGGAGGCTGAGGCAGGAGAATGGCTTGTACCCAGGAAGTGGAGGTTACAGTGAGCCAAGATTGTGCCACTGCACTCCAGCCTGGGCAACAGAGCAAGACTCCGTCTCAAAAAAAAAAAAATTGTAGGACTAAAAACTAGAATAAAGGAAATTTATGTTGTTGTTTTTTTTTCCAAGATGGCAGATTAGAAGCTTTCAGTCTCAGCCACTTGGAAATAGCAAGATGATGGTGCATAAAAATCAACTCTGAACTTTAATTCAAAAAGGCAATCAGGGATCCACCAATCCATGAAGGACACCCTAGATCCCAGGGAGGAGAATGCCTGCAAACCGCCCCGTGACAGTCCCTGGTTGATAAAAGTGAGTGGAAACCCCATATGTGAAGGAGGCAGAGAGCCTCCCTCTGTAACTTCCCTTTCCACTGGGATCCAAGCAACCCAGGCCAAGGGACAGCCTTTGCTTTGCTCAAGCCCAAGAGCTAACTTGGAGAGAGGCTGGGAGATGCTGTGAGGGACAGACACCGGGAAAAGCTGTAGACATTGTCCCAGACCTGGGACCGAGAGCAAGACACCATTTTTAATCTGGGCACATATAAAATTGGCCATTCATTGGTGACCCGGCAGCGTGGCCATGCAGGCATCTTAGTCTTGGGCCAGAGATTGGAGCACCTGCTCTGGAGCGCAGTAGGGGCCTCCACAGCCAGAGCTGTGGAAAGCACCTCAGCAGTAGGGCTAAATGGTACCTCCCCGCCAACCCCACTGCAGGCTTGCGGCAGGAGGAGAACTACTACAGCTGCAGTTTCTCCTGGACAGTGAGACTTTCAGCCATGGCCAGCTTAGTGACCTGAAACAGATTTGTGTGTGTCACTGCTGGGTGCCCCAGACAGCTCCCCTGAGATCGTGGTGTAGCAGGGCCCTCTCTGCTCCACCTCCATGCATAAATCCAGGCATTTGGAGCCCCTGCTTGCCTGGATCTGCAGCCTAAGGCACCACACCCTTCCTGAGCATACATTATGGTGCAGTGAGCCTCTCTCCATTCCACATCAGGAAGATCTCCAGGCATTCAGAGCATCTGCTTACCTGGATCGGGGGCTGGCCTGTCCCCTCTTCTACTGTGAAGCGATCCTGGTGTGGGGGGGACCCTCTCCACTCCACACCCAGGCAAATCTCCAGGCATCTGGAGCACCCACTCTCCTGGATTAGTAGCTTAGGCTGCCCCCATCCCCATGCAGAGAACTTGGGGCCAAAGAGATTTCCCAGCTCCAAGCCTAGGCAAACCTCTGGGTGCTTGGTAGCTGCCCACTGGGTTCTCCCTCAGCATTGGTGCCTGTGCCCACCATCAGGGGTCCTGTAGGTGGGCCCATCCAGTCCAGCCCTGCTCTTCATGGCTCCCACCCCCAATTCCTAAGGCCAAACAGGGAGCTCAGCATTCTACTGTGTATTCCATGAATCAGCCCATTGCCTGAGGCAACAGAGAGCTTCTACCAGTAAACAAGGACAAGTATACACCCAGCCACATTGGCTGCAGTTGGCTCTTACCCATAAGCACCATCTACGGGCTTGTAGGATGAACTGCACGGCCCAATATAAAACCTGCCAGAAGAAGTGCATAGGGCTATAGAAAGACCCTACCCAGCATTCTCTACACTCACACTCCCTAGGGAGTGGGAGAAGGAAAGGGCAAGAAAAAAAGTATAAAATAATAATAACATTATAGAGAAAGAAAGAAAAAGAGAAAATCCTACCTGCACAAAAATACTTATAAAAATTAGAAGTGCCAACGTATCCAGATGAGAAAGAAACAGCATGAAAATTCAGGCACCATGAAAAATCTGAATGTAATGATACTATCAAAGGATTGCACTAGCTCTTCAGCAATAGTCCCTAACTAAAATGGAAATTTAGAAATGACAGACAAAGAATTCAAAGCATGGATTGCAAGGAAGCTCAACAAGATCCAAGGCAAGGTTAAAAATCAATACAAAGAAACCTCTACAGCAATCCAGGAAATAAAGGAAGAGATAAACATCTTAAAAAGAAATCAATCAGAGCTCCTGGATTTGAAAAACTCACTGAAGAGATTTCAAAATACAACTGAAAGCTTTAGCAATAGACTGGACCAAGCAGAAGAAAGAAGTTCAGAATTTGAAGACCAGTCTTTTAAACTAACTTGGTCTGACAAAAATAAATTTAAAAAGAATTTTTAAAAATGAGCTAAGTCTTTGAGAACTGTGGGATTATGTAAAGCAAGCAAACCTATGAATTGTTGGCATTCCTGAGAGAGAAGAAGAAAAAGCAAACAACCTGGAAAAAATATTTGAGGGAATAATTCAAGAAAATTCCCCTAATCTTGCTAGTGAGGTAGACATCCAGATATAAGAAAACCAAAGAGCATCTGCAAGATAGTATACAAAATGAATGTCACCAAGGCATATAATTGCCAGACTGTCCAAGGTCAGCGCAAAAAATAATAATGATAATAATCTTAAAGACAGCTAGAGAAAAGAGGCAGATCATGTACAAAGGTAACCCCATCAGGCTAACAGTAGACTTACTAGCAGAAACTTTACATGCCAAGGGAGATTGGGGGCCTATTATCAGCATACTTATAGAAAAGAAATTTCAACCAAGAATTTTATATCCTGCCAAACTAAGCTTCATAAGTAAAGAAGAAACAAAATATTTCCCAGATAATTAAATGCAAAAGGAATTTATTACCACTAGACCAGTCTTATATTAATAAGATTCTTAAAGGAATTTCAAACATGGAAACAAAAGAATGATACCAGCTACCATAAAAACACACTTACATACATAGTCTACAGACCCTCTGAAGACACAATAGAAACTACAAAGCAACCAGCTGACAACTTCACAACAGAATCAACACCTCACATATCAATATTAATCTTGAATGTAAATTATCTAAACAAGCCAATTAAAAGCCATAGAGTGGCAAGTTGAATTTTAAAAAAGTCCATTCATCTGCTGTCTTCAAAAGACCTATCTCATATGTAATGACACCAATAGGCTCAAAGTAGAGGGTGGGAGAAAGATCTACCATACAAATAGACAACAAAAAAGAGAAGGGGTTACTATACTTATATCAGGTAAAACAGACTTTAAACAAACAATAGTAATAAAGGACAAATAAAGGCATTACATAATGATAAAGGGTTCAATTTGACAAGCAAATGTAACTTCTCTAAATATATAAGCACCTAACATGGGAGCACCAAGTTTCATAACAAGTACTTTTAGACCTATGAAAAGTCTTAGACAACTATAACAATAGTGGGGAACTTCAACACTCCATTAACAGAATGAGACAGATTGTTGAGGCAGAAAACTAACAAAGTTCTGGACTTGACCAGTTGGACCTAAAAAACATCACAGAATACTCTACCCATCAACCACAGAATAAACATTCTTCCCATCTACACACATAACAACATACTTCAAGATTGACCACATGCTCAGCCATAAAGCAAGTCACAATAAATTTTCTTAGAGTGGAAATTGTACCAACCATACTCTCAGACCAGAGTAGAACAAAAATAGAAATCAATACTAAGAAAATCTCTCAAAACCACACAATCAGAAAGAAAGCAAACAACTTGCTCCTGGATGGCTTTTGAGTAAACAATGAAATCAAGGCAGAAATCAAAAAAATTCTCTGAAATAAATGAAAACAGAGACATAACATCAACATATCTGGGATACAGCAAAAGCAGTGTTAAGAGGAAAGTTTATAGCACTAAATGCCTACCTTAAAAGATAGAAAGATGTCAAATTAATGTTCTAACATCACACCTAGAGGAACTAGAAAAACAAGACCAAGTTAACCCCAAAGTTAGCAGAAGAGAAGAAATAACTAAAATCAGAGAGGAACTGATGAGGCCCAAAAATTCACATAAAGAATCAACAAAAACAAAAGTTGGTTCTCTGAAGTATAAATAAGATCAATAGACCACTAGCTGGATTAACAAAGAAAAAGAGAAAGAAGATCCAAATAAGCACAATCAGAAATGACACATGTGACACTACAACCAGTCCCACAGAAATACAAAAATCCTCAGACACTATTATGAACATCTCTGCAAACACAAACTAGAAAATATAGAGGAAATGAATAAATTTCTGGAAACACACAGTCTCCCAAGATTGAATCAGGAAGAAAACGAAACATAAAACAGACCAATATCAAGTTCCACAATTGAATCAGTAGTAAAAAGCCTACCAACCAAAAAAAGCCCCCAGACCAGATGATTCACAGCTGAATTCTACCAGATGTACAAAGAAGAGCATGTACCAATGCTATTGAAACTATTCCAAGAAATCAAGGAAAAAGGATTCCTCAACTCATTCTATGGAGCCAGCATCACCCTAATACCAAAACCTTGCAAAGACACAACAAAAAAGGAAACTACAGGCCAATATCCCTGATGAACGTAGACACAAAAATCCTTAACAAAATACTAGCAAAGCAAATTCAACAATATATCAAAAATTTAATTCACCATGATCAAGCAGTTGTATTTTAAAATTCCTTAAGTGAGTTTTTCAATTCCAGGAGCTCTGATTGATTTCTTTTTAAGATGTTTATCTCTTCCTTCATTTCCTGGATTGCTATAGAGGTTTATTTGTATTCATTCCTGAGATGCAAGGTTGGTTCAACATATGCAAATCAGTAAAAGTGATTGACCACATAAATAGATTAAAAACAAAAACCATACGATCATATCAATAGATGCAGAAAAGTCTTTTGATAAAATCCAACATCTCTTCATGATAAAAAAAAAAAGAAAACTCAAGAAACAAGGCATTGAAGGAGTATACCCCCAAATAAGAGCCATCTATGACAAACCCACAGCCAACATCATACTGTACAGGCAAAAACTGGAAGCATTTTCCTTGAGAAATGGAACAAGGAAAGGATGCCCACACTCATCATTCCTATTCTTCATAGTACTGGCAGTGCTAGCCAGAGCAATCAGGCAAGACAAAGAAATAAAAGTCATCCAAATAGGAAAAGAAGTCAAACTATCTCTGTTCACAGATGATCTGACTCTATACATAGAAAATTCTAAAGACTCCACCAAGAGGCTCCTGGAGTGGATAAATGACTTCAGTAAAGTTTCAGGATACAAAATCTATGTACAAAAATCAGTAGCATGTCTATACAGCAAAAATGTTCAGTCCAAAACCAAATCAAGAATGCAATCCCTCTTGCAGTCACCATAAAAATAAAATAAAATACTCAAGGATACATCTAACCAAGGAGGTAAAAGAACTCTACAAGAAGAATTACAAAACTGAGCTTAAAGTAATCATCAGTGACATAAACAAATGGAAAAATATTCCATGCTCATGGATTGTAAGAATCAATATCATTAAAATGGCCATACTGCCTGAAGCAATCTACAGATTCAACATTATTCCTATGAAACTACAAATGTCATTTTTTACAGAATTGGAAAAAAACTATTCTAAAATTCACATGAAACCAAAAAAAGACCCTGAACAGCCAAAGCAAACCTAAGCAAAAATATCAAATTACCAAAGCTGGAGACATCACATTACCTGACTTCAAAGTATTCTATAAGGCTACAGTAACTAAAACAGCATGGTACTGGTACAAAAACTGACACAGAGACTAATGGAACAGAATAGAGAACCTAATAAAACCAAAAACACACACACATTTGCATGTTCATCGCAGCACTATTCATAATAGCAAAGACATGGTATCAACCTAGATGCCCATCAACCATGGATTGGATTTTTTAAATGTGGTACATATACACCATGGAATACTATGCAGCCATAAAAAAGAATGAAATATCGTCCTTTGCAGCAACATGGATGCAGCTGGAGGCCATTATCCTAAGTAAATTAAAACAGAAAAAGAAAACCAAATACCTCATGTTCTCACTTATAAGTGAGAGCTAAACATTGGATACTTATGGACATAAAGATAACAACAATAGACACTGGGGACTACTTGAGGGGAAGGAGGGAGGGAGACAGGGAGAAAAGATTTAAAAACTAACTGTTGGGTATTGTTCTCAGTACTTGGGTGATAGGATCATTCCTACCCCACACCTCAGCATCACACAATATACCCAGATAATAAACTTGCACATGTACCTTCTGAATCTAAAATAAAAGTTGAAAAAGGAAAAAAAGAAAAATGTAAAACTCATGGATGAATTTAAGACACAGTTGAGGAGAGAATTAGTGAACTGGAAGATTCAGTCAGAAGAAAATAGAAAGAATGAAGCATAGAGAGATAAAGAACAGAAAATAAAGAAAAATGCTTTAAAAATATAGGGAATGGAGTCAGGAGCTCTATCACATGTATATTTGGAGTCTGAGAAAGAGATAAAAGTGAAAATGGCCCAGAGGCTTTATTTAAGGAGATATATTTTAAAAGGGCTCAAAATGTTGAAAGATATTAAGCCACAGATTTAAGAAATCCTATAAATACCATTTAGAAAATAGCAACAGAAACCACATATAGGCACAGTATAGTAAAATTTCCCCAAAAATAATAAAGATAAAATCTTCAAAGTGGTTTCTTAAAAATATACATTACAATCAAAGGAAAAAACATTAGACTGAGAGCTGGCTCCTCAAAAGACAACATAAAAGCCAGAAAACAATGAAATGATGCTTTTGACTCTTGCTGGCAAAAAATAATAGCTGAACTAAAAATCTCTATTTCATAAATACCTTCCAAGAATGATAGTACAAAAAAATTTTCTGATAATCAAAAACTGATAGAACAAAGAAGTAAATCACACAATTGTAATAGATTTAACTTCTTCTTCCTCAATAACTGAAAAGATAAATGGCTTCTTTTAGTTAGGGGAGTGTTTTAAAACATTAGAACAAGAAAGCTAACAAATTTGTGTTGTATCACAACTATAGATACACTTTGTTTTTAGATACTCATGGAACATTTACGAAAAATTAGCATATGCTGGGCCGTAAAGCCACTCTCAGCAAACTGGAAATGATTGAAATCATTCAGAGTTTTCCTCTGACCTGAGTGCAACTAAACTAGAAATCAACAATAAGAAGTTAAGTAGCAAACCCCCATTTACCTAGAAATCGAAGTATATACTTCTAAATAGACCATTGGTCAAAGAAAAAATTTTAATTAAAATTATATATACTTTGAACTGAATGATAATGTAATTGTTTTCTATGGCTGCATAACAGATTATTACAAAATCAGTGTCTTACGACAGCACCCATTTATCATCTCACATTTTCCGTAGCTCAGGAGCCTGGGCAAGGCCCAACCGGGCCCTTTGCTCAGGGTCTTACAAGACTAGGAGCAAGGTGTTGGCCTCATCTGAGTTCCAGTTCTCCTCCAAGCTCCCCGGAAGTTGGCAGAATTCATTTGCCCTTAGCTCCTTGAGGCCACCCACCACTACCCACCTCATGGCCCTCTCCACAGCACGGTGGTTTGCTTCTTCAAGGCCAGTAGGAGAGCATCTCTCCTGCTTTGAATCGCTCTGGTCTCTTAGCCTCTTTATAGAGGCTCTCCTGATTAGCTCAGGCCCAATGGGATAATCTCCTTTTTGATTATCTGAAAGTCAATTAAGAACAAGTGCAGAATTCGTTTGTTTTATCCTGTAACATAACTGATTTCAGTCAAAGATCCATCAAGTTCATAAGTCCCACTCATCCTCCAGGGGAAAGAAATACAGGTGTGTAAGCCAGGTGTGAAAATCATGGCGCTCCTGCAGAAGTCTGCCTCCCACTTACAGCAAAACGCAAAATGTCAAAACAAGTGAGATTCGGCCAAAGGCAAAAGAAAGTGTATAGGCTTAGATATATGTATCAGAAAAGGAGAAATACTGAAACATTAATGAACTATACATCTGTCTAATTTTTTTTAAAAAAGAACAACAAATTAACCCCAAATAAAGTGAACATACTCTAGAAGGGAATCAACACAGACAAGAATGCATTCCTTGAAAAGACTCTGACATTAATCTCAAAGAAAAAAAGAGCTCAGAAATCTATAAGTAAAAGATAGATGGGTCCCTAGAAACATTTTCACACTCAGATCAACACAGGTCCAGGTGCTGCTGTTGTCTGCAGGCTCACCTGGTTGCCATAGCAACAGCTACATCTGCCTGCTGCCTCTCCCACTTCATCCTCTGGGCCCACAGCCAGGTAGTTGTGAGCCCAAGACACAGGGTCCCCACTACTCCCACAGGTTACCTGCATGTTACAGTCAGAGGCTCGCAGGTGGTGACAGCCCAACTTGGATTCAAGTTCACCCTCATGCCTTCCAGATGTATGTGCAGGTTCCTGTTTCTCTTCATCCGCATGTCACATCTGTCTGTCCTGCCTGACTGCCTGCCCAGCCAACTTCAGGCTCTGAAATGGACACAGAAGCAACAGCCTGATGGACATGGTTTCACCAGCTCCACAACTGCCCCAGGCCAAGTCCCTATCAAATACCTCCATATGCTATTCCTCTCCTAGTGGTTCTAACTCTCTGCTGAACCCCAACATCTGCACTCATAAGACATGAAAACTGGGAGGGAACCAAATGTCCATCGGGTGGAAGAAGGGGTGAGTCCCTTATGCTCTGTCATGAAAAACTATTTAGCATTGAAAGTAAATGGACTACAGCAAATCAGAATCACATGGGCGAATCTTGGAATCACAATGTTGACTAAAAGAAGCCAGGCAAAGAAGAATACATGCTACATAAGCCACCTGTCTAGAACCACAAAAGTGAGGCAAAAAAGAATGCATGCTATACAAGCCATCTGTCTAGAAACACAAAAGTGAAATAGGCTGCCAGAAGTCAGGACCATGCTGTTCTCTGAGGAGAAGAAAGAAGACTTCAGCTGAGCTGTGACAAGATTTCCCGAGATCCCCTCTCCATAGTCACTAAAGGATCTGCACGTTCGGACAATATGCTGAGCTGTGACAAGATGTCCCACCATCCCGACAGTATGCTGAACTGTGACAAGATGTCCCACCATCCCCTCTCCGTAGTCACTAAAGGATCTGCACGTTCGGACAGTATGCTGAGCTGTGACAAGATGTCCCACCACCCCCTCTCCGTAGTCACTAAAGGATGTCCGTGTTTGGACAATTTGCTGAGCGGTGCTTTTATGTCATGCTCGCTTTTCTCAAGCTTGTTATTCCTCAACAACAACAACAACAAAAAGGCCAAATAGCGGGGAAAACCCTGCTAGAGGGAAAGCCCCAGGGGATGGGAGCTCCACCCACCCCACGGGTTCCGTGCAGCTGGCCTGGTGCACGTGTGCAGTCATCCTGGGTGGAGGAAGAAAGGAGTCGCCGTCAGCAGGGAGGGCGTGCCTCCTGCGTGCTTAATCCGGCATGATTTGTAGCCTCCTCTCACACACTTCATCACGTTCTACAATCTTGTTTCTCAGTTTTCTTTGCTATCTGATACACCCGTGAATCTGTCAAAATATTCATCTTACTCTGTTCTTTATGCCATCAAAATAACAGCCTCGGTGGCATTAAATATATAGGCTGTGAGACAATACCAGTATTTCTTATATCTAGAATGCCCTGGCCCATTAAATTTTCTGGTTGATTCCAGTTCACGACCTGAATTACCAACTCTCAGAGAATTAGAAAACCCATTCTGAAATTGACCCCAAATTTCTTGACCCCAAAACTCACTAGTTGACCCCAAAACTCACCCCCAAGGCAAAGGCCATTTGAGGCTCACCTGTGCTATCAGCCCACCTGATGCCGTCATCCCGGGCAGGGAGTTAAGGAGGAATCCATCTGGCTCCATTTGTGACTTAATTCCACAGGTGGGTTTTGATAAAACCTCTGGCTTTCACCCAATTTCTCAGGGGCAATTTTGACCTGGGAATATGGCCCTTCTCAAAAGTCATCATGACTTTATAGAAATGAGAAAGTGACAAGAAAGAAAAACGATGAGGACAGGAAGACCCCCGACCTGCTGGCAAAGACAGCTGGTAATCAAACCATTTCAGTAAGCCTCATTAACACAAAATAGTTAAGCCAATGTCATACCGATCCATATTCACTTTATCTTAAAATTTCTTTAAAAAAATAGGATAAGAATCCAATTACAACATTATTCATAATAGCCAAAATGTGAAAACAACAATAATGCCCATCAACTCATGAATGGATAAATAAAACGTGGTCCATCCATACAATGCAGCTAAGAAAAGGAGAGAAGTACTGAGAAATACTACAAGACAGATGAATCTTGAAAGCAGTATGCTAAATGAAGAAGGCAGTCACCGAAGCCTACGGACCCCACGACTCCATCTACGTGAAACGCCCAGCACAGGTGTGCTGGCACATGGGGTGATGAGCGTGCTCTAAAGGTGATCGCGGTGACGGACTGCATAAATCTAGGATTCTGCCAAAACCCTGAATTGTATATTTCAGTGGGTGGGCCGTACAGTGTGCAAATTTCATCTCAATAAAGCTGTTATGAAAAACAAGGAAGGCGACCTGCTCCTTTTCATTCCAGGCTTGACGGTGTGCATGTTATCAATTTGATCTGGAATTTAAGTGGCCTGTCTGGAATGTTTGACAAGTAAACTTTCCTCATGCACGATACATCTGACCTAAAACAATAGCAGCGGGCAGCTGCGGAGGGCAGTTTGCTCCATCACCTGGGGGCGAGAGCCCTGCACATTAACAGCAGGACGGTTCACTGAAGCAGGTAATGGATTGGTCGGTGGAAACAAGAAATCTTTGTGGGAATGAGTGTGATTATTCATATAGTCTGCTTGCTAATTGTGGCTCGTGTGAACAGTATTTTCAGTGCCTTTGAGAGCCGTGAACGTCAGGAGTTCCACCAATGGCCTGGCAAACACAGAGGCACGCTGACGGCTCAGCTCCAGGGCCATCTGACACGTGGCTGAACTTGCACAACTGTCTAATCCTGTGTTTCCACACCACTTGTGACAGGACAGTGAGCATTGCTCGACAGGGGTTTATGCAAGGACGTGTGTGCGCCTATGTCGTGTGCACGTGTGTGTGCCTGTGCACATCTTGGCCAGCATGTCAGCACACACTCCACACACTCCAGGTTGGCTCATGTCCGTGTATTCTTTGAGCTTGAAAGAACCTAAAGGGGAAGACAATGCCTGATGAATTCCCTGCATATGGGGCCAGATAAACATAGTCTAGAGGGCTGAAAGGTTTGTGGGTTTCTTTTTTACAATCCCATCCTCGAATGGCAAAAGGCCATGTTCGTCTTGCGGGATTTTCTTCATAGGATTGCCTTCTTGCAGAAGCCCCTCGTGGGAGGTCCTGGCAGCAGCCCTTCCCTGTCTCATCAGGATGAGCTGACTGTCCTGGCTGGTGTTTCCTGAAGGGCTGGGCAGGGCTCTCTGTATTCAAGAGACAGAGACCGTGGGAAGCGCTTGCTGACCTGATGCCAAGCCAAGCATACCTGGGGAAGCCAGAAGAAGACCTGCTTTCCCAGGGTCTGAAATGGCTGCTGAAGGCAGGGAAGGGGCTGTCCTCTCAGGCGGCTCGTGAGTCTTTTCTGCCACCACCCCAAGGGTCCACATACCCTTGGACAGATGACCCCAGGTTTTCCCAACCCAGATGTTCTGTCTCCCCTTCCACAGGTTTCCCAGGGGTCTGACCCAACCCTAGCTGATCACCAAACTGAGAACTTGGAAAATAAACTATACCTTTGAAAGCAAAAGGGACACATGGCAGTAAGAGGCAAAACAAAGCTGATGCCGGAGGCGGCATCCTTGGTTTCCAATTAAGAAAAAGCGGTCCTCCGATACTCTGCGCTTATTAAAGGTATTCCTGCTTTACAAATAGCTTCCCAGTTTAGTGGGTTGTAAATGTTTTTAAAAATTAGGAGGTAAGACCGTCCTTGCAGTCAGAGGTCTGCTACTGAGTTGCAAACCAGAGAGATCAACCATGCCAAGCATTTTAAGAACTCTCTTGATTTTATTTGCATTTGGCCCTTGTAGAGGGAAAAAAATTAGTAAAGTGAGCTTTTTAACTTACTCAAATCTGGGGGGAAAATAATAGATAATAGACTCAGTGTCACCTAGAAGACATCAGCCTGCTACTCTAATGTAAGTCAAACCTGCCTCCGCAGTGGCTCACTGAGCCTGGCCTCACGTAGGCAACCTCCCGTCCAGGCACACAGGTGCCTGCAGGCGTCCAGGTCCTGTGCCGGCCAGAATGCAATTTCCGGCTTCGCAGCTTTGCCCACATGCACACGGCCTCCAAGGCTTCGGGGGTGCTGTCAGGCTGGAAGTGCGGCGTGCCCAGGAGTGCACCCAAGCCACACCACGAGGGCAGGGACGTCTGATCCATCAGACGCAAACCTGGATTCCAGCTCAGCCACGCGTTGCAGGTGTGATCCTGACTGTTCCTGAAATCCACGAGCCAGAACTTCTTCATCTGCAGTTAGGAATCATGACGCCAACTTTGCAGAGATGTCGAGAAGAACAAAAGGATAACTTCATGAAGAGTCTGCCACGTGCGAAACACACAGAAATCGCTATTGGTTTGCTTGGGAAGAACAGCTTCTGAGCCCAGCTGGAGCAGCGGCTGCTTCCCGACGCCAAGTTTACTGCAATGGTGAGTCAAGAAGCCAATGCTTTCCCTGGACCTCCACGAAGGTGCTGGAAACTGTTTTCTGCTCAGCTTTGCAAGGGGCCATCTAAGTGCCACTTAGAGACAGAAGCTCTGACCCATCCCCACAGGGCTGTTTTTTCCTTTCATCCCTTTGCTCTGAACACTTGGCCGTACGCTGTGTGCAGCAGAGACGGGACTCAGGGAAGAGACAGGCACCTGCCACCCCTGTTGGTCTTCATCTTCCGGCGTCTGAAAGTGGCGATCGTGGGTATATTGGCCAGCACTTTGAAAAACAGGTCTTTCCAGCAAAAGCAACTGAAACATAAAACATCTGTCCAGAAACCTGGGGGCATTGCTGGTGTCATGAGGTGGGGTCACCAGGCGTCTGGAGTGTTTGACCTCAGCAGCCGCAGCAGCAGCAAAAGAAGCCCCACAAGGCCGGGCGCGGTGGCTCACGCTTGTAATCCCAGCACTTTGGGAGGCCGAGGCGGGCGGATCACGAGGTCAGGAGATCGAGACCACGGTGAAACCCCGTCTCTACTAAAAATACAAAAAAATTAGCCGGGCGTGGTTTTGGGCGCCTGTAGTCCCAGCTACTCGGAGAGGCTGAGGCAGGAGAATGGCGTGAACCCGGGAGGCGGAGCTTGCAGTGAGCCGAGATCACGCCACTGCACTCCAGCCTGGGCGACAGAGCAAGACTCCGTCTCAAAAAAGAAAGAAAGAAAAAAAAAAGAAGCCCCACAAAATCGTCACCGTCCAAATCTGCCACCAGCAGCCCCTTCCTCCGATCCTGACTCATTGATCAGCTTACTGGCTCCGTGAGCCGCCACAACGCCCTAGTGCAGAATGACGCCCTCCAGAAGGGGAGGGTGTTCACAAAGCCTTTGCTGACCCGAGGGCCTGGGTCTAGACAGGCAACAGGAGTTAACCCTTCTCAGGCATAGACTCAGTAGATCCTCCCCCCGACCCCCGGATGACCTCGTGTTTTCATCTGAAGCCATGAGTGCCTGCAGAAGGCATCATCACTGGGGTCATTGTCCATCCACCCAGGCCGCATACATTGGTTACCAAGCCATCGCAGTTCTGGTTCTGAAGATCCCCTACCACTGTCAGCTGATTTCAAGATGTTAAATGTTTCAACACAATCTTTCCCTCATTCCTCTGTACTCTAACATATTAGCAAGCATAGAAATAAAGTTACTACAAACAGCTGGTCTAAATTATTCTTCAAGTTTATCTTTGTAAACACCCTCTCTGGGTTGCAGAATATGCATATTTTCTATGCTCCACATTTGGCTCACAGACATTGTTATGAGTACTGTATGGTATGGTTAAAAATGTTTCTCTTTCATTTCGGAGTCTTTAATTTGATGTTTGAGCTCTGCATAAAAATAGCTTGTAATTGCTTTTTGACAGTAATAAGCCTAAGATTGTGACTCAAAAATTTGAGATATTATGTTCTTTTGTAATTGTATTCAATGAACACATAGTTCAATATGGAACTTTAAAAAAAAAATCCACAGCTTGTGCAGTTCCTTCATTGTACTGACACCACGAAAGTGACAGTGAGAGTCGGTGAACCAGGAGGCCTGATGAGGACTCACACTTACTTGTTAAGAAAGCTCATTTTTATTGAGAGAAAAGCCATCTTTACATAAGCTGCAGTGTCTAGAGAAGAACTGAAAACTCAGAGCCTTCAACCCTTGTCTCCTCACCCTCAGCTTGCGTTGCACCTCGTGGCATCCTGTGGAGCTGAGCAACAGTGAGATTCAAATTCTCTTATCTCATCTCAGGGACAATTCCACCAGAAAGTTCAAAAATCAAACGGTGTGTAATACAAATAAAATAAGGCCAGACATTGAAAGCCAAAACTATTGTATACCTCCCAAGCGTGAATTGAGATGAATACTGCTCTAAGAAATTACACAGAGATGGTGTGAGGTGTTAAAAATTGGCTAACATGTTTCTCAGGGAAACTGAAATCAGATAGAATATTCTAGAAACATGAGAGAACAAACTCCATCAATGATATCTCATCAACATCAATCCGCATAGACTTTTCATTTGTTCTTTGCTTGTCAAACTTAAATTTCTTCCATAAATATAGCTTCACTTTACATTTCAGTTAACAGCATCAAGTGGGGAGGGTCCACAGGTCCAGCAAGCTGCCACAGTTTAGAACCTGCCACTCTGTTTTCATTAAATTCACTGCCATTTCTCTCAGCACCAAGAAATAAGGTAGAACAGTTTTTAGATATATCAGTTATCATTGGAAAGGTAGGAGAAAAGGATGGTTTTAGTAGCTAAAGTCCAGGCGAATAAAATGTAGCTAAATCATGTTTTTCCTCTCAGGCCAGTACCTCTGTTGTGATGGGCCTGAGCATTCAATAGAGACGTTCAAAGCCACGGAATATGTGATTTCCACTTTAAATTTTCCCCTGATGACCACCCGCCATGCACTTTCCTCCAAATATCAACACAGCAACCGAAGCTGAGGCACGGCAGTCTTCCTTCTAAGCTTCCAAAGCAACAGAGTACATTTTTTTTCATGTACAACATAGAAAATAGGGAGAAACACAACTTGTTTCTAATGAATTACATATGTTTAAACACTCTGAGTCTATCAAACAAGGTCATGCTGGCAAAGAACAAAGCACACAGCTCGCACAAGGGAGGTAATCAGGATGAGATGGTGATGGCGATGAGATGACCACCACCGGGACACTGCAAAGCCCCTCCACGGCGAAGACAATAATGATGACCATCATGGGGTGGTGCAGGCCCTGGAGACTGTGAAGCCCGTCATGATGAAGATGACGATGATGACCATCGTGGGGGTGGCGCAGGCCCTGGATACTGTGGAGCCCATCATGATGAAGATGATGACGATGACTATCGTGGGGGTGGGGGGGACCCTGGAGACTGTGAAGCCCCGGCATGGTGATGATAACGATGACCATCATAGGGGTGGTAGGGTGGTAACTAAGGTCCTGAATACCGCAAATCCCCTAATGCCCCTGGTCTCCTTGAGGCAGATAACCTAGACTTTAGATAGCTCGGTATTTCCTACATCACTTGTGCCAGCCACAAAGGAATTTGAGACCCCGCTCACTCTTCTGGATCCTTCTTGATAGAAATTTACCCTGGAATAAGGTAAATAGTTTTTACCCGTTGTATTAGGTAATGCTAGTTGCTGTTAAAAAATAAATCCAACATCTCAGTGACTGAATCTTGTCATAGCTTTTCTCTTGCTTAGGTAGCTGTCCATAGCAGATGTCTCCTCTCTGTGGTGGCCCCCATCTCCCTGAGACTGGAGTCCTCTGCGTTGGCCAGAGGAGAACTCACACTGCAGGAAGCCCTGTGCTTCCCTGAGATGCCCCACGATGCACTGCGGGGACAAGGTGGTGGCTGTACCTGGGTGGGGGGAGCTGGGCTGCAAACTCCTGCCCTGCCCCCCGTGGGCTCCAGGAAAGGGCCACGTATCTCCAGTGGACAAGCTACCATCTCATAGATGCCCTCCATTTCTGTCATATATTCTGTTATTATTTTCTATTCTCAGAAAAACCTGATAGCAGATGTCCTCAGGATTCCACAGCTTGACCTGTCCCTGTGATTCTGAAGTGCTGAGTCTGAGCCTCCTGATGGGAGACTTGTTATAGGAGCTGCGCCACACTGTTGGGACCACGTCAATGTCTCATGCCAGAAGGTTCCACACAGACCATTATTTACCGGAGTCAGAACAGTCTCGGTGAGACGGCTCCTCAGCTGCTTAACCATGCCAGCACCACCCAGACAGTCTCAATTCTCACGGAGGTTCCGCCCTCCACCTGTGGGCCTCGGCCCCCACAGCTGACTGTCTGCAGCATTAACACTACAGGGGCTGGGGTCTTCGATGCAGCCCTTTTGAATGACTCCACCCTTCTTTCTCTGGGGATTATTTTTTTCTGTGTCTCTTAGGATCTACAAAGCCAAAGGCCTCTCAGCTCTGGAATTAGATGGAAGAGCAATCCTGGTTAATGAGGATCCTCCAGGAATGGTGTCTGGGACCTGCCTGTCCCCTGTACACATGCGATGCCAGGCATGGAGTCACCAGCTCCCTGCAGAGAGACGTGCACACAGGAAGCAGGGCTGTGGCCCTTCCCATGGGCGTGGCCTTCCCGCCCTCCTGGCTGGACGGTGTTCATAAATACAATTTTCTCTAAACTATCATACCACATACCATCACCTCCTTAGGTATTCAGATTTTGCCTAGGATTTTCTTTATTAACAAGAAAATGTTTACTACAATGAACAATTCTGACTCGTAACAACAGTATCCCCTGAGTGCTTTAGTCTGTCACGGCGTGCGCCCCTCCGGGCCACATCAGCCCCACGCTGTCTGGGCGGCAGCTGTTCCAGAACCCGCTCTGGGTAATGATGTTGGGCAGACACACGGATCCGCGAGTGCTGAGGCTAATTATGTAATAAGGGAATCACTCTTAAAATTTTATAAACGTTAATATAGACATTTAACTTCAATTTCTTTGAAAGTTAGGTAGGAAATGAGAATTCTACTAGTGCTAGTACCAAATGCTCACTTTTATACAGAGGTTTTAAAATGTAGGGCCTTGCAAATCTAATGCTGTATTCATGCTGCAAATTACTCTCCTTGGCATTGAAATATCACCACAATTAAACCTGCAGTAAAGTATTACAAAAAGCCCTTGACTGTTTTCAAACAAAATTGTGCAGCTCTTCAGGACGCTGTATGTTGAAGGGCGAACCATCCACTGTGTAATTCATTTTTATTACCTGCTCAACATTCCTCCAAAATAGTTTGCTCTTTCCTTTCCACAGCGTAGATACTTAGCTTTCCAGAGCTAGTGTCCATCGTGAAGAACACGGCTGCCCTCACCAGCTCCTGCTCATGGGGTGGGGAAGGGGTAGGTGCCCCTGCCAGCATCCACACACCTGCCAGCATCCACGCCCGTGCCAGCATCCACGCCCCTGCCAGCATCCACGCCCCTGCCAGCATCCACGCACCTGCCAAGCACACTCCTCTGCTTCCCAGTTCCCTGATTCCTGGAATTAGAACTATTTCACCTATCGGCAAGAGAGACAGTGGGTCAGCCAGTGCCTACCGAGTGTTCTGTGCAGGGGACAATGTGATGAGCAAGGCAGACAGGCCCTCTGGCCTCAGAAAACTTCTATTCTAGCGAGAAAAAAAGACATTAAACAAAGCACTGGAGCAGGCAAGCACCAGGAGTGCCAGGACAGAGAGGAGAGTGAGGCGTGAAGGAGAGAACAGGCCGGTCGGTCAGCCAGCAGGGCCCACGCCCGGCGCCTGTTCTCCAGGAAACCAGCCCATCTCCCAAGGAGAACGAGGCACTCCATGAGGCCGGCCTTCCTGCTGGCCAATTCTGACTATGGGCCCTTCTGCCAGAAGCATTGGGTTCTGCCTGCTTTGCTCCTGTTTAAGGACCGTCACCAAGAAGCCCACACCGGCAGGTGGGAGGCCACCTGGGGTCTGTCCTTTCTCTGGTTTTTACACTGAGTCGACACCCAACACGGACCCTGTGTGTGTCCACAGTGGCTCTCCAGCCTGCCCCTCCTCTCCAGTCTGACAACCCATGCTCAGATGGTGCCAGAGGTCTGAAGCTCTTCTCCCTCCCATCACGTTCTTGCCCCTCCATTTATTTTCCAATTCTATAGAAATTCTAAAATACAACTCTCATTTCACTCCTTCACACTTGAAACTTTCCGGAGGCTCCAAGAGAAATGCAAACGCTTCACAGGAGGCGGAGCTTGACCTCAGCCCTGCAGGGACCCCCATCACCTCCAGACACCACACGCCAAACCCCTGCAGGGACCCCCGGCACCTCCACATACCACACGCCAAACCCCTGCAGGGACCCCCGGCACCTCCACACACCACATGCCAAACCCCTGCAGGGACCCCCGGCACCTCCACATACCACACGCCAAACCCCTGCAGGGACCCCCGGCACCTCCATATACCACACGCCAAACCCCTGCAGGGACCCCCGGCACCTCCACACACCACACACCAAACCCCTGCAGGGACCCCCGGCACCTCCACACACCACACGCTCCACCTCAGCCCTGCAGGAACCCCCAGCACCTCCACACACCACATGCTCCACCTCAGCCCTGCAGGGACCCCCGGCACCTCCACACACCACACGCCGAACCCCTGCAGGGACCCCCGGCACCTCCACACACCACACGCCAAACCCCTGCAGGGACCCCCGGCACCTCCACACACCACACGCTCCACCTTGGCCCTGCAGGGACCCCCAGCACCTCCACACACCACATGCTCCACCTCAGCCCTGCAGAGACACCCGTCACCTCCACACACCACACGCTCCACCTCAGCCCTGCAGAGACACCCGTCACCTCCAGAAACCACACACCAAACCCCTGCAGGGGCACCTACCACCTGCAGAAGCCACACGCTCCACCTCAGCCCTGCAGAGACCCCTGTCACCTCCACACACCACACGCTCCACCTCAGCCCTGCAGAGCACCTGTCACCTCCAGACTCCACATGCTGAATGCTGCAGCCACAGAGCCACTCTTGCCCCCGAGTGGGACTCTCTCTTCTCTGCAGACCTGGGACACGCTTTTCGTCTGCTGAGAAAGTTCCTTCCTGCTGGCTTTCCTCACTGTCGCCTGGTCATAAACGTCAAGTCTCAGCTTGGGCCTTTTCTAACTTCTGTGTCAGGGCAGCGCCCATCGAGTTCCCTCAGAGCGTCTGTGCTTGCTCCAGTCACTGTGTGAATCCCACTGTTATTAAAATGGGGGACAGCGGGGTTAGATTGGTCGGAGAGCAGGCTCTGACCTCCCACCGCCTGGGTTCGTGCTCCACACACCACAAGTAGCCGGCGGCCTCAGACAAGAAACTCAGCCCTGGGACGCCCGAGTGTCTCTATCCTGGGCCAAGCTGGGCTTCGACCACCCCGGAGAGGAATGGCCCCTGACACATCAACACAGCCCTGGCATTGTGGGGACAGTCAAGTCCAACATGCAATTCTGAGTCTCCCTCCGCGGGGAAGGGAGGGGTCGGACTGTTGCCTTCCTACCGCTGCCCGAGGCCACCCCAGCCAGGAGCACTGCCACACAGTGCTCAGCACCTCCCGCACTCAGACTGCACCATTTCACACAGAACTCTTCATCCTCTGAGAACCAGTTGCCTGCAGAGCCCCAAGATCTGAGCCCCAGCCTCTCACCTGCAAGTGCATGTCTGCTTCAGACGTGGCAATGTTCTGCAGAGGCACAAAACCTGGGGGCCTCAAGGTGGGGTCAATCGAGTTGTCGGGGGTCCCTTGGGTGGACACTTGCTTCCAGGGAGTGGTCTAGGGCCAGGGACTTTGTGGGGGCCTGTGTGTTCTTTCTTCCTTTTTTCTTCTTTCTCTGTTTTGTTTTTGAAAGACAGCGGTAAAGAGGAGAAACAGCTCCGAAATCGCAGTGCTTAGCTGCCCGAGGGCACCTGCAGTTCACCTGTCCATCTGATCCTGGGTCCCCAGAACAGCCTGTGAGATTTAAACTGGGGGTCCAAATAACAAGTGGGGATGAAGAGGCGGAATTTCTCATTCGGGGGCACTTCCAAAAACATAATTTTCCGTGAACGGAGCTATGTAAGAATGAAAGGACGGAGCTGACCTGCTGAGGGTGTTTAAAAGTTTCTGCTGTGGTTGCTGCACGTTGGGTGTGTGGTTGTGTTTCTGTCTCGCTGCTGTGAGTGTGGGGTGGGGGGTGCATGTGCGTGCCTTTTCTTCTGAGCGGTTGGAGGCAGGACAACAAGAATTGCCTCTTCTAACATCACAACACTGGCTTCCCCGTCAGCCTCCGACCCACACGAACCAGGCTCAAGACTCGGAAGTGTTGGATTAGGGGGTGTTGTTGGACTAGGGTGCCAGGCTGAAGCCCAGGGTCCAGAAGATGCTGAGAGCTTGAGGACATTTCACTTGTTCACGTGACTGCAAATATATAATGCAATGAACACAGATACGACGCCGCCTGCAATTTTCAACAGCGAATTCAAACCCCAACCAGAAGCAACATGAGTTGAGAGGAGAAGCACGTGAGCACCCTTCCAAGGGTCTTCACAGCAGCCACAGTGCTGTCCAGTGACAGTCCACGTTGTGATCCAGCCTGAGGGGTGGGGGACCTCGGCTTCAGCAGGGATGGAGGGCACACCAGAGTGCCTTCGGCTCTAGCGGCGCTCACCAGCTTTCTCACTTACCACAGGCATGAAAATTAAGAGGATCTTTTCAAATGCTCAAGAGTCCGTACAAATTACACCCCGGGAAAGACAACGGAGATGAGAAACGTTCCTCAGTATGACAGGCACCCCCAAGCTCATCACCGAGCCTACTCCTCCACCTGTCCCCGGCGGGAAGCAGCTGGCCAGGGTCCTGGGGTGGGATGGGGGTGGAAAGGCCAGGAGGGAGGGACTGGTAGAGCCATGAGGTGCAGAACAAAACCCCGAGAAACCAGCCAGGAGCCAGAAGAGCCTCATGTGCACCACAAAACCCGAGTAGAGACAATTGAGAGTGTGACGGGGCCACAAGGCGAGGAGGCTCCGAGAGTGAGGCCTGGGGGACCGGGAGGCCCAACCCTCCAAGGCATCACCAGCTTCCGCTGCCACAAGGAAGGGAAGGGGTGTCTCCCCTGCTCCAATCTCTTTTTCAACAATATCTGGAGATTCTCATCCCATTTGAGAACAAATCTGGGGAAGAAAAACTAAAAATAAAGAGAGATTTATATTTATGTCAGTTTGGCTAAAAAAAAAATTTTGAGAGAAACATGAATAGATCAGTGGGTAATAACTAGGCAAGTTATATCATAATATGAGTGAATCTCCCCAGCAGAAACCAAGTAACCAAATGAGTAGGCTTGCATGCCGTCACCACACATCGATAACATGCACAAGACAAAATCAGACACCACAGTTGACACCAAATACCAGGAACCTTTCTTTCAGCAAAAGCTGTTAGTCTGTTTAATTGTCTTCCAGGGGAAAAAAGAGAAGCCCCATCATCGGACGAATTTTGAAACTAGGCTAAGTAAAACACTAAAAATATACTCTGGAAGAATGCGGTACTTAACCCTGGGGGCTGGACCCAATTACCCACCCTCCTTCTCCATCTGTAATGGCTCTCACTTCGTGCCATCATTTCATGATGCTAACCTCTCTACCTCCTGCAGCTCAAGGACACCCCATGCTTATGTACCAAGTATCACAAATTGTGCTTAATGACACAAAATAGGAGAACCAGGAGGGTATTCTATTTAAAGGAGGATTCCTTTGCATCTATGTGTTTTGTTAGCACCTGATGTGTCCTTTCAGGGTAATTCTATCTGGGGTGAAAATAAAATGTTTGATGAGTAGATCTGCAGTTGGTCTACAATTAGACATTCAGGTCACATGGAATCCAAAAAACAGTAATACAAATTCTAATCCATTTTTAAAGCTTTAACATTTCTGGGGCCAGGTACTGTGGTTTACACCTGTAATCTCAGCCCTTTGGGAGGCTGGGGCGGGCAAATGACTTGAGCTCAGGAGTTCAAGATCAGCCTGGGTAACATGGTGAAACCCCATCTCTACAAAACATACCAAACGTTAGCCAGGTGTGGTGGATGCGGTAGTCCCAGCTACTCGGTGGGCTGAGGCAGGAGGATTGCTTGAGCCCAGCTGATAGAGGCTGCAGCGATCCAAGGCCTCACCACTATGCTCCAGCCTGGGTGACAAAGTCAGACCCCGTCTCAAACAAACAAACAAATAAAAAATTTAACATTCCTCCTAATTCCTGCCATATTATTGAATCTTTTCTACAGGCTGCGGAGCTTTTATGGTATTTGATGGGTTTAAAAGACCCTCTCTATACTAATATAACTAATGTAAGTAATAGAAAGACATTTTGGTAACATGACAAATGTTCAACTTCCTTAACACCACTTAGTTGCATATTACGAGGCAACAATTTTATTAATGCTTTCTGATACAATGTAACTCAGAAGATGAAAATAGATCTAAAATATAGGTAATATATTTGGTGTTTAGTGGTTTTTAAAAAATCATTCTTAAACCATTTTCTAAGAATTTGGGTCTCTTATATTTGAGTGGAAGTCACTTTTCTTAAAATTCAGTGAGAATCTACAGCCATGGTGGGAAGGAGGCGTTCTGAGGCCAGTGAGGCCTGCACCAGCCCTGCAGCAGGCCTGTGTTCCGGGAACCCCCACTTAAGAAATGTCTGGCTTCTGCCTCCCCACCCTAGGCCTGTGCTTCCCACTGGCTGCTGGATGCCGTCTTCCCAGCGTTCTGCCTGAACTCAGCGGGGTCGCCCCCAAACCTCACCCTATCGACGGCTCTGGCTGCTCCTCCAGGCTGCTGCCCAGCCTCATCACTCTCCCTCTCCCCACCAGGGATCCACCCTCTTACTCCACTTTCCTCTTCAGTAGAGCACTGGCACTCTCCTGTGTACCAGCAGCCAAGCTAGACCTGGACATTTCACCCGGAGGATCAGGCAAGGCGACACCCCATTCATTTCATCCATCTGCTTAGAATTTGCCATGTCTCTTCACGGTCTTAGGCTGCAGAAGGCCTTTCCAAGCACAACACGAGGGCTAGAAACAGCGCACATGAAACTTACAATTTTCTGCATGACAGCAAAAATCAAACAAACAAAAACAAAAAACAAAGTTAAAAGATAATTCTTTGGAGAAAATATTTATACGTATTACCAAAGAAAGGCTAATGTCTTTGTATATTTCATACATTAATATCCTTAGATTAGATTGTAAAGCCATAAGAGAAATATGAACAGAAAACCAGGCCATTGAATTTGGTTGGGGCCATATTAAAAAGTTGCATGTACTGAAACGAAGAGGTCTTTAGTTAAAAAAAAAAAATAAGAAACAAAATAGTATCACATGATAGGAACTTTTTTTGGTCTTTGAAAGTATGAGTGTTATCTGCAAAAGGGAAGAAAAGCAAACAAAATACATCAAGTCATGTTAAATACGTCATGTTAGCAGTTGGCCGGGCAAGGGGGCTCACACCTGTAATCCCAGCACTTTGGGAGGCTGACACAGGAGGATTGTTTGAGTTCAGGTGTTTGAGATGAGCCTGGGCAATATAGTGAGACCACGTCTCTACAATTTTTTTTTTTTTTAATTAGCTGAGTGTGGTAGTAAATGCCTGTGGCCCCAGCTACAGGGGAGGCTGAGGCAGGAGGATGGCTTGAGCCCAGGAGTTTGAGCTTACAGTGAGCTATGATTGTGTCACTGCACTCTAGCCTGGGTGACAGAGCAAGACCCTGTCTAAAAACGAAAAAAAAAAAAAGTTAGGTAACAGTTACCTCCGACTGTAGAATTTTTTTTATTATCGTCATGTTTTTTCTTCATGCATATCTGTGTGTTTTTTAAGTTTTGCAAGTAAAAAAGTCTAAAACCTGTCGGCTCACATTCAAGACCCTCCAAGCCCCAGAAGAAGCTCTGTCTCTCCAGGCGCCACCTGCACTTCTCCCGTGGGAATCCCTTGCCCAAAGCTCCACCCCGCACAGAGCTTTTCTCTCTTGGAAACTCCTGCCCACCTGTTCCACATACTGTAGACACATCCAAGAATTCTTAAAGAATAGAAGGAGGAATAGTGAGGAAGAGTTGGGTCAAAGTACCTTCCAGAAGATATCAGAAAGAGGTAAAAAAAAAAAAAAAAATGCTGGGCACCGTGGCTCACGCCTGTAATCCCAGCACTTTGGGAGGCCGAGATGGGAGGATCACCTGAGGTCAGGAGTTCAAGACCAGCCTGGCCAGCATGGTGAAGCCCCATCTCTACTAAAACTACAAAAATTAGCCAGGCATGGCGGCACACACACCTGTAGTCCCAGCTACTCGGGATGCTGAGGCAGAAGAATCTCTTGAACCCAGAGGTGGAGGTTGCAGCGAGCTGAGATATACCACTGCACTCCAGCCTGGGTGACAGAGCAAGACTGTCTCAAATATAAAAGTATGAAGAATGAGGGAATTCGACAGGCGTGGTGGTGCACACCTGTGGTCCCAGCTACTCAGGGGGCCAAGGAGGGAGGCTCACTTGGGCCTGCCTGTTTGAGGCTACAGTGAGCCATGTTCACGCCACTGCACTCCAGCCTGGGTGACAGAGTGAGACCCTGTCTCGAAAAAAAAAAAAAAAAAGAATGAAGATAAAAAATATGGATGGGGAAAAAGGAGGCATCACCAAGAATGCAAACAGCAAACAGAAAGAAAAAGGAGTTGCATAAGAGCCCGGAATATCCCAGGGGTGAAAACAGAAGCTCTCAAGTTAAAAGGAGTGTGAGTGCGACCTGGAGAGGGAAGGAGCCGCATGTATAAGCATATGTTCACTGAAGGGAAGAACACGGGGCCCGTGGAAGCTGGATAGCCAGAGACCTGCGTTTCCACATTTCCGTTCCTGTGCTGGCGCCAGCAGACCAGGCACCATTTCACGTCATGATCCCGCTGAGATCAAGGAGACCAGATGTCAGAAAATGCTTTAGAAATACAGGTGAGAGATAAATGCAAAATAAAATGTTTACTAAATCAGAGTCATTTTGGAAAAATATGTTGACGGCTGGTATACTCAACCTGCACTTTAACATCTGTCTAAAGTATTTGTATCGAACACGGGGAGAAAATCCTACTTTAGCATTACGTTTGAAATTAAAGTTTCCAGAGCCTTACGATGAAATTTATGTCAAATTAATTTCTGGGACTCAATGAAGCTTAAAATGAATTCATAATGAGGTACACTTAAGAGGTGTGCAGACGGCCTTGGAGCGACTGATTGGAGAGGTCCCCTTCCTGCCATTAACTCTAATTTCATGATGATGGCACATTTTATCCGAGCACAATAATCTCAGAGATGATATGCTTTCACAATGACTGTATATGCAGATGTGTGACCAAATGGAAGTTGACTATTGCTACACTATTATTAGCGTTATTATTATTAATTGAGTATCAACAATGTGCACAATCTTCTATGAGATATAATGACAAGATGGCTCCTGTGTTGGAGATTTATATCTTAATTTAGACATACTTATAATTCCAACATAACACATACAGCCTGAGAAAATGATTTTCTTAAAAGTGCAAGATTTCCTAAAAATGTATGGTTCCTAATGACAGCTCCCTGCCTCCGATTGAATGTCAACAAAGAGCAGTATTTAAGGGGCTGCACCTTCAGACAAAAGATTTTCTATTCTTCATATTTAAATATTAAAACCCTTAAAAACATATCTTAAATAAATTTAGGAAATCCTTCGGCAAAAAGAAATGTAGAGTGCTGTAAAGATCCTAAAAATGTGTGCCATTTCTTATTCACTTTTCATGCAGTGGACACCTTGATTTCATGATTACATTTGGGCTGAAAAGCTAAAAATAGAATATATTGTTTGATTTCTTCCAAATCACAGATTCTCAACGAGAGAAATAAGATTTATATTCTTAGGTAGTCTACCTTCCTGAACAACACACATCCAACAAGAAACAGGTGGATAATATTAATGGCACTTGTGATCTAAGCAAAGTCTCGTCATTTTTTTCCACCTCCATTTTGAGAAAATGCCAAACAAAGCCAATTTTACACACCTGAGGACAGAGAAGGGAGGAATCGTGGAAACTTCACACTCCGAACGACAAGCGGCCCCATCCTGAACCGGGCGGGGCAGTGCCCTTGGGCTGTAAGGTGGGGTGTCCACCAGAAATGAGCTCTACAAAGCAAGGTTTTGTTGCCTAGCTACCTTAGATTGGACCAAAAGCACACACGGAGCAGGAGGCACACGACATTCTCCCTGTGAGGAATGAGACACTTTTCTTCCAGCATCAACACACTCACTGAGCCATTGATATTTTATTAGTCAAGTGGATAATGTGATGTTATTTATATCAATGTTAGAAGTATGGATCCAACATTATTCAATAGTATAAATAATAAAGACAATTCAATAATTATCTGGTCATACTGATAATTCACAAGACAGCTGTAAATCTTGAAAGAAGCTGTACGTCATTTCTGTTGACTGCCAGGAAGCGCGTGGTCACGCCTGCCGCGAGTCTTCAGAGCGCCCGTGGGCTGCGCGGGTCTTCAGAGCACCCGTGGGCTGTGTGGCCTTTGGCTGTGCGGGTCTTCAGAGCGCCCCTGGGGCTGAGCGAGTCCTCAGAGAGCCCGTGGGCTGAACGGGTCTTCAAAGCGCCCGTGGGCTGCGTGGGCCTTTGGCTGTGTGGGTCTTCAGAGTGCCCGTGGAGCTGAGCGGGTCTTCAGAGAGCCCGTGGGGCTACACAGGCCTTCAGAGAGCCCGTGGGCTGAAAGGGTCTTCAGAGCGCCCGTGGGCTGCGTGGGTCTTCAGAGCGCCCGTGGGCTGCGCGGGTCTTCAGAGCGCCCGTGGGGCCGCATGGGTCCCTCTGTGAATAACTCTTTTCCATCTCATCTTTCCTGCCTCTGCTTCCCCTTGTGCTGATATTTCCATTTATTCTTTCAATGTCTTGTGTTCTGACCTACAACCTCGAATGCGTCTTTGGAACATGTCGTAATATAAGCCTATATACAATGAGCCAAGTAAAACTTTTTCTTGGGTCAGAGTCTTACTCCATCACCCAGGCTAGAATGCAGGGACACAATCTCGGCTCACTGCAGCCTCAACCTCCTGAGTCCAGCAATCCTCCCACCTCAGCCTCCTGAGTAGCTGGGGTGACAGGCCCGTGCCACCAGGGCCAGGTAATTTTTGTATTTTTGTAGAGATGGGATTTCTCCAAATGGCCCAGGATCCTGAACTCCCGAGCTCAAGTGATCGCCCTCCTCAGCTTCCCAAAGTGCTGGGACTACAGGCGTGAGCCACGGCGCCCGGCCCCAAATCAATTTAGATGCTCACTGTGACATCTTGACCATGGCCATGTGCCGCATTGCTACATTGTTTATTAACTGGAGGAGCCAGATTTTTGTTTCCATCCCTCAAAATACACAAAATCTCAATTAATAAGTTTTCAGTTGGATATCTATAAAACAGTATCAACTCACTGCATTCACTGCTCAATTAATGCACTGTCATTGCTTGTCAGAGCAGCTTGTCCAGGGTTGGACACCCTCATGTCCGAGAATTCAGAACATGCACACACATCGCCAAGAGGCTGAGCCAAGTATCATTTAAAGTCTTCCTAGATTTTGAGAAATGATGGTTCCTTTTACATGTTTGCAAATTAGAACATCATTATTTCTAGGAACCAAAGCATGACGCTGGGAAACAAGCCACAGCTCAATGAAATACACACCATAAAATCAGCAAATCATGGCATAAAATATTTACAGGCCACCACTGAAATGGAGAGCACTGCCTGACCCCCACCCCAGGCCACAGCCCCAGGCCCTCCAGCTTCTATCCCAGGGTCTCCAGTTCCTGCCCCAGGCCCTCCACCTCCAGCCCCAGGCCTCCAACTCCCACCCCAGGCCTCCGGATCCCACCCCAGGCCTCCAGCTCCAGTCCCAGGCCCTGCGGCTCCTATCCCAGGGCCTCTAGATCACACTCCAGGCCTCTAGCTCCAGCCCCAGGCCCTCCAGCTCCTACCCCAGGCCCTCCAGCTCCTACCCCAGGCCCTTCAGCTCCCGTCCCAAGGCCTCCAGATCCCACCCCAAGCCTCCAGCTCCCGCCCCAGGCCTCTAACTCTCATGCCACGCCCTCCTTCTCTCACCCCAGGCCACAGCCCCAGGCCATCCAGCTCCTGCCCCAGGCCTCCTTCTCCCACCTCAGGGTCTCCAGCTCCCACCCAGGCCCCCTGCTCCCACCCCAGGGCCTCCTGCTCCCAGTCCAGAATCTCCAGCTCCCACCCCAGGGCCTTCAGCTCCCACCCCAGGCCTCCAGTCCCTGCCCCAGACCCTCTTAGTGCCCAGCTGGTCCTTGGAACTGGTGTGAAGAGCAGCCTCATCTGTAACCACTATTTGACTGCTGAAACAAAGACTGATATTTGCTCAAACACACGTTTACAACAAAAGTCAGTAAAAATATGTTTTCAAAACAATCCTGCAATCATAATAGACAGCCATACTGCCGAAAAAATGTCTTCCAACACATCCACATCTTCAGGGTTTGGGGTTTTTCAACCAGTGACAGACACAGCTATAGCTGCCCTCTGTCCGCAGTCATTTCCACCCGCAGCACGTGAAGGGGGAGAGTGCAGGGAGAGGCTCTCCTGTTCCGAGGCCCACCCACTCCTGCGGCTGCCTCTGCCCTCCCAAGAACCAGGCCCACCGCCCTCCTAGCAGAGCAGCGACCAGAGCGGCTCAGGGCAGGACACAACTCGGAGGGAAGCCTGGCCACACACAGAGCCTGTGGGACTCCATGAGGTCTCCTGTGGTTTCTGAAATTCTTTCACTGAAGATTCCAAAATCACAGCTCAGGGAACCATGCATTAAAATTCAAAAATCTCCACAGACTGGTGGCTCCTGAACCACCAGATTTACCAGTAACATCTCAGCACAAGACAGACAGGGATTTGCTAATGTGGAAGAAGGAAAAGAATATGGGATTTATCCTGGCAGAGAGCAGTTGCCCAGGGCCCAGGGCGCAGTGCATGTGGGGACCAGGCCAGGCCTCGAGGCAGCCCCGCCGCTCCACACCCCTCTCATCCAACTCTCCAAAGCCCCTACCAAGTACTTGCCTCCACTCTGGGGCCCGGAAATGCATGTCTGTGCACAGGTAGCTGGGCCAGGAGCCTCCCTTCTGCACCATCCGCGATGCCTGCCTCACCTGCCTGGCAGCCACAGCTGTTCTTGGGCCTTCCAGGGCCTGCATGTGCGCAAACTCCACCTTTCCCCGGACGAGGAGTCTGGAACTGAGTCTAAACTGAGAGTTCCGTCACGGGCCGGTGCACGGCTGCAGAGCATGCACTGAGTCCTCCCTACCAGGAGCGGGGGTCGAGGAGGCTCTGACCCGGCCCAGGGCACCCGGGAAACATGCCCCTGAGCTGCTCCCGCTTCTGCTGGCACCGTGGGCACCGGGCCGTGTGCCCCGTGTGCACTCTGGGGTCAGGAGTCTATGCTTCAGGGCTCCGCTCAGCGCGAGGCTCTTCCTCAGTGCTCCTCCCCACAGTCTCCCCTCCGCCCTTGACCTTCACCGTGGCCGGGCAACCCCCACTCCCACCCCTGCTCACAGGGACCCCCATCAGGAAAGCTTTCACTGCCTAATTGCATTTTGGCATCTTCTTCCCAGATGACCCAAAAACCACAGATGGGGAAAAAAATTCATCTTCATTTTCACCAACCTCAAACTGAGATTTCGAATGTCTTCGACTACAAAAGCGGGCAATGCACCTCAGTGGTGTTGCAGGACCTGCGCCCTCAGCAGAGGGAAGTCACAGGACTCTCCCTCCCACCTGAGATGTTTGTGCCACGGCTTCCAGTTCAGTGGCCACAAGACTCACGGCTGGGTGTTGTCATATAACGCATCCATTAAAAGCACGTGTGTTGCTGTCAAGTTTTTAAATTATCATACTAATTGTATTTCAATCTGGTTCCTTGGTAGTTCTGTGTATTTTATTTTGTGCATTTTTAAATTCTTCTGGGAGGGGTGGATAGGCCTCACCAGACTCCGAAAGACTTCTCCACCCCTGAAGGTCAGGAACCTGACCACCCGCCAGCCAGGTTCACATCCCAGCTCCACAAAGAGCCGGCCCGAGGGTAAAACTGTTTAAAACAGCCTCCACCGGAGAATACTGGCAAGAAGTCAGAAAGGTTTATTCTCCTTATTCTTCGGGAGCTGGGCCCCAAGGACCACGGCAAACGCCAGCCCTGTGCTGCCTGCGCCAGGCTCACTCTTCTCCAGCTGGGAGGGTGCAGGCCCCCCTCCCGCCGGTCCCTGGACATCCCCACCAGGTGTGGCCTGCAGGAGCCACACTCCGGCTCCGCTCCGTGTAAGCCGGCCCGCTCGTCAAAGGACATCATTTTTCAATTCACAGAAAGCCGCCGTTTTCCTGCTTCCGGTTTCCCCGAACTCCACAGCTCCCCTAAGAGCATCCGCCTTGGAAGCACCATCGCGCCCATTTTCCACCTGGCTTCCCTGTCCCGGGGCTGCACGCTGCTCCTGCATCCTCCCTCGCATTGGACCAGCGATGCTCACAGGCGTCCAGTCCTCCTGCCAGGGCCACCCCGCGCTGGCATGGGCCCCTGGTGGAGGGCACAGACTCCAAAAGCCATTCCAAGCCAACCCCCAGCGTGGTGCAGGCTCCTGCAGACGCGGCGCGCACACAACTGCGCGTGCCTCCTCCCCGCGCCAGTCGCCCAGCTGCCTGTTGTGCCTTTGCCTGAGGTCGGTGCAGTCTGCGCCCTCCCCGCGGCTTCCTGTCTGTGCCAAGCTCCCCGCTGCGCCTCTGCGGGCCTCTCTGCGCGTCAGTGCAGCAGCTCCAGGTAACCACCTGCATCCGTTTTGTGTTCGGTTTGCTCCCGACAGCCCCATCTTGGAATTGTTTCCTGTTTATCACCTCACCGCGGCGAGCAGACAACTGCAAACCCAGGCGACCTCGCAGCTTGGCGTCAGCGTTTCCCTCATTCATCGAAGATTTCTAAACTGATATGTGCAGAATATTAGTGATCTCTGCAGACTAGCTGCCGAAACCCAACACATTCTGTTTAAGAGTGCAAGCACAGAACCACAACGTGTAAAATTGGTTTGTTCCAAGGCTCTGTGTTGAAAACGAGTCGTTATTCATTACACACCTATTCTGACTGTATGAAAACAAGAGGCAGGACTTGGCAGGGAGAGGCTGGCGTCAGATGAGCTATGTGAGAGCAGTGTCCTCGCAGCACAGCGTGGACCTTGGTGTTCCGACGCATGTCAGAGCTAAAGGTGCACCTTGAAGACAAAACTGTTGTGGCCTTGAGGGAAGACATGAAGAGGAAGATGCAGTGACCTTCAGGCCCTCTCAAGGTCACAGAATAATCTCCCTTGGCTTTGCCACAGGCTCAGAGCCACGCACCCTGGGACTGCAGAATCTCTGAGCTTGAATGTACAGCTCAGGTGCAGCTCAGAGCAGAATCTCTGAGCTTGAATGTACAGCACCCAGACTGTCCAGCCATGCGGTCTTCAAGGCCACCCCACCTATCTCAGTCTCCGGGTGGCCGCAGGGATCAGCTGTTGCGAGGCAGTGGGGCTGGGCTCCATGGTGCCGGCCTCCTGGGCAGCTGCTCTTGGCCTGTGTGCCTTGTGGCCAGCAGGGCTCAGTGAGACATCCTCAGTGGGCCTGCGACCATCCGCTCTGGAGGAATTCCAGGGCAAATGCAAATCCTCCATGTCCCTGAGTCTCTGTTTCCTCATTTGCCAAGTGGGACGATATTCCTGGCTTTACAGGGATGCCAGATTCTTCAGGGAGATGGTGCGTGGACGTGTTCAATGGGCACCAAGCACTCGGCACGGTGGAGCCATGAAGCCGCAGGGGCTGGCCGAGCTCTTTTCTTTCCCAACGTGTGTGTGGTGCTCTTCTCTACCTCCTCTGTATCATACAAATGCAAATCCTGGCTCCTCACTCTCACCCACATGATGGGGGGGGGGGGGCGGGGCGGGGCATGCACAGAAGGCTCAGCGTTCACCCTGCCCTGGTCCAGCCATGGCTGCAGCACAGCCCGGTACCCTGCACCAGCACGGCCCCTCACACCCTAACCCCACTTGGCAGGTAGCACCACTGTGGCCCCACACCTGTCCTGAGCCTCAGAGGCAGCCAGGGTGAGGGCCACCTGAACCACAGGGTGGGTCTCCAAGGCAACTTGAGTAATCATCACCACCTGGTCTATGGAGCATCCATGAGCCAAACACGCTATTAAAATTATACATCTTATCAAACTCAGCAGAACAGGAATTACTATCTTCATTTTACAGATAAGAGAACAAAGCCTTGAAGAGCCACAGTGGCTGCCCCCAAATTATAAAAGTGCTAGGTCAGTGGGAAAGTCAACATTTGAACCCAGGTCCACTTGAACTCAAACCTCTTGGCCTTCTCCTTCTGCCATTTGCTGTGCAAGTTCAGTCTGTAGGAGATGAATCAGAGTAGGTTGATTCAGGGCAGGCTGGCCAGTCGGCAGAGCACAGGGGTGAAAGCGAGGGGTCGTTCCAGACAGACGATGGATAAATGATAGATGATAGATCAATAGACACATGACAGATAGATGACTGATGGATGGAATGGATAGATGACAAATGGATGGAGAGATGATAGATGGATAAATGATAGATAGATAGATAGACAGATAGATGGATGATAGGTAGATAGATGGTAGATAAATAGTTTATAGATAATGGATTGATAGATGATAGCTAGACAGGTAGATGATAGATTGATAGATGATAGATGGATAGACACTTGATAGTTAATAGTCAATAGATGATAAATCGAAGGATAGATGATAGATAGACATCATTTTCACTTTTATTAATCTTAGTAATAAAATGATGTACATCCACGTGTACATCATTCCCCAGCCTTCTGGTATATGGCCCAAGCCTTCTCTGTAAAGTGGGTGATTGTAATGCCACCATTTGCACGAACCACAGTCAAAATGCATTTCTTATGATTCTCATTTTTGGTTTCTCTTAAAGTGGACAAAGATTTTAAAAACACTTTCAAAGCAATAAAAAAGCAGAGTCCATTTATACTTGCATCATTTTTCAAACCTTTCACTGCTGCCTCGCCAAACCTGATGGAATAGTAATTATTTTTAGCAACTTTTTTTAGTCTTTTCTAAACTTTCATCTAAGTGTTCATAGAAGTAAAAATTTCCCTTATTCCCTTACTCATATTTCATCCATGTGGATGCTACTTAATTAAATTATGGAGTTATAGAACCATGCAAGATTGGAAGCAACCCCCCAGTCCTGTGAGTGCAGAAGGGCAAGACAGGGCAGGGGGCTGGCAGCTGCCAGTGGCAGGGAGCCACGGCAGGCTGAGGGTGAGTGTGGACCCCAATCAGCTGCCAAAGGAGGGTCCCGGGTGGGTGGGCTCCATGTACCCTGTGGCTCCCCAGCCGTCCCCCAGCGCCTCCATGTTGACACATACCTCTTTACAGTCCTTGGCTCGTGGCCCCCAACCTACTGTGAGTTAAAACCAGCAGGGTGACTGATGGTCAGAGGTCTGGGGTCACACATGACAGAAGCGTACAGGGCGTCGGGCTCCGGAGAAGAGGCCAGTCCCCAGCAGCCAGCACACACCCAGGGGAAGCTGCACAGTCATCTCAAAAACAACCCCCATCTTCATCATCTCCACTTCAGGAAATAAGAAACCCTCATCAGCAATGTACAATATAGCATTTCTTTTTATCTTTTTTTTTTTTTTTTGAGACAGCATCTCACTCTGTCTCCCAGGCTGGAGTGTAGCGGCACCATCTCGGCTCACTGCAGCCTGGACCACCCAGGGCTCAGGTGATCCTCCCATGTCTACCTCCAGAGCAGCTGGGACCACAGGCATGCACCACCACACCTGGATAATTTTGGGGCTTGGTGTTTTTTGTTTTTTGTTTTTGTTTTTGGTAGAGAAGGTTTTTTGCCATGATGCCAGGCTGATCTCAAACTCCTGGGCTCGAGCAATCCCTCTTAACATTCCTTTAAAGATTCTTTTTAATTTTAAGATTCACCCTTGAGGAAGCAGGATTTAATTCACTGGAAAACGTAACCTCAATGGAGTATCTATCATGATCCCCAACAGTTTGGGCTCTATGAACAAGTGTCACAATGTTTCTTAGTTTGTCCTAGACACAGGCAGAAGGTATATCGATACTATGTGAAGTACAGGAAAAGTAAGTGATTTGTCCAAGATTGAGTCAAGGAGCGTCAAGGTCTGTTCACTTCAAATCAAGCTCCTCATTCACTGCAACTCCATGTGAATGAAAATAAAGATGGGAATAAGATCCAAATCCAATCTCAAAATATGGCCTCTTGTACATCTTCTGGGATGAGGCAGTCATCCCCTTCTAGACCTCTTAATCAATGACACTGTCATTACAAACTTCAAAACTACTTCCAAATCCCAAAGAAACCATTGTTTGTTGACCTGATTAGGATCAACTTCATGCAACCAGCAATTGTACAAAGTAGCGGCATCATCTGAACCCTGCCAAGGAATGGGCATTTTCTCTCTAACACAATAGCTTGATGCTTGCGTTGTAGGCGATAAGAGCAAAACTAAGCTAGAACTGAGCCACGCATCCCTCTTTTATCTTCCCATGCATGACAGAGCGATGACTCTTCCACTGTGCTCCAACCAGTCACCTAAACAAAACTCTTTAAACCCCAAAAGTGCTCACCAGGAGGAAGTAAAATCCCTTCACCCCAGGATGGTGGAGGAGTTGAAGGGAACTAGGAAGGTGTGTTACATTCCTGCACCCATCCCCCTCCAACCCCCCCAGGTAGCCTCCCTCCCAGTGAGAGGATTCCAGGCGCATTCACCTGGCCAGCTGTCTATCAAGTCATTTCCAAACTAAGGTTCGTTTTGTTCTATTAGACTATAACCTCAATCCAGAGAAGAGAGAGCTTCCACCTGTGTTTTCTAAAACCACGTACGCGATGCCATACGGTCTAAACTACGTCTGCTCGATAAAAAACGGTTGCTGATTTGAGGGGTGACTCTGACGCCCATAACAAAAATGCATTTCCAAAAGCATGCATCATCGAGTTACCGTCTGGCTTGCGCCTTCCACAAATAGGAGGCCCCCAGGAAACCAGACCAAATGTAGACAAAGGAATTCTTGAGTCAATTTAGTTTAATTATGAGAGTTGAAACCTACTATGGATTCTGCCCGGTTAATAAATGATGCTGGTTAATGAATGATGCTAGTTAAATTGTAGCTCTTTCACCGACCACTTTCTTTATTGCAAACTTTTCAAAAAATTGGCTAAGTGGAGTTAATACAGAACACGTGTATGAACTGAATTCATAAAAAGGGTCACTCACACGCACGGGCAAACACACATGTGTGCACACACACTCATACACACACCCACACATGCACACACTGACACGTGTGCACACACACTCATGCACACACCCACACATGTACACACTCATATGTGCACACACACTCATGCACACATTCACACATACACACACAAGCACGAGCATGAACACATGGACACACGCACTCATACACACGTGCACACAGACATGCACACATTCACACATACACAAGCACGAGCACACACACATAGACACATGCACTCATATACACGTGCACACACAAAGCACAAGCATGCACCATAGACACACGCACACATACACACATGCACACACATACAAATGGGGAAGCGGAGGGTCATCAGTTAGGATGGGTGGATTCAAAAAGTTTTTTTCTGCAGAAAAATGTAAATTTAGCCACTCACTCATTCATGGATTTTAACAGTTCTCAGCACATCAGACACTGCAATGATTCTAACGACTCCCAGCTCTGCATCCTCAGCCTTGACCTCGCCCCACTCATCTCTTGCCTGAGGAACAGCCCTCGATGCCTTCAGGCTCCACATCCCAAGAATCCCACATCGTGTCCACTCCCCGTCACGCCACGGCCGCCCAACAGCTGCAGAGGTCTGTCTGTCCCCCTGAGGCCGTCCCGTCCGTCGCCCCTCCCTGTCTGATGGAGGATTCCCTGCTCCCTGCGTCCTCAGCACAGAAACATGTGTGAGCGCTGCCATCATAAAACAACTGGAAACCACAAAGTCGGGGAGGCTGAGTCAGAATCTTTCTGCCTCCTCGTGTCCCTTAACCACAAGCCTCCAACCCTAAAGCCCTCCCAGTCCTATTCCTCTACCCAGAGTTCTCAGGACTCTGTCTCCAGGGAAGTCTCACCATCCTCATCTTCCCAACCTCCCAGAGCAGACGCTGAGGGTCTCACCATCTCTCCACTCACCCTCAAGCCAGAAATCCCTTGAATTTAAGCCTCAGCCCAGTTGTCTCCTTGCTGTCTCCTTCAGTGACATCATTCATTCCAGCAGTGTCAGTACCACCCGATGGCTGACTGCATTCACATCCATCTTTGCAGCAGGCTCCAACACCCCACCTTCATGCCCCCCAGGCGCAGGAATCATAAGGCATCCCTAACAGACATCATTGTCATGCGTTGCCTGTAAATCTCTTGGAAGGAGTTGCCCAAGCTAAATATTTGAAGACATTTTGATAATTCCCTGTCCCTGATGCCCTTCCCCAAATCATCTGATGAAGGCGTCCTGCCAGTTCTGACTCTGCTCTCATTTTACCTCTCCCTCCATCACCTGCAGC
Source organism: Hylobates moloch (assembly GCF_009828535.3). NCBI lineage: Eukaryota > Metazoa > Chordata > Mammalia > Primates > Hylobatidae > Hylobates > Hylobates moloch. The sequence goes on along the minus strand of NW_026652280.1, from coordinate 1,292,016 downwards.
TCCCGCCACCTCCATTACATTATCAGGAATCCTCTGACTCAAAGACATGCACCATGTCAATCTAACCTGTTCATAGACACAAAAAGTCAGGCACAAGTCTGATCAGACCACTCCTTCATACTCTCCACTGCCCTTGGGTTGAGCTCCAAGCCCTTCCACGTGGTGCAGGTCTGGCACTGTGACCTCCCAGGCTCGTCTGGGACACCCCCTGCCTTGAACTTAGCATCTCATCCAAAGCAAACCACGGCGGCCACCTGTGGGCTGTGGACACCCCCTTTCACTCCCAGCCTCCCTACTCAGCCCCTGCCTTTTGGGGTCTTCAGGGCTCATCCAGGAGAGTACCTCTTCCAGGAAATGCCATCTGGGCTCCCTTTCCATCCCAGTGGAGCTGAGAACTCCACCCACACCCACACCTGTCACTGTCTTGCCAGTGACACAAAACTGCTGTTACAGACATTTGCACCTACCTGTCTCTAGACTTTGAACTCTTCAGGGATACAAACCATGTTTTCTTTGTCATTCTTGCCCACGGCTGCATGCCTGACGCATAGTAGTTGTTGATGAATGTTTCCGGAATAAACAGATGAGGAAAGAATGAATGAATGAATGAATGGGCTGGTAGAGTTCCAGGATGTGTAAAGGTGGCTACCTCCAGCCACTTTTTTTGCCTGGCAAAACATCTTCACAAGACTCTGTGTTCTGTGGGTTTCTCATGCAGGGTTGGGTCACTTTACCAAAGGGGTTTCTGCATGGCAGAGTCACCCGTCAGCAGAGGGAAGGTGCTTGACAGATGGCAAGCAGAGAAGGACCCCACGGACGAAGCTCCCAAACAAAGCGATTTTGGGAGTGAGACGAACTGGGGCCCTTCAGTGCGAGGACAGCAGGGGAAAGCCTGCAACTCTCAAAGGGTTTGTGCCACGGATGGCCTTGGGGTGATCAGCGCCCAGGTCCTCAGCTTCCACTCTGCTCCTGCCTCACGCAGGTCGGCTTGAGAACGTGCCTGTGACGGTGAACTCCCCGCCTACCCTCCCCTCCGAGTGTCGCACATGCTGGCTCTGGGTGACAGCCGGCTTCAGGCAGCAGCGGGAGAATGGCAACAGTGCCACCAGATCCATAGACCTGAGCACCGTGGGGGCTCGTGACAACGAGCTTTTACAAGAAAAATGGTTTCCGAATCTTTGCATCCAACAAGTTGGTGGGAGCATCTACCTGCGTCCTGGGCTGATCGATCATCAGAAATCCTTTTGGTGGTTGACCACCACGTGATCATTGGCGTGTCACTCAGAGGGAGATCAAAGCATTGAGTGCTGTTTATACAGTGAAGTTCCTTCCATTTCTATTCACTTATATTTCTCAGTATTTACATCTATAAACACAGAAAACAGGAGTAGGTTTGCAGATAAACACTATCCCATTCTAGCAATGAGGAATATTCATCTGCAAATATATAACTAAGTAGGAGGGAAAAGCTGTATCCATCCCATTAATAAACATACTTCTGATCATGTTTAATAATTATTAAGATATTAATAATTATTAATCAAATTTTATAATCTCTTTATGTTGATTAACTATCCACTAATGATAATTATATTAATACCAGAAAAAAATTAGAGCTTTAAGGACGTAAAACTTTTACGATTATTTTAATTTTAGCTACGTGCATATTTTTCTGGCAGAGAAGTGTAAGATAATGGACAACAAACTTCAAACATAATATCTACATAGCACTGGGGTACGTTTCTATTGGGGAGAGAAACAGAAATACATGTTTAAAAGGCAAAAACAATATTAACCGTCCAGCTGTCGAGAGGAGCCTGAGTATGTATTTTTTAGTGGACAATAGCTAGCATGCATCAAATTACTATAGCATTTAGGTTCTGTATGATAGATTTTAAAGGTATTGTAGAAGTTTAAAAGATCAATATGTATCGCAATATAATGGAAATTATATTTTTGCAAGTATTTAAACACAGTGGAAAAAACTTAGATGTCCATTTAGAAATGTGTGAAGTTTCACGATGTTAAAATGTGGACACGGTAATTTCCCAATGTTCTTGAAGAGCAACCAAGAAAAACAGTCCAAGGACCGACCACCCCATGCAGCCACGAGCCGTGGGTGTCCACCTGCCCGCTCCAGGCGGCCTCTGGGTACCAGGACATTGAAATACAGGCAGGCACTCCCTGCCCTGCAGGAACGTGGGGCCTGGCAGAGGGCGGCAGAGGAGTCAACAACCCGTAAACACAGCGTTCAGTCAGGTCTCTCTGGGAACAGAACGCGGGTCTCAGAGTCATAGGGGAAAGACACCATGGAGACGGTGTCTTGAGCTCTATGTCGTAAAGTGAGTCCATCGTCCCCAGATGGAGGCTGCAATTTCCACTAGAGAGTAGCTCACACCCAGGGCCCAAGAGGAGCAGCCGCAGGGCACGTCAGGGCTTCTGGGCTGGGGCAGAGTGGAGGCCAAAGGCAGCAAGAAAGGGGTCAGGGAGGCCTTGGGCACGAGCCTTGGATGCCACAGTGAAGGTTAAGCAACCGCCCCTGTGGGATGGCGGCCTAATGTGGGCAGGGGCAAGGGTGAGAGGGAAGCATGAGTAGTCAACGACCCAGGGCAGGGGGCGGATGAAACCGTCAGTTACCGTCCTCCCTGTGGCCGCCCTTCAGAATCCTCACACGGATGAACTCTTGCAACCTTCACCACGGTCCTATAAGGTAGGAGCAACTATCTGTGAACCACCTCTGACAGATGGCCGGTCGAGGCGCTAACCCAGAGCCGCACAGCTGGTAAGAGCCGGTGCCGTGACAGTCACAGCTGCCACGCTCAGGTGTGCAGCCGCCCGCCCCCTGCCCCTGGGCAGCCTTAGTCCAGTGCCACAGGTGTCTGTTATCCAAACATCGTGCCTGCCTGGGGACACGGCCTGTAAAACATATCTGGACAAAGCATGAGAGTCCAACCAAACATCTGCAAGCCAGCATTTTGGCCTCACCCTCCGTCAGAGCTCAGAGCCCAAAAGGGTCACTTACGTGAAAAGTGTTCGGTGGGTGACGAGGTGGAGCGAGGGATCGGGGTCAATCCGGATCCTAATTCAGCGTCTGAGTGGATGGAACTGCAACTCACTGAGCCAGGGTATTAGGATAAAGGCTAAGCTTCTAGAACAGAGGCCCCAAACGGAGGAGCTCCCGGAGGCTAGCGGGTCACACCATCCGCAAGTGGCAGGCGAGACTGCAGGTGGGCCGGGCCCGCTGTCCTGGGACCCGAGCAGACCCTGGGGCCCTCTCCACCCTGTGGCTTTGGTCCCAGGTCCTGTCCTCGTCTTCGCGGTTGAAGCTGTTGCAGATGCCTCCTTTCCACCCTGGGGAGGGGTGAAAATCCAGGGCCCTGGATGCCGTTTGCTCCAGGGAGGGAGAATTTTCATGTGGCCTTTTCATGCCCCTCACTGTTGGAAACTGATCCCCACAGCGCGGGGCTTCGCTCCTGGCTCGATGCTCATGTTCTGAGGAAGGACAGGAACCCACAGGGACACCGGCGGAGGCCCAGGCAATCCGGGAGGAGGAGCAGGATTCCTGGAATTGGAAGCAGCCAGTGAGGAAGACGCTGGAGACGCCCTGAGACGGCGGCTGAGACACGGAGCTGAGGCTGAGGGGACCGGCTGAGACCGCCTGGGCCATCACCACGGGGTTAGCAAAGACGCAAGAGGGCGTGAAGCCACCGGGTCGCACACCTGGTACCGCGCACAGTGGGAAAGGAAGGCAAGCGCGCTGAGTCCCAGGAGGGAGGGCGGCCCTCCCCTGCACTGCTGAGGCTCGTTTCTTTCAACGTGTCCCTGGCTCTGTGCTGTATCGTGCGTTTCAGTGTGCATGAAATATCTTGTGCAATCATTTACATTAAATTGTAGCTAGTAGGAAAATGTATCGTCAGGCTTGGAAGAGTGCACTGCACCTTTTTTTTTTTTTTTTTTTGAGACGGAGTCTCGCTCTGTCGCCCAGGCTGGAGTGCAGTGGCGCAATCTCGGCTCACTGCAAGCTCCGCCTCCCGGGTTCACGCCATTCTCCTGCCTCAGCCTCTCCGAGTAGCTGGGACTACAGGCACCCGCCACCACGCCCGGCTAATTTTTTTGTATTTTTAGTAGAGACGGGGTTTCACCGTGGTCTCGATCTCCTGACCTCGTGATCCGCCCGCCTCGGCCTCCCAAAGTGCTGGGATTACAAGCGTGAGCCACCGCGCCCGGCCTTTTTTTTTCACTTGTACGCACCTGAGGATTGTCTAAAATCCAGGCCTCACGGGACTCCCAGAGCTCGTGCTCCTCACAGCTGCTGGCTGCAGAAACACAGCCTGCGGAGTCGGCCTCACCGCCAGCCAGCCGAGCCCAGCCAGTTTCCTCGAGCAGGGGAGGGCAAACCCGGAGGCCGCTGTGGAAAGCAGCCTGGCCGCCCTCGGGAAGCCACACACGGAGCCACCGCCACCCCTCCCACCCCTAGGTGTGCGCCCAGGTCAAAGGAAGGCTTGCCACCCAAAGGCCTGCACGGGAAAGCTCACAGCCGCATTCTCCAACAGCCAAAACGCGGAAGCAACCCCGCTGTGCGTGTGCTGGTGAATGCAGGCCCAGCGCGGAGTGCCCACAGCCGGGAACAGCCTTCAGCCCAGAAAAGAAAAGGTGGCCTGGGGCGCTCTGCACCGCGGGTGAGCCGTGGGAGCGCGATGCTCCCGGAGAGAAGCCAGCACAAAACGCTGCCTCGGGTGCGACTCCATTTACATGCGTCCAGAGCCTGTAAATCCGAGAGACAGACATCGAGGAGCGGCTTCCCAGGTCTGGAAGCAAGGAGGGGAGTGAGTGACTGCTGAGGGGTGCGGGTTTCACGTGGGGCGATGAGAAGGTTCTAGAATTGGATGGTGGTGATGGTTGCTCCCCGCTGCAATGGGGGCAGCTGAGGGAAAGGAGCTGGGATCGCAGCTCGGCCAGCTCTCGCCCTCTCTCGTGTTTTTCCATGGTCCTTCAGGAATGGGAGCACCGGCAGGGTGAGGGCAGGACTCTGGCCATCACAGGTGGGAGCATAGTGCAGACACCCAACGCCGAGGGTCTGCAGACACGAAAGGGCAGCGGGCAGCTTTCATCTGGGCCATCTCCAGAAGCAAAAATGAGATCTCATTAACACAATGAAAGCAACGCCCTGACAGCATTTAGCTTCACTAAAACCGGAAATTGCCAGGCGCGGTGGCTCACACCTGTAATCCCAGCCCTTTGGTAGCCTGAGGCGGGCGGATCACTTGAGGTCAAAAGTTCGAGACCTGCCTGGCCAACATGATGAAACCCCTTCTCTACTAAAAATACAAAACTTTGTCAGGTGTGATGGCTCGCGCCTATAGTCCCAGCTACTTAGGAGGCTGAGACAAGAAAATCACTTGAACCTGGGAGGCAGAGGTTACAGTGAGCCAAGAACGTGCCACTGCACTCCAGCCTGGGCAAAAGAGCGAGACTCCATCACAAAAAAAAAAAAAAGAGAGAGAGAGAGAAAGAAGAGGAAAGAAAAAAAGAAAGAAAAAGATTTCTAGCTGTCAAACACCCAAAAGGTGTTTCTGCCACAAGAATTTGTTAAAAGCTTCACATCCTCTTCTTCATACCCCTGTAGGAGTAAAACTATCCGAAAGCACAGAAGTGACATCAAGATATGCCACCTTATTTCTTGCACCTGTCTGCAGAGGCCTGGGGTGACTCAAATCCGCCACTGCTGTGTGATCTGGGACACTGTGGGATGTGGGCACCGTGGGGAACCAGCTTGGTGCCCATCTTGGAGGTGTCATTCTGAGAACCTGGAAGCAGCTCTTGTCCGAGTCACTCTGAAGAGCCACGGCTTTGTTAGGCATTGCCACATTTTCCAGTGAGTTCCGTGCTCAGGTGTGAAGCTGGGTGAGCAGGGGCTCTGAGGCCACTGGTTCCCAAGACAGGTGGTGCCTGCGCAGCAAATGCTCAGAGCCTGTCGGCCCCTGGGGGGAGAAGTTGGCCCTGGAAACCAACCTTACGCCACACTGAACCAGGAACTTGTCCTCCACATCACGGCTCTTGCTACTGTGTGTTTCCACTGGAGTTCTCCGTGGCTTCCTGCTGCGTTGATCATGCTTCTTAATAAAGGCAGGGGGTTGAAAATGACGCCAGAGCCGGGCAAATTTAGTCCAGCAGAAGGTGCTCACTTTTGCTACTGGTTAAGTCGTAGAAAGGAAGAGGGCAAAACACAGATAAATCGTCTCCGAAGATGCTCCTGAGAAAATCCATGCTTTGTTTAGATTGTTCCTGCTTTGTACAGCACGGGATGAGCCTGTCATGATTACCAGAACACAGAGATGTGGGCCACGGAAGCACGGGTGAATGCCGATGACGAATACAGCTGGAGAGAGTGGGATGTGGTCTGTCTACCCCTCATTAGGTGAGCAACCACAGAAAACGCATTTTCATCCCCCAGGCTTCCGTATACTCTCATGTGGAATAACAGCTCTATTGCTCTGGTCTGCATGTTGGTGACGCCCCAGAATCCTGAAGTGACAGCCTTTTACCTGAAGTGACAGTGTTCACGGTGGGGGCTTTGAGGAGTGATTAAATCATGAGGGCTGCGCCGTTGTGAATGGAATTTGTGCCCTTATAAAGGAGGCTGGAGCATGTTCCTGTGCCCCCCTTTGGCCACATGAGGACACCTTGAAAGACCACTCACCAGGAACAGTCCAGGCACTGAATCCACTGGCGCCTCCAGAACTGTGAGCAATAACATTCTGTTGTTTATAAATTACTCAGTCTCCAGTATTTTGTTCCTGCAGCCAGAACAGGCTAAGGCCTCTGTCCATGTTCCCAGGGAAGGCTCCGCAGGGCATTAACTGCTCAGGATACTCCAAGCGAAAGGTTCCGTGATCCAGCGCAGTGACGCACGCCCACTGTGCGACTTCCAGAGATCACCGTGGCATCGTAAACTGAGAGCCCCACGGATCTTTAGCCATATTAAACGTTTCCTAAACCTACATGCGTATTGGCCATCCATAAATCTTAGGAGGAACATCTATGTAAATCCTTTGCCCGTGTGTAAAGTCGGGTTATTTGGTTTTTATTACTGAGTTGTGAGAGTCCTTTTGTAATATTTTTATTGCTGAGTTGTGAGAATCCTTTACATATTCTGAATTCAGGTCCCTATGATTTGCAAATACTCTTTCCATTCTTTGAGTTGTCTTTTCACTCTCTTGATGGTATTGTTTCAGCACAAAATCTTTCATTTTGATGAAGTCTAATTTATCTATTTTTTCCTTTTATTGCTTGTGTTTTCCACGTCCTAAGAAACCATTGACTAACTCAAAGTCATAACTCGTATTTGCTCCTGTGTTTTCTTCTAAGAGTTTTAGAGTTTTGGTCTCACACGTAGGTCTGTGATCCATTGTGAGTTCATGTGTGTGTATGTGTGAGGTAGGAGTCTGAGTTCATTCTCTTTATGTGGATATTCAGTTGTCCAGCAGAATTTGTAGAACTGGTCAATTGAATTTTCTTGGCATTCTTGTCAAAAATCAATTGACCATATATACAAGGGTTTATTGGGGGCTCTAAATTTTATCCCATTGGTCCAAGTCTTCCCTACGCCAGAGCCATGCTGCCATGAGGACTGTACTTCCTAGAACATTTTGAAATCAGGAAGAGCGACCCTTCAATTTTGTTCTTCTTTTTCAAGCTGATTTTGGCTCTTCTGAGTCTCTTTCTTTTCCATATGAATTTGAGCATTGACGTGTGAATATCTCTAAAGAGGCACAGGGATTTTGATTTCCTGGAATTCTTGGTCTTCTCTAACACGGCACCAGTTATCGGCAGGCAGGTGCTGAGAGTGCACAGAGCAGTGGGGTAGAAAGATCATGATAGAGAGGAGGGGAGTGGAGACGTCGGGGGTGGACCGACGTCAGTTACATGATGGTCACCATCACCTTAGCAAATAGTGGCAATGTGGGATTTTGTTGTTTCTAAAACTCTTTGTTTATCCTATAGCCCCTCCATCCTTTAAACTAGACCTCAGCCCTCATACCTCAGAAAAAGGAGGCCGCAGAAAAAATGGAAAAAGAATCAAGAATGATTCAGCAGCCAGGTGTCATGACTCATGCCTGTAATCCCAACACTTTGGGGGGCCAAGGCAGGCAATCACTTGAGGCCCAGAGTTGGAGACCAGTCTGGGCAACATGGCGAAACCACATCTCTACAAAAGGCACTAAAATTAGCCAGGCATGGTGGTGCACACGTGTGGTCCCATCTACTCAGGAGGCTGAGGCGGGAGGATGGCTTGAGCCCGGGAGGCAGAACCTGTAATGAGCCAAGATCGTGCCACTGCATTCCACCCTGGGTGACAGAGTGAGACTCTGTCAAAAAAAAAAAAGACTCAGCAATAAAAAGGAGCAAGCAGTGACAGGCATGACCACAAAGGTGACTCTCTAGAGCATGTAGCACAAAAGCCAGACACAAGGCTGCACACGTGATTCCACACACATGATATGTATGTACAGGCGATGCCATCTGACAACAGGAGGGAGACATGGGGAAGGAAGGTTACGTGTCAACCTGACAGACACAAAGAATACAAACGATATGCAGATTCCTGCTTTATTTTGTATAGCCATGAGCTAAAGCCTTAACATAATAACCTAACTCATTGTTATTTATTCCATTTGTTTCTTAAAAATGTTCGTGAGGAGAATCACTGTTCATCGAATCCCTGTTCAAAAGAGCAGAACCATGCTGCTTAGATGATGCCAGAAACAGTCTCCTGTGGTCAGGGATGTCCAGGGAAGCAGAAGCTGGGAAGAAAAATCTCTCATTCCAATAGAATAGAATGGAATTCCAATAGAACAGAACCGTCAACTGAGATCTCTAAAAGAAAGGTGTGTGAGACACACAGACTTCGAATCTTAGCAAGGAGTGGGCCACAGAGGAGTCAGGGCTCCTAAAAATACCAGCCTAAATAATGTCTTCACATGACACAGATAGGTATAGAGACAGAGGCAGAGAGAGACGTGGAGGTGATAGATACAGATACGGGTATGGATTATTTATTTGGATATAGACTGGATATAGGCACAGACACATGCACGTGTCTAACGGACCTGTTCAGCCTTGTCTTTGCTAAGTCTTTGTATGCTACAAAACACTTTCCTTCCTTTTGACTGATTCATGCATGAATATCAAACTAGTACGCCCCCATGTCACCAAAACTCTCAAAGAATGATCTAATGCGATTAAAAGGAGCAAGGAGGGAGCCGCTGGGACGTCGCACCTGCCGCCCCGTGAGTTATTGGCCTCTTAAATGTCTACAGCCCACCCCGTCACCGAGCCCCTGTATTTACCCTTAAGGCACTTCGCAGCTGCTGAATGGCTGTCTATGGCAGTTTGGTGGAAACAATAATAATACATTATAAATCAATGAAAATGAAGTTTTGCTGTGATAATCGGATATAGATTTGCCAACATTTGTATGAAATTCAATTCTGTTTGATTGCATCAGCATATGCTGTGTGGCACTGCTAGCGCTATTGATTTGAAGGTTCTTATCCATATGTCTAAATTATTTCTATTACATCTTTGCATTACTGTTTAGAAATAACCTGGGTAAACCGAAGCCATTTATTTCATTTTCAGTGGTATTTTCTTCTGATTCTAGTTAAATGCTCAGGTCTGTATTTTGAATGGAAAGAAATGCCTTTTTTTTTTCAGTCCTTTCTTTAACAACAGCTAATGCTAAGCTATAATGGTAATGTGCCTATTTCCATGTTTAACATTCATTGTTGTCATTATTGTTATTATTTTCATTGTTATCTTTTCCTGAGAGCATCTGACTGTTATGATGGGTCAGATTTTCAAATAGCACTTTAAATGATTCCAGACGCTACAGCTACATATTAATCTTCTTTAAAAAAAAAAAATACGGTTGTGCGTCTTACTGAGGACAATTAATCAGTGAAAATACTGAATTTCCGACACAGAGTCAAAAAGAAAAGGAAATCAAAGGGGCAACCTCTTGTATCTGTCTAGTGCTTTATAGTTTCGAAAACTCTTTGGCTACCTTTAGCTCATCTGACATAACATCCTTTAGAATAGCTGGACCAGGCTTGGTTACCCCGTTTTGAAGTGGGGAGGAAGACCCATTATTGTGAGGATTTGGGCTACAGCTCAGGTCTACAGATTTCTGCCCAGGAAAATCCCCACCTTGGCTCTCAGACCCGGGGTTCCTTCACTCCGAATCTTCAGTTAGTATTACCTTATAGGGCGGGAACGAGAAGTTAATATATTCACTTAATGAGGCTTTTCTGCTTTAAAATGAAATTGATTTCTAAATAAGTGCACCAAGAAGTTAGCCTACCATATGGCTTTAAAATAGTTCAGAGTCTTAAGTTTTTTTAAGGTTGTCTGATGACTCCTCGCCCAATAGTTACGTTTTCCTCAAGCTGCACCTGCTGTCTTTTGTAACGGAATCTATGTATTGTAAACAAAGCAACTATTTCAACTTTAACAATAGCCCTTTACAATGAGAATAAATCACAGTGCTGTAATCAGCACACCCAAGCCCACCACAACTCCAAAAGTAGAGGAAACATTCTCTCCCTTTAGAGATTATTTCAGCAATCCCTGCACATACGTTAAATTTGTATTTACACATAAGACAAAATCACTACTGTGAATCACAGATCACCTTAGAAGATGACTTTGTATCTCCGCTGAGTAGATTCTACCTGCAGATGGGAATAGGTAGCACACAGCATTTTTAACAACACACAATACAAAAAGTTAATTTGCTTTTACTTTCTACTGCATCAGTGCTTTCCTTTCTGCACCATGGCCCTTTATTTTTAAGTAAGTACTCTTAGGTGGGGGAAAAAGCAACAACAGATACAGCTGCTAAGTCAACATGTGCCTCTGCGCCTCTGCAGGGCAGTGTGAGTCCCAGAGCCCAAGCGAGACAAATGCAGCCGGGGCGGAACAATGGCCCGGCCCGCGGCCTCTGAGCAGCTCGGCAGAGACGGCACAGGACAGATGGCGTCTCCTCCAGTCTTACACGCCTCCAGGAAAAGGGAGCCTCGGAGCTCCCAGCAACGTGCTGCGAGGCTAAATAAACCATTTCACCTGGGCTTCCTGGAGCTCTAGAACTCAGTAGAAAGTGTTCAGGAGGCTCTGAGATATCGACACATATAACACGCCTCTGAGTCCACCCCTCCTTTGCCTGTCATGACTGTGATTGCCAATAGAATTGGGGTTGGGGGTGACGGGCCTTAATTTCATTTGATGACAAGGCATTAATTTCTTTGCAAAATAAATAGCTTTGGCAAGCCACGTTTTTAAAAGTCACGCATTAACTTTATTTAACTGAAATTTAACCCCAATCAAATCGGGCCTCAATGCACACACAGGCACCTTCTGTGAGTGACCACCAGGGATTACTTGAGCAACAACGGGTCCCTTTAATTGATTTTAACAGAGCAAACGGAGCTTTCAGATCAAAGATATGCTGTTTAAAAAGCAAGAGCTTCAAATTCCACAGCAGCTTGTTAGTCTCAGGTGTTCGTTTATAACATGATTAACAGCTACCTTTATTTCCTAGTCCAATGTTGACCCTGAAGATTTTAATGTAAGTCCAATTTAAAGCCTAATTTATACCACTTCGGATTCAGCGTCATACTTTACCAAAACCCTTGTTAAAGAGAACTTTACATCATGGTTTTACAAATCATTTTCACACTGAACTCCATTCATGCAATACAGAGTTACCAGCCAGCTGTTCCGGGACTATCACCAACGTGTTAGAGATGACACTAGTGTGGCCAACGCGAGCATGTGTGAACGAACCGGCTTCATGCGTGGCATATTTCATATCACTGCATTCTTCTTTACACAATTAAAGACGAAACACAGAAACAGTGAGAACCTTCATATCATAAAAGCCAGAACTCATGGAGCTGGAAAATAAACACATCCCAAATATTGGGCTCCCAAATTGCCCTTCATTTTTTTGTACATGTAGCTACCCAGACAAGGTCCCCTGTTGACAACCTGTATATTTCCTGCTCTGAAATGACACTGAGGGCTTGTGTCACACACATCTGTGAGCAGAATCTCCCGGGAACAGCGTTCGAGATGAAACACGCATGGGTCTTCTGAAGAAAGGCCTAATAACTGCAGGGAACTGGCTTTGTATAGGGATTTGAATCCCTTGCAATTAAAATTGCTTAAAGTAAGAGAGTTGTGTGTGCATGTTTTTAAAAATGTCGTCTCTCACCTATTCTGGAAGTTTCTGGTTTTGCTGTGGGGCCCACTGCTCTCAAACATCCTGGGACCCTTGTCACGCTCCTGTGACAACCAAAATGTGGCTGAGCTGAGCCATTACCGCATCACTGTTTCTTTTTCCAAAATCCCTCCAGGCCCAGGGTCCCATCGCGTGCAGGCCCTGCTGTGCTACACAGTCACCTTGGATCGACGTCTTTGAAGCCTCCAGGGGCTGCATGTGTAGTGGAACAAGCGATGCCGAAGTCTTCCTCAGCGACCACTTCCAGCAAGCCCCTGTCTCTCCAGACTCTGTTTCTCCTCTGAAAAGCCAGCGTTCCACGTTGCCCAGCACCCACGACTCTGAGGCTGTTTTCTTAGGGATCATCTAAGTGCAATCTAGTCATAGCGCCCACGCCTTGATGTGCTCACCCAGCCGCACGTTTACTCCTGGACGTCCAGGGGAGGAGCTGAGAGTGGAACATCCATCGCCCGTGGGGCCACCCAGGGGTCTCGGCTTTGGAACGTGCTCACCCACCCACGTGTTTACACCTGGACGTCCAGGGGAGGAGCTGAGAGTGGAATGTCCATCGCCCATGGGGCCACCCGGGGATCTTGGCTTTGGAATGTGCTTCTGGAAGCCAGTGACGGTGTCCCCACGCAGAGCCCCTGACCAGACGTGAGCCTCAGGTGCTGTCTGCCTGGAGCCCGGCAGCATGGTGTGGTCACAGGACCCGCAGCGAGAGGTGATGGTGGCAGGGAGTGAGCACACCATCTTGTTAAGCGAATCAAGTCAGCGGGGCTGTGGAGGACAGGGTGGTGAGAATCCAAGCGCTAAAATCCTGGGATTCTGTTTCTCACTCTGCTTGTCTCCATTTCCACCACAACATAAGAGAAACCATGTTACTAAAATGACCCACATGAGCCTCTACTTTTTGTCAAATTTCATCACAGTCCCTCAGAAGGCTGGAAGTGGAAAGGCGCGTTGGAATCGCAGGAGTGTCATGTGTGTGGGCTGAGACAGGTTCAGCCTCGCAGGCCCTGACCAGGGTGAGGACAGCAGGTGCCACTGAGACAGCCATATCTGGGACAGCACCGAACGCCGTCTCCTCGGCCGCTCTGCCACCGCTGTTGTGTTGTGCTGTGTTGTGACTTCCTGGGGGTGAGGAAGTGGAGGTTCTTTTGTTCATTTAAGGAAGAAAATGATACAGCGAAGCTTTGGTTCTCCTTCCTGTAGACTTTGCAGCCAGACTCTTCGATGAAAAACTGTCCTGGCAGTTTGCAGCAACTTTAACGGAACATGCTGATGGGGCTACCTACACCTTGGACACTTTTTCCTCAGCCCGGGCTGTTTTCCTGTTTCTCACATGCACTTTCTCACTTTCCAGCGGCCTTTCTCCTTTTTCAATCTCTCCTGTCTGGCCTTCCATTGTTATTCAGCCTGCTCATTGCTGCGGGCAGCCCTGACGCACTGGCCATCATCTGAAACCACAAACGACAGCGCACAATAAGCTGGAGAAAGCAGCAATCTAGGAAAGTTCTTCATTCACTCTTGTTCCTAACTCTCTGTCTTCTTATCCTACACAGAAAATAAAAAAATCAATACCGCCTCACAGGGCTTGATAAAAGTGCCGGCTGAGTACAGCAGGCATGCTGGATATAGTAAATTAAAGTGATCAAAATTTTCCAGTCGACTCTGCCTATAGCCCACATAAACTAACAGCCCTGTCTGTCGGATGCGCATCAGCTGGAAGCTTTATTTTATCTGTGCCTCTGATTATCTGGGGAATGAATACATAGGCTCGCTTGGGTCCAGGAGTCCCTGTGTCCGTGTGTGAACATGGGTGGCCCTGGGAGGAATTCCATGGGGAGCCGAGAACAGAGCCAGCAGTCTCCTAGGGGTGAGTGTGGGTAGACGGGCAGGTGCCAACATGAGGACTTGCAGGCTTTGGCTCAGGCATGGGGAGGGAGAAGCACCGGGCGGGAGACTGGGGGCTGGCCAGACTGTGCCCAGCCCTGCCCTGTGAGCCAGTGGCCTTGGATGAGTGACTTGGCCTCAGGAAGCCGAGTGATTTTGTCTGCACAACAACAACAGCTGCAGCGATGGTGACAACAAAGGGATAGTGTCACAAACCTCGGGTGGAGCTGTGAGGATTGTGAAGCAATGTCTACGAAACCCCTTCAGTGTGGTGAGTGCTCGCACAATGAGTGAGCAGGTGCGCTCACACACACACACACACACACACACACACGCACCATAAGAAGCCGAAATCGGGTACGCTTTTCATCTCTGTAAGAGACAATTTTCCATCTAGGTAAACAAATCAGCATTCAGCGTGCATATTCCTAACAGACCAAATTATGAATAAATGTCGTTTCAATAGCAGCTTTTTCTATACCATTTACCAACATAGAAATAAACATTTCATTTAGCTTTAAAGTACAATTCGAATTAACTTGACTAAAATCCACTGGGCTGCCTTCGGTGAGAGATGGAATATCTCTGCTATCTACAATGACAGCTGAGAAATCACTGGCATCACTACCATTAGCCCAATTCTCCCATCAAAACCCGTGACCCTAGCTAAGTAACTGACATTCGTCCAATGCTGGAAATGAACTAATAGTTTCCATCGACCATCAGAGAAATGAAAAAGGAACCAGAGCAAATCAGCATGCCCTGGCCAGGGCAGAGAAATCAGGGATGGCCGCCAGGCAGCGCGGGAGCACAGGTGCAGTTAACGGCCAAATTCCACCTGTGAGTGCACACGCACGCTTCCAGGTCCACACTGCGGCCCCAGACTGCCTCGGAGATCAAAAAATAAACTCAGGTATCTTTGTTAGCTGCCCGGCCTTAGTGGAGCTCACCCTCCGCTGAGTTTCCAGCTGCAAGGATGACCAGGCCCAGCCTGGGACCTGAGCGTCTGTGAAGGCAGAAGCAGGGCTGCTTTGCTGGCACAGGCTGAGAGCCGGGGAGGTGGGCAGGGCGGGGGCACAGTCCAGGAAGGCCGCAGGGAAGAGGAGGCGGGGAGAGGCCACCAGCCGGGAGACGGGCAGGGCACGGCTGGAGCCCAGGCTCACACCTGGCTCGGCCTCTCTCAGTGCAGACCGTCTCCAAGCCTCGGTTTTCTCATGCATAAAATTGGGTTATGAAAGCTACATTTCAGTATTATTGAGAAGATTAAAGGGAATATATGCAGAACATACAATGTGATACCTGGGTTCAATGAATAGTAGCAACTCTTACTGCAAAATCTGAAATGACCCACTAAAACCTGACCTAACCTTTTCCCCCCACAGACAGGTGCTGATGAAAGACAGGAGATGAGCTGGGAAGGTGGACAGTCACGTGCAAAGAAAAGAGGCAGAGAGGATGAATGTTCCAAACTCCTTTCTCTCAGGGAATGTGCATTTGCCCCAATTCAAACCAACCCGTGGAGAGATGAGGCTGGTGGTTACCCAGGGGCCGGACCACTCGGCTTGATCCCAGCTGTGAAGAGATGGGGCTGGTGGTAGCCCAGGGGCCAGACCACTCAGCTTGATCTCAGGTCTGTCACTATGGGTAATAGCTGACCTTTAAAAAATAAACATCTTACAAAAATTTCTAAACATGCATAAAGATGGATGGATCAATACAGCGAAGCCGGAGCGCCCATCACCACCCGGCTTCCGCTGCTGTCGACACACGGGCGATTCAGCTCATGCTCCCCAATTCTCCACCTGCTCTGTGTTTTGTGCTTGTTTGGTTGGTTGATTGGTTGGTTGGGGTTTTTTGTTTTTTTGTTTTTTTTTTTTTGAGATGGAGTCTTGCTCTGTTGCCAGGCTGGAGTGTAGTGGCGCAATCTCGGCGCCCTGCAACCTCCACCTCCTGGGTTCAGGTGATTCTCCTGCCTCAGCCACCCAAGTAGCTGGGACTACAGGCAAGCGCCCCCACGCCCAGCTAATTTTTGTATTTTTAGGAGAGATGGGGGTTTCACCATGTTGGCCAGGATGGTCTCGATCTCTTGATCTTGTGATCCACCCTCCTCGGCCTCCCAAAGTGCTGGGATTACAGGCATGAGCCACTGTGCCTGGCCCACTCTGTGTTGTTTTAAAGCAAATCCCAGGCATATTATTTCATTGGTAAACACCTCTGCTTGTTTAACCTAATACTATCATTATCACATTTTTTTTCTTTTTTTATTTTTTGAGACAAAGTCTCGCTCTTGTCCCCCAGTCTGGAGTATAGTGGCGTGATCTCGGCTCACTGCAACCTCCGCCTCCTGGGTTCAAGGGATTCTCCTGCCTCAGCCTGCCGAGTATCTGGGATTACAGGTGCGTACCAACAAACCCAGATAATTTTTTGTATTTTAAGTAGAGACGGGGTTTCACCATGCTGGCCAGGCTGGTCTTGAACTCCTGACCTCAGGTAATCCGCCCGTCTCAGCCTCCCAAAGTGCTGGGATTACAGGCATGAGCCACCGCGCCCGGCCTATCACACCTTAAATACCTAACAATAGTGTCTTCATATTATCAAATGCCCCAATTATCTCACAAATATCTACGATTGTTGGCTTCTCTGAATCATAGCTGCCTTTTTCAAAGGGCAAAATCTGGGATACAGGAAGGTGTTCAGTCCAATTTTCAGGCAAAAGAGGCAGAGGCTTTGCATTGCCATCTGACTTTTTCTAACGCTCTAATCTGTCACCAAAATATCTCTCCCTCCAGTCCTCAGTAATGATGACATTTCTCTCCACTGGAGTCTCATCGGAGTTGGACAGTAATTGTCAGGAGGACCCTGTTCCTTTGTCATGGTTTTCCTTAAGGCTGACTCCAGGGTGGGTACCAGTACTATTAATAGAATTCTCCATCCACAATATGGGGGTTTCCAGTCCTAGAAAGGTTCCCTTTAGGTTCAAATCTTGTATCTCAAAATCCTAGGCTACAGTAGAAAAATTAACATCCAGAGATACTCTCCTGGCAACATGTAACCTTCAAACCAGCCCATCCTCTGCTGTCTGGGCGAAGACAAACCAAATGAGAAACACATTCTCCCCTCAGCCCCTGTCTGAAAAGCTTGGCTGGTGCAGCCCTGTCTTATTAAACATCTTTCTCAGCTGTAATCTCCTTTCTTGACTCTTTTTAGAAAGGAAAAACAAATCCTCCCTGGGCACACTGAAGGTTTAAGTCAAACTTCCCTCATTTCTTCTTCACCACTTTTTTATTCCACCACATTTTATCTTCTCCCAGTCTGGCCGTTTGATATATGTGCATATCACAAGCTTGTCTATATCAATGTACGTTATGTCTGTATGAGTCATGGCGCACTGGAGGCAAATGCTCGGTCTAGAAACCAAAGTGTCTGCTGAAGTTTCATTTTCACGGCCATACAAACCCCAAGGCATGGCCAAGGCTGAGTCACATAGAACTGACCAAAAGCATCAATACACAGAGATTCTCAGCCTCCCACACCGGCCCCACCGCAGACGGCCCGGGCCCCACCTGCCCAGGGCCTCTCCAGCTGGAAGCCGGGCTGAGGTGCTTCCCTCAGGAAGATTCTTATCGCCAGTTTATTAAAAGTTTATTCACAGTTCATACTCCAGACAATTCTAATCTTATTTTCTAACATATAATTCTAGGGAGCATTTCATATTTTCAAAAACGATGGGACTTAAAATGTACCCATTCAAAATGTAAATGAGCGTAAAGTACGTGCTCGTGATATTGAGTGAATCAGGCCCAGGTTATGCAACTTCTAGAAGGTGGCTCCCTGGGCCTGCCAGGACAACAGGCATGCGGGACAGTGGAGAAGGAAAGAAAAAAAGGGGGGAAAGTGTTTCCCCAGCCTGCCCCCCGACTCGTGAGCCTCCTAGCTGTGCCCTAGGGAAAGTGTGCTCACCAGCTCTCCCACGTTCACACCGAGTCCCCGAAAACTCTTTCTCCAGCAGAAGAACCTGCTCCCGCACCCCTTCCCTCCACCAGCAAGACACAGCAGGGAGCGGGGGGCCGCAGGCCGAGGGGACGAGGGACACGGGGTCTCAGGCGCCCTGCACCAAGAGCTGGTACCGTGAGCCCCTGAGGCTGAGTGTCGGAGCCAGGCAGGACCAGGGCCCTCCCACCACAAACCCCCCCACCCCCGAGATGACCCTGGGCTGGCAGCCGAGAAAGATCGACAGCTGCCCTCCGGTGCAGAACACCTGGCTTCAAAACCACACTCATCATCTGCAGAATGAGATGAGAAGCTGTCTCTCCTAGAGCAAAACAAAGACAGCAACAAGGAAAGGAAGGAAAAAGCCAATCACCTCCGTGTAGGTTTGTGTGTTCACTGCTCTTCCCCCCCGCGCTGTTTTCACCAACTTGGTTTTGCCTCAGAGAAGGGCTGTGACTTCAGTAACTCCCGTCGCCAAGGAGTTGGTCAGTGCTGGACACTAGGGTCACCCCTGGAATCTAAGACTCAGGCCTCCCAGAGCCCATGCATTCCCCAGCTAACAAGCGTGGTCATGGACTCCTGCAGCAAACTGGCATGTGGGGCACGGCCACCACCTCCACGAAGGCACTGGTACAACGGCCTGCAGACGTCAGGCCTCAGCAAACGCTGTGGAATTATTCTGGTAGCAAACATCATACACCCCTCACAGCTCAGGCCTTTGGAACCTTAAGTTAAGGTGGCTGCTTTTTTAATCAATCTCATGATATGGTTGTTGATTTTATTTCACAAATAAATATCTTTCCATTGCCTTACCTTTGAAAGATAAAATCTTATTCTATTCTGATTACATGAGTATTATTTTAATGTGATTATTACAAAAAACCCGAAAAGCTCTAAAGCAAATAAAAGGTCATTCCTCCCCTCTGTGACTTCGCAGATCCCTCCAGGCCTTACTTCCAAATCGCCCTCTTCTCTGAGGTGCTTTAAAAAAAGAAAAACTGGTTTGAGACATAAGGGACTTCAGTCTACATCCCTTTAAATGTCTGACTGCAGATAATATTTCTTAAGTTCAACCCTCTAGATGAGAACATGCATTTGCCTCCAAGCTTTCACCTCGTTTGTTTTATGGGGCTTGATTAAATATATCGTGTGACCCTGATATGGTTTGGCTCTGCGTCCTCACCACAATCCCGTGCTCAGCTGTCACCCCCAGTGCTGGAGGTGGGGCCTGCTGGGAGGTGACGGGGTCATGGGGCGGTTTCTTATGGTTTAACACCATCCCCTTTGGCGCTGTCGTCATGGTTGTGAGTGTTTGTGAGATCCGGCTGTTTGAAAGTGTGCGCCACCTCCCCGACTCTCTCTCCTCCTGCTCCGCCTTTGCCTTCCCCATTATTGAACATTTCCTGAGGCCTCCCCAGAGCCGAGCAGAGGCCAGAGCATGCTTCCTGCACAGCCTGTGGGACCATGAGCCCATTAAACCTCTTTTCTTTATAAATTACCCAGTCGCAGATATATATATAGTTTGTTTGTTTGTTTTGTTTTGTTCTGTTTTGTTTTGAGACAGTCTCACTCTGTCGCCCAGGCTGGAGTGCAGTGGCACAATCTCGGCTCACTGCAAGCTCCGCCTCCCAGGTTCACGCCATTCTCCTGCCTCAGCCTCCTGAGTAGCTGGGACTACAGGCGCCCGCCACCGCGCCCGGCTAATTTTTTTGTAGAGACGAGGTTTCACTGTGTTAGCCAGGATGGTTTCGATCTACTGACCTCGTGATCCACCCGCCTTGGCCTCCCAAAGTGCTGGGATTACAGGCGTGAGCCACCGTGCCTGGCCCAGATGTTTCTTTACAGCAGTGTGAGAACAGACTAATACAGGTGCTTTAGAAACTCTGGTCTAATTTGTAGGGCTGAAGGAGACCAGTTCCTAAAGATCGTGGGGTTGGGGGAAGCATTATAGGGCAACCACTTGACATTAACAAGAGACAGGGTTTGGGCTCAATTAGCCTGAAAGATGATGGTGCAACCTGTGAAAAAAAAGGGAAATTGAGGAAAACAAAAATCAAGGAACTCGGTGTTTGCCAAATCCAGGTGTAGGCTTGGTAAATACAGTGCTTTCTGAATTAGGCGTGAAACCAGCAGAGTTCCACTGAAGGGCTCGGGGATAGCAGAGAATCGGCTCTAACCACAGCCTGCAAACCTGAGCTCTCCCTTTCTGCTTCAAATGAAACATGAGCACACGTCCCAAAAACACGTGTGAATTTTTTAAAAATTTTCCAGGCACTGTCATTGTTTCTTTCACAGAATTGAGACTGTCTTTCCCCCAGTGTCACTGAGTGTGACACTGTATTTTACCTCGGTGACTGTATTTTACACAGTGCCTCACACGAAGCACTCCTCCACGGCGGAGTATTTAGTTGTTGCATGGTGAGGGTTGTTTCTGTTGTTGCTTTACTGCAGGGAGTATCTTCATACACAAATGTCTGTGCTTATCTGATTATGTCCACAGGATAAAGTCCTGGAGGTGGAATGGTTAGGCGAGCAGGTAGGCCTTTGATGCCACAGTGTTGCAGTACCTATAAGCCCAGGCACTTCCCTGCTCCTCCATTGTGCTCACCTGGCTACGTTCCCCAGCTTGGAACATTCCACCTGGAATTTCGGTGAGGAAGCCTGGTGGATCGAAGCCACCATCCCTGAACCCACATTCCACAAGGGACCCCCATTACCCAATAATCCTAATGTCCTTTGACTCTCAGAAACCAATTTGTTGTCACTTTTCATGGCCATTGGCCACAACCAAGGGCCTCTCAGGTTCCCAATGAGGGGAAATGACCTGGAAATTTAGGCACGTCGTGCCATCTCTCCAAGGTTCTGCAGGAGTTCCTAAGTGCTTTTTCTTGCTTCTGTTTGTTTAAATCTTTGCCTCAACATTAGCACTGGCTCTGGAGAAACTTTCCTTCTCTTCCACCGAGAACAAATCACTTCAACCTTCTGAGGTTTCTGTTTTTGCCAAAATCCTCAATTCACATCCTCATGGATAAGACCCCTGCTTGGGAAATCCTCCTGGCATCGACTCAACTGCCTTGAAGCGCCTCTTCCTTCTTCTGACAGCCAGGGGACACGGGCAGCGTGGGCCACCAGGAAGCAGCCCTCTTTCCCACCTGGGTACCCATTGAGTTTGGCACCAAGTCACATGCGATGTGAAGATACGGAGGGAGGAATCCAGCAGGCCTTCAAGAAGACATCAGGGAAAGAAGCTTGGAGAGCTTGCTCTCCTCTCTAGACCCATCCAACCTGGCCTATGTGGGTGAATTTCCCCTTGACCTTGGGTTTGCTGCATCGGGAGGTCATCCTAAAGAACACTAGACTTAGCAATTCTGCCAGAGGCTGCAGCTCACTCTCTATGTGAGCGGGAAAGGGGACACAAAAGGGAAAATCAACAGAGAAAGGAGAAGACCCAGCAAGGAACTAATTTAAAAGAAAAACGTAAGAAGCACCAGATACTCCCAAAAGGACTTAGCATCATTGTCTTACACCCTCCTCCCAAGAAGCTTCAAAAACAGGCGTCTGTCTTCACTGCTTGTCTTTGATTGTTTCACCTGATCCGAAAGAGCAAAGAAACATTTTCTACTTGATAAAACACCTGGTACCTATCAAGGGTTGGGGACACCAAAAGAAGCATTGTTTCCCCGGGGATTGGTTTTGTAAACTCCTGGTTCACATAAGTTATGGGAACTAAGATATGAGGCGATGGGCAGTGAGTGAGGGAGAGAGGCCGGGTGAGCAGCAAGGAAGACAGTGTGCAAACCGCATCGAGGGAACGCACGGTCCTCCTCAGAGATTTGGAAGGGGAAACCTCAGCCCTCCTATCTGCATTTCCATTTGAATAGCCCATGTATTCATATGTCAAACGAAATGCAAGAGATTAAGAGCATCACTGAAAAGATGTGGATCTCCCAACAGTAAAATTATTTCTAGCCAGGTGCAGTGTTTCACGCCTGTAACCTCAGCACTCTGGGAGGCCAAGGTGGGTGGATCACTTGAGGCCAGGAGTTCTAGACCAGCCTGGCTAACATGCTGAAACCCCATCTCTACTAAATAAAATAAAATAAAATAAAATTATTTTTAAATACTTTCTCATCAAGGGAAAACTTTCATCCAAAACTATATCTAATAAGACTGGGGGGAGGGATGGAGGGAATCAGGGTTATGCATTCGGAATTCTCTGGTTCTGACCCCGTGACACAGTCCTCAGGCTACGTCTCCACCGGCTCCTACATTCCATATCCACCTGTGTGAAACGGACTCTCTCGCCTGGCAGGCTGCAGCGGCCGTGCCGACTTGCCAGCATCTCGAGCCATTTTCTAGGCAAACAGGCCCACGACGTTCTTTTTCTTTTTTTGGTTCAATCTGTTTCACCCTCTTGTCTGATATTTTCAAGGGTTTTTAATCACAACTCTAGCGGATTGATCAATGACAGATATGAGCAACAACTTTTGCATGCTAACAGTGCCGGATTTTTTATCTAAGGTAATATTTCTCTCTTAAAAAGCCTCTGCACAGCTATGTATTAATTAAAATCTAAATACTAAATATTGATTGATGCGTTATCAGGCCACAGCAGTTGGGCCCTGCCACATTGATTTTTTGCTGTGATTTATTATCATATTTAAGAAAAATCATTTTGTGTGATTATACGAGGAAATGGACTCTAGCGAGGGTGTCATTCTTTTGTATCACTTTTGTTGTGTGGAGGACGGACCAATCCCTCAATTGTGGCCGGGACTGCTGATACCCTTCAGCATCTGTCTCTGTGGCCTCCGCCGACTAATGCTTTAAGCCTGCTTGGTCTTGTCATTAGGAATAATGGGCTTTAGGGTTGCCTCCTTAATCACAGCTGAGATTAACAGACGGATGAACTTAGGTTCTTAAAATTATCTAGTTATTACAGGTATTTCTGTTATCACATTAATAATATTGTTGCAGAGGATTTTTTTCCTTTAATGACTCAAATTGAAGCAAAACCCCAGAACAATGTCCAGGCGGGCCCAACATGGAGCCATGAGTCAATTCATCTTTTATCTTACTGCAGAAGTCATCACCGTCAAAGCGAGAATCTAGCCGTGAGGAAAAACAGAGAAACGCGTGTCTACATAAAACAGGCCAGCACTCTATGCTAAGGACTCTGCTTGAGTTGACGTGAGTCATTTATACGTGAACAACATGCACCGTGAAGAGAAAAAAGATTTCTGATTACTTTAGATGCCAGTCGCTTACATTATTCCCTGCAGTAATAATAAGGGGAGAGACACACATCTGACTGTGTGAAAATATTTGCACTTATAAATGCTAGATCGGAGGACTAACAAATAAAATCACTCCTAAGCCGTTTCGCATTATTGAGTCGAAACATTCCTTATATTTTATTTTCTTCTCATTTCTTTTGTATATTCATTGTGAGAGCATAAGTTTACTACTTCTGTATTATATGGAATATGCCAAAATCATTCATTGGTTTTCCCACTTGCCATTTCTTTCTTACATGGGAATAAAAATAAAGAAAACAAATACATTGTCTTTAACTTTGTATTTGGAGGGTTTTTTGTTTGTGTTTTGTTTTTTGTAAGGTCAATGATTCTTTAAGAAATCATGTGGAATTTCAGCACGGAAGTCTCCCATGATCTTCAGTGAAGCTTTTCTCCCCTGCAGCCCTCTCTGGTGTTCGTAAGTGAACTCGCTTGTGCTTTATCGCTGGCTACTGTTTCTTTTATCACAAAAGCCAGCATTTTTGCTCATTTGGTCAAGGAATTCAAACATCAGGCCAGTTCGAGTTTTCTAAAGGGATCGCCACCATAAACACTGACGAACTTAAGAAAAACTGGGTGAGCTTTAAGAACACATTTTAAAGAAAAGAAATTAGACCATTCCATTATCATTAAATTAAACAAATTTAAAATAGCTGCACTTTTTCTCTAATTTCCTAAAAGTTTAGCGCCTCTACTTTAAAAAGTAGAATCAAAGATGACCTTGGGAAGAGACTAAATTGGGGAAAATACATAAATACACGAATCTTGTACCTGCAGCTTGATCCTTGTCATTGCTGATCAGTTCTTGGAGCGGATTTACAGAAAGAGGGAGAAGAGGGGAAAGGAAGGGAGGAGGGAGGAGAAGGAGGAGAGAGGAGGAGGGAGGAGAAGGGGAGAGGAGGAGGGAGGAAGGGGAGGG
>NW_026652280.1:1227428-1257634 GCF_009828535.3 Hylobates moloch | reverse complement strand
GTTTAGGGAGGGGCCACGTGGGAGGCGATTGGATCACGGGGAGGTTTCCTCCATGCAGTTCTCGTGATAACGAGTGAGTTCTCGGGAGATCTGTTGGTTTTATCAGGCAGTTTTTCCTGCTCTTGCTCGTGCTCTCCCACCTTCCACCATGACTGTAAGTTTCCTGAGGCCTTCCTAGCCATTCGGACTGTGAGTCAATTAAACTTCTTCCCTTTCTAAATTACCTAGTCTCAAGTATTTATTTATAGCAGTGTGAAAATGGACTAATACACTTGCCTTTCAAAGGTTGAAAGATTAAAGAAATCAAAATCGAGAAGTGAATTACAAGGGTCTAAACCCTGCAGAAAGTATTAGTCAATGAAATTTGCTTTTCATAAAAACATGCCAAATTGGCCCTTTTTGAAAAGTATCAGTGCCATTAAAAAAGCAGCCAGACCAACTAAAAAGAGATGCTGGTAAGTTAGAGCTACGTGTTTGTCAAAAAGACCATGTACCAATTTTAGTTTATTGTCATTTGATTTTCACCCATTCTTGCTTTTTGTTTTTAGTTTTTCGAGTCTTCTCCTGCCCCACCCATACCCAAATGAGTATTTATATTTGTTTGTTTGGTGTGTTTCTGCAAGCATGAATGACCAGCTGCTTTGGACCTGTGATTCTGAATTCACCCCACCCACTGCCTTAGTTCCGTGTGTGTGGCCTTCGCTGAAGTTTACAGTTTCCTACATGCCACTTAATCACTAATGACCATGGGGACTTACTTCAAATGCCAAGGGAGTTAGCCCCCACAGCTTAAAGTGCTTTTGTCTGTAATATTAAATGAAAACGTTGTACGTTGAACTAAGAACACAATAGCTCAGAAAAAGTTTAAACAACCTGAATCTTACTTTTCAACCAGGAAAATGAATTTCAGGTTGAAATATAGATGGGAAAACATAGAGCTTACTCTGACAATAAAATATGACATGGGTTCACACTATAGAGTCTTAATTTTTATTAATCATACCATAACTCCACTTAATTTGGAACTAAAAACACTACTAGAAAATAGTATTTGTATATCACATGATAGGAAGGGGAAAAGTTGACTCAATAAAGGTCTATCAATAGGTGTATACTGCTTATTAACTAGCCAAAATTATTTTTTTCAGACATCAGTCGTCTACAGAGATAGCCTATAAAATATCCTAATTGCATACATTTTATTTCTTGCAAGCATATAAAGAGCACATTCCTCCTTTGACATTATTCAATGAGTCATGCTGGAGCAATAGAAGAATTTTAACTGATGTTTTACAGAAATCATACAAACTGCAGAGTTTTAACAGTGTTCACATATGATAGAAATTATTAAATTGATAATATCTAATTTTCTATAACACTTCACGTTTTTTTCTCCAGGCCAACAAACTGCAGAAACAACGGTCAGTAAAACAACTAAGAGAGG
This sequence comes from Hylobates moloch, assembly GCF_009828535.3. NCBI lineage: Eukaryota > Metazoa > Chordata > Mammalia > Primates > Hylobatidae > Hylobates > Hylobates moloch. The sequence continues at coordinate 1,256,190 of NW_026652280.1, read as the reverse complement.
TCCTGAACTTCTTTCCTCAGACAATGACAGAGGCTTATGCAGCCACACCCCACAGACGCTGTGGGTTCAGCTCCACCACAATAAAGTGAACATCACAATAAAGTACGTCCCACTAGTTTTTTGGTTTCCAGTGCATATAAAAGTGATGTTCATGGTATATTGAGTCCATTAAGTGTGCAACATCATTGTGTCTAAAAAATAAAATGCATACATTAATTTTAAAACAAATACTTTATTGCTAAAAAAAAAAAAAAATGCTAAGGATCCTCTGAGCCATCAGTGGATCGTCATCTTCTCGCTAGTGGGTCTTGCCTCAATGTTGACAGCTGCTGACTGATCGGGGTGGCTGTTGTTGAAGGTTGGGGTGGTCTTGGTGATTTCTTTTTTTTTTTTTTTTGAGACAGAGTCTCGCTCTGTCACCCAGGCTGGAGTGCAGTGGCGCAGTCTCGGCTCACTGCAAGCTCCGCCTCCCGGGTTCACGCCATTCTCCTGCCTCAGCCTCTCTGAGTAGCTGGGACTACAGGCACCCGCCACCACGCCTGGCTAAGTTTTTGTATTTTTTTAGTAGAGACGGGGTTTCACCGTGGTCTCGATCTCCTGACCTCGTGATCCACCCGCCTTGGCCTCCCAAAGTGCTGGGATTACAAGCGTGAGCCACCGCTCCCGGCGGTGATTTCTTAAAATAAGACAACAGTGAAGTTTGCCCCATTGATTGGCCCTTCCTTTTGTGAAAGGTTTCTCTGTAGCATGCAATGCTGTTCGATAGCATTTTACCCACAGTAGAACTTCTTTTAACATTGGAGTCCGTCTCTCAAACCCTGCCACGGCTTTATCAATTAAGTTGACGTAACATTCTAAATCCTTTGTTGCCATTTCCACGACGTTTAGAGCATCTTCTCCAGGAGCGGATTCCATTTCAAGAAACTACTTTCTTTGCTCATCCGTAAGAAGCAACTCCTCATCTGTTCGAGTTTCATCCTGAGGTTGCCACAGTTCAGTCATCTTCAGGCTCCACTCCTAATTCTCTCACTATTTCCACCACACCTGCAGCTCCTTCCTCCACCGAGGTCTTGAACCCGTGGGCATTGGAATCAACATCCTCCAAACTCCTGTTCATGTTGATATTTTGACCTCCTCCCATGAATCCCGGATGTTCTTAATGGCGCCAAAAATGGGGAAGCCTTTCCAGAGGTTTTCAATTTACTTTTCCCTATATCCATCAGAGGAATCACTGTCCAGAGCAACTCTAGCCTTCTAAAGAATATTTCTTAAATAAGACTTGAAAGTCTTATTACTCCTTGTAATTTAGACTGCTGACTGCAGGTTGTGTTAGCAGGCATGGAAACAGTGTTCATCTCTTTGTGTGTCTCCGTCAGGACTCTTGGGTGACCAGGTGCATTGTCAATGAGCAGGAATATTTTGAAAAGAATCTTTTCTTCTGAGCAACAGCAGTAGGTCTTAAGTGTGGGCTTAAAATATTCAGTAAACCATGTTGTAAACAGACATGCTGTCATCCAGGCTTTGTTGTTGCATTTCTAGAGCACAGGCAGAGGAGATTTAGCGTCATTCTTAAGGGCCCTAGGATTTTCAGAATAACAAATGAGCACTGGCTTCAACTTAAAGTCACCAGCTGCATTATCCCTGAAGAAGAGAGTCAGCCCGTCCTTTGAAGCTTTGAAGCCAGACACTGACTGCTTACTATCTGGGAAAGTCCTAGATGGCATCTTCTTCCAATAGAAAGTTCTTGGTCTACATTGAAAATCTGTTGTTTAGTGTGGCCACCGTCATCGATGGTCTCAGTCAGATCTCCTGGGGAACTTGCTGCAGCTTCTCCATCAGCACTTACTGCTTCACCTTGCACTTTTTATGTTACGGAGATGGTTTCTTCCCCTAAACCTCATGAACCAACCTGTGCTGGTTTGCAGCTTTTCTTCTGCAGCTTCCTCACCTCTCTCAGCCTTCACAGAATTGAAGAGAGTTGGGGCCTTGCTCTGGATTAGGATTTGGCTTAAGGGAATGTTGTGACTGCCCAGACTTTCTCCTTCTCAGCAGTAGGACTGTGTGCTTTCTTATGGTTCGCTGGAGTCTCAATTTCAGTTTCCTTCACGAACTTGTCCTTGGCATCCACAACTCGGCTAACCGTTCGGTGCAAGAGGCCTCGCTCTTGGCCTATGTCAGCTTTTCACATGCCTTCCTCACTAAGCTTAATCATTTCTAGTTTTCGGGCTAAAGTGAAAGACTGCAATTCTTCCTTTCCCTCGAACACTTAGAGGCCATTGTAAGGTTACGAATTGGCCTAATTTCAATGTTCTCATGTCTCTGAACATAGAGAGGCCCAAGGAGAGGGAGAGGGATGGAGGAAGGGCTGGCTGGTGGAGCAGTCAGAACACACCCAGCTTTTGTCCAGCAAGTTTGCTGTCTCGTGTGGGCACAGTTTGTGGTGCCCCAAAACAATTACAGTAGTAAATAACATCACAGATCCCTGATCACAGATCACCGTAATAAGTAATGAAAATGTTTGAAATGTTGTGAGAATTACCAAAATGTGACAGAGACACAGAGTGAGCACGTGCTGTTGGAAAAATGACACTCATAGATTTGTTTGATTCAAGGTTGCCCCAAACCTTGATGCTACTCAATGTTACAAGGATTTTTTAAAATTTCAGTTTAATATAATTTGGGTGAATTATGTAGAAGAAAATTGATAGTTTAAATTTATATTCTTCTACATGCAACATTGAGTAACCTGATTCTAGTATTTGGAGAGCAGGTACTTTTGTATCAAATAATATTAGGAATGTACTTTCTCTTTTCCTCCCAAATGTTTGATTATTCATAAGTTAAAGGCAATCCGGGTACACGTCAGTTCCTTTAACAGTTGTTCCTGAAGTCTGTGTGATGAATGTTTGTAAATTAAATCAGGTTTTTCCATTGAGCAGCTTTATTACAATTTTGGAAATATTTATCTTATTTGATTCTTGATCTTCAAGATTCCCACGCACCTTCACATTTCCCAACACACACACTCACACACTCTCACACACACGCTCATGCCCACACACTCTCACTCATATGTACTCACACACGCCCACACACATACTGACACACTTGTATACTCACACGTGTATGCTCACACACTCTCACTTATATACACACACATGCCCACACTCACATTCACACACACATGCACACATTCACATACATGTACTCACACACGCATGCTCACATACATACTCTCACTCATACACACACATGCTCACACACGCTCACTCATGTACACACATGCTGACACACACCCGCTCACACTCATACACACATATGCTCTCACACACGTTCATGTACTCATACACTCAAACGCTCACACTCATACTCATATACACTCACACACATATGCTCACACATGCACACACATGCTCACACATGCACACACAATCATACACACATGCTCACACACACACTCACACATGCTCATACACACAGATACACGTGGTCACACACAATCATGCTCACATGCTCACTCACAGACATCCTCTCACACATGCTCTCACACCCATACACGCACATGCTCATACTCATTCACATATATTTACACACACACAAATACAGGCTCACATTCACATACAACCATACACCCACATGCATGCTCACACCCACATGTATTCAAACGTGCTCACACAATCATACACACACATGCTCACACTCACACTAACTCACATGTACTCATACATGCATTCATATTCAAGTACACTCACACACATGCACTGACACACATGCTCACACATGCTCACACTCATGCTAATACACACATGCTCACACACACTCATTCACATATATTCACACACATACATTCACACAATCATACACCCACACACGCTCACTCAGACACATATATTCATATGCTCACATTCACACGCATGCTCACACATGCTCACACATCCACTCTCATATACACACATGCTCACACACTCATATATTCACAGATACACATGCACTCACTCTCATACACAATGCTCAATATGCATTCACATCACACACTCATACTCACATATACTCACACTTACACATATATACCCAGTCACTCACAAACACACACATTCTCACACACATCCCTGCACACACACATGCTCACACACATTCACTTATGTATTCACACTCACAAATACATTGACACACAATTGTATACCCACACGCATGCTCACACACATATACTCAAACACATGCTCACACATTTACATACACACATGCTCACACACATATACTCACATGCTTTCACACACACACATACACACATGCTCATACACACACACACATGCTGACACATATACTCACAAATGCTCACACACACATGCTAACAGTAACATACACACACTAACATACACTCAGACTCATATACTCACACACATATACACACATATAGACTCACAATGCTCACACATTCACTCACATATGCTCACACAGACTCACACTCATATACTCACACACAGACACACATTCATATATATGCTCACATTCACACACATACATATGCTCACACACATGCTCACACTCACAGTCACATATCCTCCTACATACATGCTCACACTCAGTTGTGTTAATTAGGCTTCTTAGTCTGCTTTCTGCTGCTATAACAGACCAGACAGATTGAGTAATTTATACAGAAAAGAAGCTGCTTTGGCTCATGGTTCTGGAGGCTGGGAAGTCCAAGAGGCTGCACGGCACCTGGTGAGGGTCATCCTATGGTGGGCAGCATTGCATGGTGAGAGCACACGACCCAGAGAGAAAACGGGGGCCAAACTTACCCTGTATCTGGAGCCCACCACCACAATCACTAGACCTCTCCCTATAATGGCGTTAATCCATTCACGACGGAGGAGTCCTCACTGCCTAATCACCTCTTAAAGGTCCCACCTTTTAATACTGTTACAATTAAGTTTTCAACACATGAACTTGGGGACACATTGAAACCACAGTATTAGGCAATGATTTGTCATCTGTCACTATAGTTCAATCATTTCATCAAGCAGTTTCTTTTTGAAATATAATTACTCCCTTAATAATCACTCCTATGAGTCTTATATTGAGTTCTTGGAACAACAAAATGCTAAGTTGAATCGCCATTAAACTGCAACATTAAAACGAGTTTCAGAAAAAACAAAAAGTTCTATTTAGACTTTAATGACAAGGAGATAATGTACTTTAACAAAGGTTTTGCTGTTATTATTCTTACCATGATAGCTTTAAGTCAGTTCCTTGAAACTAATTTTTCAAATGAGTGCACATTTTCTAAAAGCATTATAATTTTTAATAACTTCAAAAGTCTGTGACCATCATAACAAAAATCGATTTTAAGAATTCGCGGTTTGGACTTAGGTGCATGTATGTTCATTCCAGATCACCACAGACTGGAAGTGCCTGTTAGCGTTCCTCTCATTGCTGTTTTTCATTTACAAAAATGTTTGTCATCTATAAAAACACAGTATTTGGTATTTTTGCCCTCAAAAGCACACATATATTCTGGGACTGGTGAAAACATTAATGTTTGATCAAATATGTAATTAAAGAGGTAACTGTAAAAACAGTTATATAATTCTAGAACTAAAAAATACATTCTTATACAGAGAGGCTTGATCAAATTCTTAAAAAGGGGAAAGCTTGTTGAAGTCAAGTTGATGGTAGGGTAAAAAGTTTAAAAGTATTTTTTGATTAAAAAAAAAAAAAGGTGGGGGAGCTTTTTTAAATGAAGGCTCCACCACCCCTTTGACTGGAGGACGGTCACTTCCCAGGACCCATGGTCCACACCAGCCACTGGAGTGGCTCCTGGGGAGCAAGAAAAAGGGAAAGGCCTGCCCTGTCCAGAGCCCGCATGTCAGCGCCCACATCCTGACGTGGCCGGCCTGCAGGCTGCACCAGCACTGCCTTCTCCGGGAGCCATCGGTGGGACCCAGGCTGCCCCTCCACCCGGGCTGCACCAGCGCCGCCTTCTCCGGGAGCCATCGGTGGGACCCAGGCTGCCCCTCCACCTGGCTCCAGGCTCAGCAACTCCACTCGCAGATTCCGAGGCCACGTCCGGTCCCCCTGCTCCAGCCCACCCCCTGCCTGGGACCAACCCCCTCCCTCTCCTCTCGCACTCCCATGACCTCGCAGATCCAGCTGTCCCAAGCCGAGTCTCGGTCGCTCACAGGCCCAACCCCGACGAGGCCCTCCAGTGTCCCCTCCACGTGACCTCCCGTGTTCCGTTCTCCCACGTGGCCCAGATCAAAAGCTCCAGGCCAGCCTTCATCCCCCTGCCCTCCCACCACGCTGCAGACACACCCCTGCCCTATCTGCTTCTCAAACCGTCTGAAAGCCACACAGCTGAAGGGTTTCTCTCCACTTGAAGGAGTCACAACTCTTCAACCACAGCTTCTCTTCATTAAAAAATAAAATGTTTGTCTCCCTCAACAAATACTCACATGCACAATCCATCAATTCCTGTTTGCTCTACCTTCTCCATAGTTCTGGATTGTAGAGTGGGTTAACTTAAAATGTATGTTTCCTAACATACTCAGCGAGTGAACTCCATGCCTTCCACTTCCTTCTCTCTTCCTCTCTTAGTCTCTAGGAGGGCAGCGTGTGGGGCCTGAGGGTCACGCCCCTCAGGGCAGGGACGCAGCCATAGAATAAGACACACACATCTGATACCCACCCCAGTGCCCCAGCCCGAGCCCAGGCCAGGCACCCCTGGAGGCCTCGCCCTGGTCACTGCCCTCCCACCCACCCCGTTTCTTTACAAGCCTCCCCTCTCTTGACCTGGTGCTAGCCTGGTTCCTTCCAGGTCGGCCCAGTGCCACAGAGGCTCCTCGAGACCTGCCTTGCCCACCCCAGGAAGCTGGGTAGCATGGGTTGCCCTGCCGATTTCTCCTCCACCCTCCTCTCTAAAACCTCTCTCTCCCTCCCCCTGACTCAAAGCCCCCACCTACTGCTGACCAGGGAATTCTCCACCTGATGCCCCTGGTGTGGCCTGAGTCTATCTCTTCCAAAGGCACAGCCCGGCCATCCGCTCACACCAGAGCCACAGCCTGGGGCAGGTGATTCCCCCTCCCCCACCAAGGGGTGCCCTGGCATCCAGTGTGCAAAGGCCAGTGGTGCTGTGAACACCCTCATGTACAGGGCAACCCCACCATCAAGAATGACCTGCCCCGAATGCAGGGTGCTGGTGGCAAGAAGCCTGCTCCAGGGCTCTCTGGAGGTCAGCACGGCAATGGCTGCCCTAACACAGGAGTCTGGCTGCAGGTGAGGGGGTTTCCCATTGAGAAGCCCAAGGAGCTCTCCCCATTACAACAGAAACGGGAACCCAGAGTTCCCCGCAGCTCAACCAATCACACTCACATGCTAAAAACAGAAGCTGCTTGAAAAACTTTTTTCTGGTCAAGCATCTTTGGAAAAGGATGAATTACACTAACCAGGGGTTTCTTCACTGTAGGGAGTGCCAGGGCCTTTAACACACTTTCATGTCAAGAATCCCAGAGGGTTGTACAGCAGGCAAGACTTCCCAAATTTCTGTGACCATGAAACATATTTTTCAAGGGACTCAAGGAGCCCACACTTGGAGGAACACCTCCTGTGCCCAAGCGTTAGGGTTTCCATGGTGAGTTGGCCACCATGATCCACTCTTCAAAGCAATTAGATTATATTTTAAGCTTCATCATGCAAATAATTTATCATCTTCAGCAATTTCCTCAAAAAATTTTATTACAAAAATAAAAAATAAACTGAGCAGACCTACGTCCTACATTATGGGTTGTGATGAAAGCTTACGAATCTCCAAAACCTCAGAAACCACACACGCACCTATAAACATAGGAATATATTTTGGGGGTCACTGATCCCAGGTCGCACACTCTTTCATGAACAGGAGCCAAGAGGCTGTGGATGGGCCCAGTAACCATCAGACAGCTGATGGCAAGACAGAACCGGGATCTGCCCCGCGTCTCCTTTCCTCACCTGTTTGACTGGTTTTTATAGAATGCTGTCATATGGAGATGGCACCAAGGGTATATCTAAGTCACATGATCCAGGCAGGTCAACCTGAAAATCACCCAAACTGGTTCCTCAAAACCTTCCAGCTAAAAACCACTGGTTGGCAAAGAAATAATTGTTGAGATATCCCAACTATTCTGATTTGATCATTATCCATCATATGCACAGATCTAAAAGCCTCATACCCCAGAAATATGCATAATTATTACATCTCCACTTCCAAGCGATGCTGGGCTGACCCACAGCCATGGGGCAGGGACATCCACGGTCACCGTCACTAGTTCTGGGATTTGGAGAGTTTTCTTTTACAGCACATTATCAAAGAAATAGCTGATCAATAAAACATATTTCAAAAGGCAAAAACAAAAAAGTCCATGGTTGAGATAGAAAGTGGATCTGTGGCTTGTGGGACGGGGGCGAGGGAGTACTGAGTCACTGCAGTGGGCAGTTGTTTTTTTTTGTTGGGGGAAGATGAAACAATTTGAAACCAGAGAGGAGTGGTGTTTGCACAACACTGTGAGTGCACAAATGTTAGGAAATTGCTCCCCTTACCATGGTTAACTTTACGCGTTGCGAATTTCACCTCAACTTAAAACAGAAAAGCAAAAAATGGGTTGCTTCCATTTCCACAGTTGTTCGTCTCTACCACCAGCCAGCTTCTCCTGGGAGGACACGTCTATTAACAGCAGGTCTCTTGGGAATGTTTTCAGAGTATTCTTATACCAAATAACATTGTATTACTAAAGCATATTCACCTTCTGCCATTTTTAATGGTACTTTAAAATGTATTTATGTTATAAAATGTTTCTTCTTAAGTCATTCCTATTTTTAGAAAACATGGTCATGGTATATGAGTCTACCTTACTTCTTGAAACCTGCAGGTGTATTTAATAAGCTACAACCTGAAATTGCAGAAAACACCCATAATCATACGACTAGATAGGAACCTTGTGTTCAGACTTTTCAAAGAACCTTATTAACAGACAGAGGAAAGATATAAAATACATAACTCAAGGAATGGAAGAACCTTATTAACAAACAGAGGAAAGATATAAAATATATAACTCAAGAAATGGAAGAACCTTATTAACAAACAGAGGAAAGATATAAAATACATAACTCAAGGAATAGAAGAGATGACAGCACATTCGCTCCACCCCATGGCAACTTGGAGAAATGGGCTGGGCCGGGCTGGCGCCCCGAGACTGGGTACCAACACCCTGAATCTTGTTTTCAACCCTGTCTCTCTTGGCTGCTGAACCCACCAGCACCAGCTCTCTCTGGAAACAAGTCAGGGGGCCCTCCCACACCCTCCCGAGCCTGCTTCCCCGTCTTCTCGTTACCACGGCCCTCCTCTACCTGGCCTCTAGGACTCCTCGTCCAGCACCTCCGGGAAGGCCTGTCTGATGTTGCTGCACTCTCTCCACCCCTCTAATCACAGGAGTCTGTAGTTTCTAGAAAGCCTAATCTTGCTCCTGTCCTGATCCTTTTAATAAACTCTCTTCATGATCCTGCGGGGTGGTCTGGTTTTGCTACCTGCGGCCAAGTGACCTATTTTCCCAAGCCTGCATCTGAGCTCAGCCCTCTCTCCTGCTGTGAGAACCCTCTTTGGCAGCACCCTGCCCCAGAAGATAGGAACACTTTAAAAATCCGTATATGCGCATAGTGGTGTTTGAAATACACACACACATCTCTTCATAGAAGTAGAAAATAGAAAAGCAGCATGTATGACATGAAATCCCAGGTGGTTCTATACAGACTCAAGGTAAACGGCATGCGAAGATGACATGACAGAGCAAAGCAGACCCATCAATCCTCTCCTTATCCTCTCTCTATAGACAGACACAAAATGTTCACTGATTTTTGATCATCGTTGTGGCAAAGACATTGTTGTAACAGCATATCACACCCTTGTGATACTGGAGTACAAGCTGACCATCAAACGCTGCTATTTCTCCCTGCTGTCTAAGGAAAACGTATTCATTTCACCGACAGAAAAGCAGGTGGCCACCATGAGTGCTCCGTCTCGTCTTCCTCTGGATGAAGGGGCTGCAGGGAGGTGTTGGGGAGGGGGCGCTGAGGGTGCTGAAGCCGCAGCCGCATCACGGTCTCAGCACTGGGCCACGCTCCGCAGTGCACAGGCCATTCTCTACAACAGCCCACTTAACAGTTTCAGAAAACAAATGTGCCTGACAGCATGAGGTGGCCACGTTCACATTCATGCAAATTCCCTGTGGCACACTGAGATCTCTGCACACTTTGGAGTGAGGTGTTGATCACGTCTGGGAGAACGAACCAACCCAATGGCCAGCCTGTGGCCCAGGCGGCAGAACCGCTCAGCCGTGAGGGTGCCACTGGTTGAAGCATTTCCTGAGAACGGCTCCCCTCTCCCCACACCTGTCCACAGCTCCATGGAACTGACTGCTGTGCCCTAGTCTGCACCAGCCCACAGCGCACATCAGCGTCCTGGAGGGCTGGCCACACCCAAACCCCACGCAAATCATTTCTGCACCACCCTTCTCTTCAAACGCTTCATCTTCTCTGATTAGCACAAACAACTAGAAGGTTCTGAGGACCAGGCGGGGATTCCTGTTTAAGGGGAAGCACCCTCCTCAAAAACAGTCCCTGGAAGGCTGGAGACAGCAGAGCGAGCTCAGCATTTGGAGAGGCCCGAGTGTGGCCTGTGGGAGCCCAGGCACGCCACCTAACCTGGTTGCGCCCTGGCTTCCGGCACAGAGACGTCTTCCCAACAGCCAAGTGGCCTCGGACAAGCTATTCCAACTCTTGTGGTTCAGTTTCCTCATCCTTACTAAGGGGACAATAATAAGTACCCAGGGGCTGGGTGCAGTGACTCACATCCGTAATCCCAGCACTTTGGGAGGCCAAGGCAGGAGGAGCACTCGAGGCCAGGAGTTCAAGACCAGCCTGACCAACACAGGGAGACCCATCTCTGAAATAAAACTAAGTAAGTACCTTGCTGGGTATTGTGTGGATTGTAAAGCCCTTAGCACAGGTAAATAATCTGGCTTAGGAAGACACGTGCCAACACCATATGACACGGAGGAAATGAGGGGCAGCTCCTGGGCTGGGTTTAAGTGCTCCAATGTCCTGTCCTCTAGTGTCTGGAACAGGAGGGAGTACTGGCGGGTGGGCCGGGTGGGAGGACCATGGTGCTTGCATGCAATGGATGGGCAGTGTATTCTTTTTTCCTTTTTAGGTTTAGGGAATACGTGCGCAGGTTTGTTTTGTGGGTAAACTCGTGTCACTGGGGTTTGTTGTACAGATTATTTAGTCACGCAGGTACTAAGCCCAGTACCCAATAGTTATTTTTCCTGCTCCTCTCCCTCCCCACCTCCTCCAACCTCTTTGATTCCATGTGACCTCACCATTTACCTCCCACTTACAAGTGAGAACATGCGGTGTTTGGCTTTCTATTCCTGTGTTAGTTTGCTAAGGATGATGACCTCCAGCTCCATCCATGTTCCTGCAGAGGACATGATCTCTATCTTTTTATGGCTGCACAGTGTTCCATGGTGTACCATACCACAAGATACATATGTACGTATGTACCACACGTGTCTGTGCACACCTGTGCCCATTGCACATGTGTGATCTCAAATCACTCCCATCCCAACCTGGCACCCTCCAAGCCACCCACCCACAGTGGGTGCTGAAAGAAGCATTTATGGGCACCCCCAGTGGCTCTGACGTCTGCTTAGAAGACATGGGCCTGCGCCTCCTAACCTGGGTCCATAAAGGCTGGTTGTGACACGTACTTGAGAAGCACAGACGATGAAACCTGCCAGAGCTACGCGGCAGGCGATGGGCTGCGACCGGGATCTTCAGGGTCCACAGAGGAGGTCCCGCTGGAGAGCAGGAGGTGGCTGTGGTGCCCTGAATATGTGAGCAAGTGTGACCCTTTCTGAAATTTGCCACAAGAAATAGACGGTTCCCATTAGCAAGTCTGTTTACCAAGAACTCTCAGAACCGTCGTGTTTTGCGAAATACTGAGAGGCCTTTGTAATGGAGAAGGTCGCTAAGACTTCCTGTGCTAGAGGCACCGACTTCCTGCCAGGCCTGGGAAAGACGTGTCTTGGGCTTCTCCGTGGAGGTATTTTTCTCCTATCATGTGTGTCTTATTGTCTGGATGTGTTGCATTCAAGTCTCAGCTCTTCCTTAAGGCCTTCAGAACTTCTGAGACGGAATTTTGAGTGGGCTGACCTGGAACCCCACACTACTCCAGCAGCTCCACTGAGGTCCCCTCTTCCCCAAGGCTCCCATTGTCTGCAACACCCAGAGCAAGCCTACTGCCCAGGCCCCAAGCATCGAGGGTCTTGGCCTTCTCCCACTCACCTTCCACATCCAAGCTGGTCTGGGAGCCTTCGTTCCACCACTGCCCTCTGTGGTCTCAGAGCCTCACGGGACCCCTCTGTCCTATTTTCCATCACAGGGTTCCACATGGCCACGTGACCCTCATGGATACTTTCACTGCCTTCTGCGTTTCTCACACTGCCTGGGGCTCCCTTTTCCAGCCTATCATTTTCCTCCCCCAGCCTCTGAGGACACCTTTATTTAAGGGAGGCCCAATGCCACCACTGTCCAGCCCCTGCTGCCTGCCCAGATCAACAAGCAGGCATGTCATGGCAGATTGTCCCTTCCTAGAGGAATGACTGTAATAAAACACAACTGCAGCCTTTCAGCAACTCATTGAAAGGCCCGAAACACCACTCCCAAGGTCCAGGCATGTGGGCAAGCCGGGCTGAGTAAGGCAGTACTGGCATCTTACTGCACACCGCACTGCACGCGGCAAGCCAATTTTACAACACATGGCAGAACTGGCTACTTAAGAGACAGCTGCAGTGAACACTCCTGACAAGTGAAGAATCCTGGGTCAAGCAAAGAAAGATCCCTTCAACTTTTCTAGCTTGTGAATTTTGACTTACTAGGTTTTCTTAAAGCAGAGTGCACCTGCACAGCATCCAATCATCTCTAGACTTCAGGCGCATCCACCTTCCAACCAAGAGTCGAAATTTTTATAATTAATTCCTTTTTTTGACTTTGCGATTCCAAGAAAGTCAGTTTCTTTGGGGCCCATGCGTCTCCATCAGTGAAGGCCCCTGCCTGTGGCTCCTGTGACACCGTCCTTTCCTGGAGACGCTGTGCCTTTCGTTCTTCCATTTCTGATTTCAAGCAGAAAAGTGCTGATTAGTCAGACATCCACACTCGAAGGCACAGAATACGTGCTATCAAGCAAAACTCAGCAGAGGCGGGCCTGGGGGACAAGGGAGACACAGGAACCCCCGCAGATCCGTCACATGGCCGGGCGGCACAGGCTCTGCAGTGCCGGCCCTGGTTCTGCCAAGGTCACGAGGAGGCCTCACACCTGGCCCCCAGTCTGCCCAGGCCAGGCATCTCTGGGCGCCAGTACGTGGCCCCTGGACACACCTGTTGACTATTTAGCTAAGCAAGCCACATGGCCCAGTTTGAGAATTAGATGATCACTCTGCTCTCTTTCATCCTGGAGACCGCACTGATTCTAATCTATCTGAATCTTGTACCTCTTCTCCTGTCCCTGACCTGCCAGGACAGCCCGAATGGGATCTGTGGGCCAACAGCTCAGTGCAATGGGTCACAGAGAAGATGCCCATCCTGGAACGCGAGCGGGAGCCACCCCCGCCCCCGCACTCGGCCCTCTTTGTCCCCTGCTCAGCGGTCAAGGACCTTGTGGTGAGCGCCTCTCCACAAACGCAACATCCTGCGGAATTCAGCCCTGCACTTTTGCAGAGCTTGGAGCCAAGACAAATGACATTTGTGATCATGAGAAAGCCATGAACGATGGAAACGGTTGCATCGAAGTTGTGCCCGCTTTCTGAAACTTCTTTGAACTCGATTTGCAGGGCAGGGGAGCTCTACGGCCAGGAAAAGTGCGCAGGAGCACGGAGCTCCCCACGCGGGTTTGTCTCGGACGCAGAGGGGCCGAGAGCGGAGACGTGGACGCGGCATTTCTGACGCCAGGATCTCCGGCGCGCGCTCCCCTTCCACAGTCCCCGCCCCGCAGGCCGAGAGAGGACCGCGGGGACCTGCGAGGGGCTGGGCCGTCCAGGAGGCCTCGGGTCTGCGCCCCGCTCAGCCCCCGCAGGACGTCTTTGGCGAGAGACGCGGTTCTGAAATCAGCTGTGGGGCTTCGCCCAGGCCCGTCCTCTGGCTGCGGCCATCCAAGTGGCCCCCGCGTGGTGAGGCGGGGCCAGACCCGGTGACCTCCGAGGGGTTAGAGCCCTGGGCGGGGGCGGGGGCCAGTCCTCCTCCCGAGAGGGCGCCGCGGGGACACAGCCCACAGCCGGGAGCGAGCGGGACACCGGCCTCGGGCCTGACACCGCCCACCCCAGGGTGCCCGAGCCCCGCTGGGACCCGCTCAGAGCCCTGGGACCGCCCTGGGGAGGGACCGACGGGAGCGGGGGGGAGCGAGGACCCGTCCCGCCGTCGGAGTGGAGCCCGGAGCCAGGGGGTCCCCCGTCCGCCCCCAACCCCCGCGGCCTCGCTAATAAGGAAATTTCGGGGGCGGGGTCCCCGCGCTGCCGTCCCCGCGCCTGTGGCCGCATTATTTTCACAGTCACCTCCCCGCCCCCATTTGACGCGCGACGTCTGAGGTCGCGGATATGCGGTGGGAACAGACCGCGCCGGGGCGTGTGAAATGAGGGTGCCCGGGTACCCCTCCCTACACGTAGGGTCCCGCAGGCAGCCGCGCCTTAAGGCCAGAGTCGAAGCCTGTGGGTGCGGACACAGGGAACGTTCGAGGAGACAGAAACTGGGTTCGTCCCTGCGTTCCACCCGCCGCACCCTTAAGCCTCACTCTCCCCAAAACGCGCCCGAAACTCGGCCTCGACGGGACCTCGGGGCCCGGCGACCCTCGCAGCCTCCCCTGGGCAAATCCGGATTGCCCCTGGAACCCCTCGCACGCGCACGCGCACGCGCGCACTCACACGGACGCGCGCGCGGGCAAAGGCTCGTCCCCGCGCTCAGGCAGCCCGGACTGGCGCGGGGGGGCCGGGCGGATGGAGGGAAGCGAGGGGGCAGGAAATGCCGTTAATTGAGGGAAACGCGCATGCATTGCACCGGCGGCCTTTGATGTGCGCCTCCGGGCCAGCCCGGCCCCTCCACGCCGGCGAGCCCACCCGGCGTGCGCCCCTCTCCGCCGGCGCTCCCGGGAGCGCAGAGCCAGCCTGAGCGCCGAGGACGCGTGGCATTGATTTCTAACGAGCAGGAGGCTGTGGGCTCACTCTGTCTCTAACGCGAGACAGTGCGTGGAGCCCTTTTTGTTTCTCCCCCAACCCCTAGGCCTCCCGGGGTGGGTCCGGAGACCGAGCGCTGCGGGGGATGACCACGCTGACCGCGGGTCCTCATGGGGAGAGGCCGCCTTGTCTTGACCTAATGTATGTACACATATAAATACAGTGTTCGTCCAAATGACATTCCACTCACTCTCCCTCCCCCTCTTTTTCTTTTCATCATCAGCAAATAAAGATTAGCCGGGAAGATTATAGAAAGCGTTTTCAGGCTGGCGCTGATCTTTATTCCAGGGGCTTTGTGATGATATTGATGATGATGATGGTCAAGTGGACAGTTTGATTTTTGTGTTTGGAGCTAGTTATAAAGAATCAATATTATATCAAGGGGTAACTTTCGTGATAAAGGACTTTAACCACTCTGGCTATTCATCATAAGTCTGTTGCAAGCAGATAGGTCAAAAGAAATTATATTGCACTAAAGAGTGAGTCTTCTTATCTCTCCCATACCAGGGGAATAAGGGACAAGCCGATCGATACAGTAGCTGCTGTATACTTCTTGCAATTATCAATAGCTGATTTCGCCTTTTGAGGCCTGCATCTATTAATGCAAGCAAATAATAATCGTTTCAGCCTCCCTATAGGCAAGAGTCAAAGTTTTAACTTGCTAGCATTATTTATGTAATCATACATGCTGAAATGCCCCTCCTGGTCTACATGCAGCCCCGAGCCACAGTTTAGCCATCAGGAGAGAAGTACTTCACCATCGTTTGCATCCCTCAGTGCGAAGACGATTGTGAGCTGATGTTTCTGTGTATGCCATAAAAAGCCACGGAATGTTTGCTTCTGATGACTACGGTGAAGCTACACAGCGTCCTGGAATAAACACACAGGAAGGCTGCGGAGCACACAACAAAAATGGCTTGATACGCTCCACACCCGGCTCGCATCTGTTAAAAATATTTAGGCATATTTATCTCGATAGCTTTGAAAGCAAAGGAAGTCACAGCAGTTGTATCCAGTGTGGACAGGGCAGTTAGCTATGTGCTGGTTTATTTACATAGAGCATTTTATTTTTATGGGGAAAGTTATCTTCAAGTAGGCAAACAGAGGATTGGAAAAAGCGTTTTCAAAAAACCATAAATATAATTTTTGGCTACACGTTTCCTAGCACACCCCCGCCCAATGTAATAGAAAAGCAACATCTTTATAATTGGCACTTGACATGCTGTTTGCGTTGGGCTGTGGCACACCAAGCACAGATTTCCTGTTGATGGAAACATTTATCATCCTGATTGCCCCAGAGTGGCAGGTGGTGTTATCAATTACCTCTTCTTACCAATAATAATATTAGTATGGTAATATCTTTGCTCAAGTGAGAACCAATTAGCAGTCACTTGTCACAGCATTAAAGGCACAAAATCATGCTGAATTTAACTCTAAGAACCTAAAACAAAAGTTGGGGGTAGGGGAGGAACCAGAGGGAGGGAGAGAGGTGGCCAGAGAATAGAAGAAAGGAACTTTGGGTGGGGGGAAGAATGAAAGAAGACAGAAAATGAAATGAAAGCCCTAATATTTGAATTTTTTGTTTGTTTGCATTAAGTGGTTGGGGAAAATAAACACTTGTAAACAAAGCATCAAATGCACCTTAGGTAAAACTAGCTTCTGTGAATCTGGGGCCAGGTAGCTTCAATAAACTGTGACTGTGATGGTAAATTAAAACCAACTATTCCACTTCCAATCAATCTTGCAGATAGGCTTTGTTTTATCTGAATGATACCGATTGAACCAAACACCTAATTATATGTTTCATTAATGTAAAATATACAGCATTAATTTGTAAATAATATTAGACAGACAAAATAATAATGTGTCACCTCTTAAGATGAAAACAACATTGCAAGAGGGAAGACAATTAACAAATTAGATTTAATTACAGGGAAGAAAAGCAACTTTTGTTTTTGCGAGTGTTTAGGTATGACAATATTAATAGACAGTGATCATGTGATGACGAGTATGTGTGTGCCCCTCCGAGTCTGCACTACACAGGCACATGGCCCAGCGTCCCTTTAATCTGGGCACGACTAGAGGGCACGTCCTGTCTCATCTGCGAAAATATTCCGTAGACACGCTGTCACTTCGCAATAAATCTATGGTTGCAATTCAGGCTTAAAATGCAAACGCTGTTATTAAAAGTTGTCGCACTGAGTAAGAGCAATTAAAGTTTCTGATCTGAGTATAGAGAAGGAAGAAAAGCGGGAACAAGCCAGTCAAGAAGTCGCAAGCCTTTTATTTTCTACCTTTGCTTTCTTAAAAAATTCATCTTGTTCACTTAAGTCAATTTTTAAAAGAGTGCACCGCAGAAATTACTCGTGAGCGCCATTTCAGCTGTGGGGGCATTCGTACAAGTTTCCGCTGCACACACAGCCTCCCGGGCCCTCTCCTCCAAGGCTCTGCCGGATCTTCCAACGAAATCCCAGGGCAGCCTGCGCTGGGGAACCCGTAACTCTCTCCAGATCTCTGCACCTCGCACCGCCCGGAATCTGGGATGGCGCCCACGCAGGGCTGGGCCAAGGGCAGAGCTCGCACCCTGCCTTCACGCCCGGTTCACTTGCGTCCACGAAAGCACCGTGCCAGCCTCCTCCATCTTCCCACTCGCGCAACGCACGGCGACCCGCGCAACACTTCTGCAATCTGAAGGCTTGCTTCTTACAAATCAAGGGCCAGAGTCGCACACTTGCCTTCGTTGGAGGGACTTAGAAGATCCTCCCCACGTCCACACCTTGTAGGAAATGCAAAACAGATCGATGAAATTTAAAAGCTGCATTTGGAAACCCCAGAAAGACCTAAAGACATCGGGCCAGTTTGTTGGAGAGGGGGTGCGGGACAGGGGGAGCGGGCCTTACGCAACAGAAAAGGTGGGCACAGCGCGCTTAAACTGACCCAGTGAGAAGTTGGTGCCGCCGGGCCAGAGGCTGCAAGTCCAGCTGGCTCTGGACTTGCTCCGCAGGCGTCAGACGCCGTGGGAACCTGTGTCTGCTTCTTCTCCCCAAAGTGTGTCGGTTAAAAAAAAAAAAATAGAAGTAGTAGTAGTAGTAATGGCAGGGAAAAAAATAAAAATAAAAAAGAGACATAATTAACCAGGTCATAAAAGCTAGGGCACCTTCGACCAGGGCTCTGGCCCTCCAGCGATCGTTTTGCGTTGTTTCTCTTCTCAAAAGTAGTCTCAGACCCCTGCCTTTCCGCTGCGGCTCTGCGACTTCCCCAAACTCTTTAGTCCTGTAAATTCTGCAAGAAACTCCCATCCTGCAAGCTGCTTTTCCCCCTCCCCGCTGCGTTCCTTTTTTCTCTCCCCACCCGCGCCGCCTCTCTATGCCCCTCTTCTCAGAAAAATTCCTGCCCCCCGCGCGCCCCAAAGCCCGGGCTGCAAACTTTTCCCCGCCGGGCGCCTCTGCGCCAGATGCCGGCGCGTCTCCACAAAGCCTGAGCATCTGCACAAGTTCGCAGCCTAACTGCGGGATAAAGACGTTTTCCCCGTAGCTTAACTAGAAAAGAGCCATCGATGGGTGTGTTAAACGGGATAACTACAGATTTCAAACATCTTTTGTCTGTCTTGAAAAAAAAAATCCAAATGAATACGCCCGCCACCAAAAGGCAAAATAAAACCAACCTTAAGGGTTTTTTGTTGTTTTTTTTTTTCAAAAGTGGCGATAGGGGCTGTTTGGACCCGACTCTAACCTGCGCCCTCCCTTCCTCTATGACTCTCCTGCGCTTTTCCTGAAACCCAAAGCTCTGACTTCGTCAAACTTACACAATTAAAGGCGGGCGGGAGAACGCGGGCTGGGAAGCAAGCGGGAAGATTCTAGAATGGAAGGGAGCCCGCCGAGCGCCGCGAGCCACGCCAGGCCGGGTCCGATGGAGCAGGCGGGGATTCCTCCCCCAGGCGGACCCCCACCAGCAGCCCTGCCAGGGCTCGCGGCCTGCGGAGCGCCCCGGGTTGGCCGCTCACCGCCCGCTTCCCCCAGCGAACGACTCGGGGAAGCTCCGGGAGGCCATCTGTGCTGACGCTTCACACCATACAGGGCCACTTGCAAGGACAAAAATAAGAAATTTAGGAAACGAAAAAAGACGTACTGGGGCGAGGGGCGCGGGCGCGGCGACGACGGGGCCGGGGCACATCCTGGCGGCCGCTCGGGGAGAGGACACGCGCGGGATGGAGCGCGGCGGATGCACGGCCGCGGGTGGGAGTACGCGCCTGTGCGCGTGGGACGAGGGCGAGGGCGCGTGCGTGCGACCGCGGGAGAGGGGGCGGGCGCGTGTGCGGGGAGCGCGCCGCGCCAGCTGCCCGAGTGTGGGGCCGATCCAAAGTGCGCAGCCCCCTCACCTGGCCCCCGTGTCATCCCCGAAATCCCGGGAACGGGGTGGGCCGCGCGCGGGACTTTGGTGGAGTTGGAACTTTCGGTCGCGCTCGCTGCCCACTCCGCTGGCGCCCTGTGGCCCGTGGGGAAGGGGGACTAGGGTGGGGACACCGGGGCCCTGCGGTCCCCTCCCTTTCCTGTATTTAAGAAGCCGCCGGCGGCGCAGAGGCCCAGGCGGGCTGGCGCGGGGGCGAGGCGGCCCCGGTGGCGGCAGCGGGCGGGGCGGGCGCTCCGGAGTCGGTGGGGCCCGCGGGTTGGGGGGCGGGGAGAGGGGGGAGTGGAAGGGAGGGGGAACGCAGGGGAGGGAGGGGAGGGGAGGAGCCGCGCGGCCCGCGCCGCTTCCGAACCGGAAAGTTGGTCTTGCCGAAGTCCTGCCACCCCGGCGTGCGCACTCCGCTCCGCTCCGGCCGCGAGCCTCCGAGCCCGGCCGGCCGCCGGGGGAAGCCCGCGGAAGGGACGCGGGGCCGGGCGAGAAGGTCCGGAGAGCGGGGGGCACCTGAGCCCGAGCGGGCCCGCCGCGCTGAGCGGCGCCGAGAGCCGCGGCGGAGCAGCGAAGGCGGCCGGCCGACCCCGCGCGCCCGGAGCAGGAGGCGCGGCGCCCGAGCGGCCCGGGCGAGACAAAGGCGCCGGGTCGGAGCCCTGCCCGCGGCCGCTCGCTCCGGGAGGGGCTGCCCGGCGGCGGCGGGGGGGGCGCGGGCGGCGGCGCAGACACTCTATAAAGGGGCGAGCCCGGCGCGCCGGCGGAGACGGCGCCGCGCGGACGCCGCCAAAGTTTGCTGCCTGCGCCCTGCGGAGGGACGGCCACCGCGGCCCGCGCCGCACCCGGGCCCCGCCAGAGCCGCACCGGGGGCGGCCGAGGAGCGCGGCGCCGGAGCCCGAGATGTGAGGCGGCGCCGGGCAGCGCGCGCCCTGGAAGTCCGCGACGCTAAGGCGCCGCGGGCCCCCCCCGCCAGGCGCGGCCGCTAGCTGACGAGCGCGGCCTCATTTGCATAGGCCGCCGGAGTCCGCTGGAGCCCGGCCAATCGGCGCGGCCCTCCGCTAATGGCCATGCATTATTCACCAGCCTAATTGCTCAGGCCCTTACGCGCCGCCCGCGCGAAGCCGCTAATCCGCCGCCTCTGGGCTCCTCGCGCTCCCGCGCCCGCCTCGGTCGCTTCAGGCCTCGCCTTCCGCGTCGTTCCCGCCGGCCGCCCCGCTGATGTCGCTGCCCCGCGCGGGGCCCGAGCGCCGCTAGCAGCATGTCTCGGCGCAAGCAGGCCAAGCCCCAGCACCTCAAGTCGGACGAGGAGCTGCCGCCGCCTGACGGGGCTCCCGAGCACGGTGAGGGCCGGGGCTGCGGGGTGGCCGGGGGGTCTGGGGCTGCCCATCCGGGCTGGGGAAGCGCGTGCGGCGGGAGCGGCTGCGCGCGTCCGGGAGCGGGAGAAAGTTCCCTGCTTCCCGCGAGCAAGTGTCCGCCCCGCGCCAGGCCGGCCGCGGGGACCCGGGTACTTCGCCGGAGCGCGCGCGGCCGCGGAGAGAGTTGTGGGCGAAGTAAACTTGGCTCCTCGGAGTCGGGGAGCTGCCCGCGAAGGGCGCCGAGGCCGCGGCCGGCTCGAGGACGGCTCGGAGGCCGGGGCGGGAGGGAGTTCACGGTGCCTCCGCCTCCGCGCCGCCCCCCGGGGTCTCTGCGCCAGGACGCTGGGGCCGGCCTCGGCGACCCCGGGGCGAGCGCGGCAGCGGGGAAGGCGACCGGAGCCCACTTACCGCTGATCGCGGGTTGGGGACCCCGCCGCCCGGCCAGCTTTGTTCGGCGCCCCGGGGGCCCGCGCCACCTCCCCGGCCCCCCGCACCGCCTCGGGTGACCCGCGGTGTCCCGGCGCGTTGATGCAGTCTGTGATCTCTTGCGAGACGAGGAGAAGGTCGGGGGCTCGGCCCTGCCTAATGGCCGCCTGGGGAATTAAGCTGGGGGTGAGCGCGGCGGCGGCCACCTGGGCCTGGCCCCTGCTCGCGGCAGAACCCCGGCGTGTTTCCGGGGCGTTCATTGCAGCGTCTGCGCGGGCCTTCCGTCTCCCTTCTTTTTGGATCCGCCGAGGCCGGGCGCTGGAGACCTCGCCTTTGCAGTCATTTCGCTGGTGGGAGCGTCCTCTTCGAAACATCCAAGAGCGAAGGGCAGGCGCCGCGAAAGTTAAGAGACTGGCGAAGGGCTGGACTTCCCAGAGTGGCGCCTTAGCCCCGCAAAGTTTGGGGCGCCCCCACCCCCTTCGTCGAGTTAAAACCTCGGCCCGCGGCGCCCAGGCTTCGGCGCGCCCCGCGGGGCCCCCAGGGCGCCAGGAAAGAGGGCCGAGGAGGGGCGACCCCACGACCCCGAGCCTGCAGCACAGCTCGCAGTAAAATAATTTGCTCCTTAAGAAAATAGGCAGGCCGACTTTTATGATTGACCTATTACAAGTTGTTGGAGGCAGATGGTGATCTTTTTACTCTGAGAATGAGACTGCGAAAAGGAAACGGGGCGGAAGAGTTTCCCACACAGTGGAGTAAAGTTTGACAAAGCAGGTAGACACCCATGTCGGATGAGAACGAGAGAGCATGCTTATGACGCGGCTGGAGAATTAATGAATTAAATAAAATTAGTGAGCTCGCTGGGGTCTTTTTGTTGCGGTGGAGGTAAGGGAGTCTTATCTGTGTAGCCAAGTCAGCCAAGATTAGAACAGGCGATATGCTAAAAAGAAACGCTTGCATATGGTGGGTAGATTAAGGACAAAGAATCTTTTTGTCATGGAAATGGATTTTTTTTTGTTTTGTTTACTTCATCACATAGAATTTCTCACACTTGGTTTGTTTTGTATCGCCCTCAATGACTACATGATCAAATGAATGGATTTATTTCTGCCGAATGAGAAAGACAGTCTTTCCTTCAAAAGAACTACATTGCATCCCAGTGAGGAATTTTAAAGCTTTTTTATTGTGGCTCCTGAATAGCTTAAAATCGGCTTTCACAGCCGCCCCAAAATGCAACAATGTAAATACTTCTCAGCTTTGTAGGGTCGTTATCAAAATGTGCCATGTCTCCTTTTATTAAAGCATATTTTAATTAATAGAGTAAACCCCCTTGTATTTAACAATTAACAAGCTGAGGCACTGCTATTCATTTTTAATTTCACTTCAGAAATGTGAGCATGCTGAACTTAATAGTGTAAACATGTGGAGGGCTATATCGCCTATATTTGAAAGCCTAAGATGGGATAAATTATTCACAAGTTCTACTTGAATCCCTCTTGTTGCTGCTCGAATTTATTTAGAGATGCAAAATATTCAGGTTTTTTACCCATGGTGGAATTAAAGTTCTTGTCAAGCCTGTGTTTTTCACAGCATCCAGAGTTGTAATCCAGACGTCGCCACAGTTCCTGGTCCTATTTTGCAACAGGCCCAAAGTACCGTGTCTGGGGCTGAGTCGGTCGAGCAGTTTCCATGCTTGTTTGAGAGAGTTTAGGCGAACTGTTTTTTTTAAGTTCTTTCTCATTTAATTATATTCGAAGCAGCTTGTTCAAGGAGCATAACAGACATTCTGTTCCGTGTTAAGTCAAGGAATGCCCCATTTGTGTATTACTCGGTCGCACTCAGCATCGTTCCTAAGATAACTAAGTAAAAATTTTTGAAAGATAAATGGATGTGGAAACCAAATTACTCCAACCTGAATCAGATCTCCTCAAAATTTTAATTTTGTTAAATGCAATGGAAATAGACCGTGCCGGAAGTTACAAGTGAGCTCAGTTAGTTTAGTGTTTTAGAAACGAGGTAAATAATTCCTTTGTATCACTCGGGGAGTGACATATTAATTAAAGCAGCAGGTCCATCTACATGCAGTAAAATGGAAAGCTACTGATAATGTCCTGCAGAACAAATATTCTATGCAAAAATGTTTAGTATAATGGGGGACAGAGATGCAGTCACATTAATTTACAGCACAAAGCCTGTATCTCTTAAAAAAGAATTATGATTTATTTTTGAAGCAATGAAAAGATTCTATACAAAAATAACTGGTGCTACCCAAACCTTATCACTACAGGAATGAAACATGACATGTCTAGAATGAGAAAAAGTAAGGATAATTTATGTAAAGTTCTAAAGTCATCCTTTTGTTAAAAAAAAAAAAAGTCATTGAGACATTCCTAACAGAAATTGTTTTTTAAAATTACTTACTTGCAAATGATCTCATTCCTATTTTAGAAGAAAGGTGCTGCAGCTTTGGGATCCAGTTAACTTTGCGCCACTAGTAATCCTGTGAGCCAGCTGAATATTTTTGTTCTAAGAAAAATTAATTAAAACTTCCAATGACGGTTATATGCCCACTAAGAACTTTAAAAGATACAATATTGCTATTCTTTATTGCATAAAAATAACTTAAGAAAGATGTATTTTATTGTTGTTAGAAAATATGTATTTAAGAAGGAACAAAAGGGTATTATAATTTAAAACCATTTACCATCCTGTATTTTGTTTGTTAGCACTAATTGCTTCAAAGTGTTTTGTTTTTTTTGTTTTTTTTTCTGGAAACTTAGAAGTATATGGCTGTCTTAAAAATCCTTTTAAATGTGTTGAGCATGTGATTTAAGAATTTACTAGTGGTATTCACAGACTGTGTTTGAATTAAGGGAAAGAAGCTCGGCCACCAGTGCTTGGCGCAGGGTCTTTTTCTTTTATCTGTATATGCATGGTTTGCCCTCAGTGCTCCCCCAGCACACTACACACATTTACAATTCAGCATACCAAAAGGAACAATGCAGGAGCCACTTTCTAACATTCACAGGCAGATTGCTTTCTCTGAAACATGAAAGGTAAAAAGTAAGTAACCGGCTTGGGTGAGGGGAGAGGAAAAGAAGACTTTGCAAACATTTCTTTTAAAAACAACATTAAAAAACTTAACCTATTTAAAAATGCACGTTTCTGTGATCAGCAAAAAAGCATGCCAATTAATTCCCACCTTACAGAGAGAGAGAGGTGATTAGGTAACAGTTCTCGAATTTTATGTGCAATACATTTTCAACTTCCATGGCATATGCATTATCCAATATTTTTAGATCTGTTGTTCAAAGCCAGAAAAAGGTATGGAGTAACAGCAGGAATTACTTAGCAAGCTGATTCTTTTTTGTATACAAGATGATGGTAAAAGTGGGTCAAATTTCATTTCCAACTGCAATCTCTAAAAAGCTGTACCATTCATCTCCAGGTAGCCCTAAGAATATTTTGTTTTGGGGAGAATTCAGCAAAAGCACAACCAGGGTTTCTATTCTGTGTGCTGACCATTAGTTGGAATTTAGCATTCTTAAAAGTATTGGCACCGGCTTTTATTTAAGTACAATAAAAATCTTTCTCACTCCTAATGAAGATATGAACCATCTTTCAGTGCTGCAAGATAGTTCCAAGAAGCGTAACTTTTAAATATAACAGGATTTTTTGTTTTTATTAGTTTTTATTTTCCTACATGATTTGTTCAGTAGTTGCCAGAATAAGACCAACATGTTTTAGTCTTGGAAGGACAGGTTTGTAATTACAGGATACCTTAATTACTACACATTTCATAAACAATGAAACAAAATGTATGTAAAAACTGAGCAATTTAATATTCCAAGTAAACTTTTATTTAAAAAAAAAACCTGTCTAGGGTTCTCATGTAATTTCAACACATTTATGGTTTAAAATGCAGCTAACTGATTTCCAAGCAAACCAGGCCAGTCATATTCCAGAAAGTATAAAATATTAATTGTAATAAAATAATGGAATGGTTTCTATGTTAGAGATGAAGATTGATTTGTTTCTTAATTAAAGGGAAGAGTTCTCGAGACTGAGACGGTGTCCACCAAGGGGATCTGACAATGCCAGTGTGGTGTCTAAATATTTTCCTCTGTGGGCCTGTCTTTTTCAATCACCTTCAGATTAGTTATGCTTACTATCTAAAATCCCTACCCCCTTTGCATTCTCTGCGAGCATTAGCAGCCAGCTCGGCGCAGAAAGCCTTTTTGTCTGATGTCTGAAAAGGTGGGGTTGCAGAGTGCTGGCCAGCTTCCGACCGTCTCTCCCTGAAGGTGGGTAGTTAGAAGTGCTTTGACAAGCCTTGCTGATTTAACCTTTGCCTGCTTTGCCCTGCCAGGGGTGGCCACTAGATGTCAAGCTCATAATACAATTAGTGCATCTGTGCTGTTGACCTTGGCAACAGGGCTCACCACTGTTCTGTTAAGTGTTAACACTGAATCTGAGTGTTAACTAGAGATCCCGCGAGCTTGCGCCGTGCTGCACGGCTTCTCAGACGCCATCTAGTTCAGCACAAGTGTTTATAGTTCTTAAAGAAGAGGAGAAAACGGCTTTCTTTTGTGTAGCTATTGCATCTTGAACTGTTTAATTAACCCTGCAGGTGCCGCGGCACTTTGTCGTGATTCGTCGGTGTTACTGGTCTTTTCGAGAGTGACCTTCACCGCACTGTTTGGTAATTCTGTTGTAGGATCTGTGTACATGCAGAGTCACTGGCTTCAACGACCCAGGGCAGTGGCTTTTCCAGGATGATTTTTTTGCATATGTGCAAACTTTGCCTGTAGAAATGAAAGTGCCATGAAGTGCTGACAAATGATGGAAATGATTCCATGGCCTGATCCTGAGTGTGAGCGGGCTGATGGTCACAGCTGATCGTAGCCTTGTTTCTGGACGCAGTGTGGCTCATGTGGCCCTCTAGAGCTATTCAGGTGTAGGCATTTATACGTCTAAGTGGTTTTGCATATTTATTTCTATGCGTAGTGGATTTGAAAAATGGACAGTGTTTGGGTGCTTTCAAGTAGACATGTCATGAAATAGCACGTTTAATTTCATGTGTCAAATCAGTGAGACCACAGCCTTTGAATTTAAACCATCTGCATCTTCACCAAAAGTGATTTAGCAAAACCTTGTTTTCACCCCCTCATCAAATTTCGATTGAAATTGTTTGCATTAGCTGACATATTTCAGGTCTGCGTATTTTTCATTAGGCATAGATAGTGATACATATGCGTTCATTATAAGTGTGATGACAGAATAACATCTAAATGAAAGAACTATTGTGCAACCTTGAAGTGTAACAAACATCTTATTATTTGAAGCAGCGTCGAGGGCAGATAGTTAAATGCGAGTGCTGTCCAGCTCCCATCTGCATGTACCCATAAAGGCAACAGTGTCTCCTCCCGGGTGCTTCACTGCACAGGTTAAAAACTGCAAATGTTTTAAACAGAAGACAGTTGGTGACGGTGCCACAGGTGGTCGTGACTTAACAAATTTGAGGTGTGGGCCACTGCGTCGACGCTCGGGAGTGTGTGGTCAGAGCCGCGTTGAGCATGGCAAGAGTGCCCTCCACTGTTCAGCGCTGTGCGCACACACTCTGAGGTCTCGGGAAAAGGACAGAAAATTTTTCTATTGCGTCTGGAATTTCTTCTACATTGTTAAACACAGTAGGGGTCTCTATTTGTCTCCTCCTGTTTCACAGCTTGGGCTCAGTATGTGATAATTCATCTTTCTTTATGGGATTCAAAGCTATCATAAGGAGTTAAAAAGAAATAATTTGCAGGAAAATAAGTGTCTCCTAACAATTTAGGAAAACTGGAAAAATGCTTTCTGGATTTTTAAGAGATGGAAAGGCAAAGGAAAAAGTCCGTTTTCCTTTCCTGAAGATCCACGTGGCATTTTAGAGTTACTAATTGAAGTGGATAAGTTAACATCCCTTTCCCTGCACTAAACAAATTCTGCTTCTCTTGCTAATTGTAATGAGTAAAAAATATGCCGCAAAAGTGTATTGAAGGTGAGCTTTTGAGATTGATAAAGAAAATTACAGAACACTTATTTTAATACTACTTTGTAATTGGTTAGCTTACTTACAAGCCACTGTACTTGAAATGCTAAGAGCTGTAGCTTGAAATTTTTGAAGAAAGCATCGTCTTAAATATTATATATGTATATATAGCATATCTTAAGTTATATATTTCGTACACAATCAAACAAAATGTATGCAAAAATTGAGCATTTTAATATTATCCTAAGTAAACTTCTTTAAAAAAAAAAAAAACCTGTTTTAGGTTATTTCTCATGTAAAACCAAATCAGAGGATTAGTTTGCTTGGAAATCACACAGCTGCATTTTACACACACATATTACAATGATGTTTTTCACTTGTGGCTTTAAAAAGATCATCCAGGCTAAAAATTCTGCCTGTCATTCTGATAGACGATAGATAGATTCTGTAACAGACCAGGGATTAAAGCTGAGCGAAGACCAAAAACAGACAGTCTGAGGGGCTCCTTTCACACCGAGAGTCACTCCTAAGAATAGGAACACTTTTGTTAAACATTCTGTGTATATTTTATTAGTGCTAAGGGGAAAATCCATGTATTTTTTTGAACTGTCGTCTTTGAAGCTATGCTTTTGTTAGAGGTTTTCTCCGAAAGGCCTGTGGGACTTTCCTCCCCTCTTCTGTACAACTGAGAAACACAGACAGGAAGGAATGTGCACACGGTAATAGAGGCCCTGAAAATCTAGGTGTAAACAGCAGATATTGGGATCACTGTAAATTAAATGGAAAAAAAAACTATGTTTTTATCCTGTGTAGTGCAGATGGCCAACGTGGCACCATGGGTGTGATACTTAATTTGAGATCAGCCAAGGGGGGCTGTGGCAGAGCAGCTCCTGAGGCCGCCTTCACATTCACATAGAAGCAAATGGGTTAGTACTTCCTAAAAGTAGCCCTGGCCAGAGACTCTCATTCACCAAGAAGGGAAGAGTGTTGGCTAAGTTGTTAAGTTGGTAAACTGGTTGGCATTTTTCTTAACTTGTTCTAATGAAATCCCATTCCTGCCCATCCCCTGCCTGTTTACAGTTTCACTCTAAGTTCTGTTAGTTGGTTGAACTGGTTGGCATTTTTCTTAACTTGTTCTAATAAAATCCTATTCCTGCCCATCCCCTGCCTGTTTACAGTTTCACATCTCTTAGCTGTTGACTAGTGTGCGAAAAATAAGTTCCTTTGACATTAATGATAATGTTTGCAATGCTTGC
>NW_026652280.1:999928-1222428 GCF_009828535.3 Hylobates moloch | reverse complement strand
GCCCCCGCTGCCGCCGCCCCGGCCCCAGCGTCGCAGAGCGCGGCTTCCTCGCAGCCGCAGAGCGCGTCCACGCCGCCTGCCCTGGCCCCGGGGTCCCTGCTGGGCGCGGCGCCCGGCCTGCCAAGCCCGCTTCTACCTCAGACCTCCGCCAGCGGCGTCATCTTCCCCAACCCGCTGGTCAGCATCGCGGCCACGGCCAACGCCCTGGACCCGCTGTCCGCGCTCATGAAGCACCGCAAGGGCAAGCCGCCCAATGTGTCGGTGTTCGAGCCCAAGGCCAGCGCCGAGGACCCCTTCTTCAAGCACAAATGCCGCTTCTGCGCCAAGGTCTTCGGCAGCGACAGCGCCCTCCAGATCCACCTGCGCTCTCACACAGGCGAGCGGCCCTTCAAGTGCAACATCTGCGGGAACCGTTTCTCCACCAAAGGCAACCTGAAGGTGCACTTCCAGAGGCACAAGGAGAAGTACCCCCACATCCAGATGAACCCTTACCCGGTCCCCGAGTACCTGGACAACGTGCCCACTTGCTCGGGCATCCCCTACGGCATGTCGCTGCCCCCCGAGAAGCCCGTGACCACCTGGCTGGACAGCAAGCCCGTGCTGCCCACCGTGCCCACGTCCGTGGGGCTGCAACTGCCGCCCACTGTCCCTGGCGCGCACGGCTACGCCGACTCCCCCAGCGCCACCCCCGCCAGCCGCTCCCCACAGAGGCCATCGCCCGCCTCCAGCGAGTGCGCTTCCTTGTCCCCAGGCCTCAACCACCCGGAGTCCGGCGTGTCTGCCACCGCCGAGTCCCCACAGCCACTTCTCGGCGGGCCGTCCCTGACTAAAGTCGAGCCCGTCAGCCTGCCTTGCACCAACGCCAGGGCCGGGGACGCTCCCGTGGGCGCGCATGCCAGCGCTGCGCCCACATCGGTGGACGGCGCACCCACGAGCCTTGGCAGCCCCGGGTTGCCCGCCGTCTCCGAGCAGTTCAAGGCCCAGTTTCCGTTCGGGGGGCTGCTAGACTCGATGCAAACGTCGGAAACCTCGAAGCTGCAGCAGCTGGTGGAGAACATCGACAAGAAAATGACGGACCCGAACCAGTGCGTCATCTGCCACCGGGTGCTGAGCTGCCAGAGCGCGCTGAAGATGCACTACCGGACGCACACGGGGGAGCGGCCGTTCAAGTGCAAGATCTGCGGCCGCGCCTTCACCACCAAGGGCAACCTCAAGACGCACTTCGGCGTGCACCGTGCAAAGCCGCCCCTGCGCGTGCAGCACTCCTGCCCCATTTGCCAGAAGAAGTTCACCAACGCCGTAGTCCTGCAGCAGCACATCCGCATGCACATGGGCGGCCAGATCCCCAACACGCCGCTGCCCGAGGGCTTCCAGGATGCCATGGACTCCGAGCTGGCCTACGACGACAAGAACGCGGAGACCCTGAGCAGCTACGACGACGACATGGACGAGAACTCCATGGAGGACGACGCCGAGCTCAAGGACGCGGCCGGCGACCCAGCCAAGCCGCTCCTGCCCTACACGGGGTCCTGCCCGCCCTCCCCGCCCTCGGTCATCTCCAGCATTGCCGCCCTGGAGAACCAGATGAAGATGATCGACTCCGTCATGAGCTGCCAGCAGCTGACCGGCCTCAAGCCCGTGGAGAACGGGTCCGGAGAGAGCGACCGCATGAGCAACGACTCCTCGTCGGCCGTGGGCGACCTGGAGAGCCGCAGCGCGGGCAGCCCCGCCCTGTCCGAGTCCTCGTCCTCGCAGGCCCTGTCGCCGGCCCCCAGCAATGGCGAGAGCTTCCGCTCCAAGTCCCCGGTCCTGGGCGCCCCGGCGGAGCCCCAGGAAATCCCGCTCAAGACCGAGAGGCCCGACAGCCCGGCCCCCGCCCCGGGCAGCGGAGGCGCCCCTGGCCGCGCGGGCATCAAGGAGGAGGCGCCCTTCAGCCTGCTGTTCCTGAGCAGGGAGCGGGGTAAGTGTCCCAGCACTGTGTGTGGTGTCTGTGGCAAGCCTTTTGCTTGCAAGAGCGCGTTGGAAATCCACTACCGCAGCCATACTAAGGAGCGGCCGTTCGTCTGCGCGCTCTGCAGGCGAGGGTGCTCCACTATGGGTAATTTAAAACAGCACTTACTGACACACAGATTGAAAGAGCTGCCTTCTCAGTTATTTGACCCCAACTTTGCTCTAGGTCCCAGCCAAAGCACTCCTAGCCTGGTCTCCAGCGCCGCACCCACCATGATCAAAATGGAAGTGAACGGTCACGGCAAGGCCATGGCGCTGGGCGAGGGTCCCCCGCTGCCCGCGGGCGTCCAGGTCCCCACCGGGCCTCAGACAGTGATGGGCCCGGGCCTGGCGCCCATGCTGGCCCCCCCGCCGCGCCGGACGCCCAAGCAGCACAACTGCCAGTCATGCGGGAAGACCTTCTCCTCGGCCAGCGCCCTGCAGATCCATGAGCGCACGCACACCGGCGAGAAGCCGTTCGGCTGCACCATCTGTGGCCGGGCCTTCACCACTAAGGGCAACCTCAAGGTAAGAGCATGGCAGGCTCCAGCCCCGGCTGCGGTGCGGCCGAGCCACGGTGGCTTTCTCCATCAGCTGCCGCAGACACAGCGGCCGAGGTCCTGCTCCTAGCCTGGCCAGGGAGATGAGATGCCACGCATGTGGGTGTGTGTTGTAGGGCGTGATGTGTGTGTCGGGTGTGCGTGTGGGTGAGTAGCATGTACCTATGTGTGTGTATGGGTCGTGTGTGAGTGTGCATGTGTAGGTGCCCCATGTGTGGGTGTATGTAATGTATCCATACATGTATAACGTGCGTGTGCAAATGTGCATGTCATGTGTGGTGTCTGGCATGCGTGTGTGTCCCTGTACACACATACTTAGACTACGTCCCGTTAATCGGCTGTGGGAGGAACAGGAGCCTGGGCCTCTCCCGGGGAACACGTGCAGCTGGGCCTCTGATGGCTTCAGCCAGGTTAGGCATTCGTTAGGGGTGAGAACGCTCACTTTGCAACTTGGTCCAGGGCCCGAAGCCCTCTTGAATCTGATAGAAAATAAGCTTGGTTTTAAACCTCACATGTAATACAAGCAGTACCAAGGCGAGGCCACTCAACAGGCCCTGTCGTTCTGTCCATGTGGCTGCCGAGAGGGCGCACGGGAGGGGCGCTGGGTGAGACGCTCCTGGCGTGGGGGCAGAGGAGCCAGCGCTGTGCTATGTTCCTGTATGAGATCGCAGCAGCAGCGGTAGAGAGGGTGTGTGACGAGTACTGGGTAGCTCAGGCCTGTGCCTTGTACTGTGTTGACTAATGGCTGCTTTCTGTCGTCTGTGAAGTGCACGTTTGCAAAGCCAGCCTGTCTGGGTTCCAGCAGCCTCTTCAGACAGCCCAAAGATCAATGCCTGTGGTTTCTACCCGGCGTGCGTGGGCTGGATAAGAACTGCCCCCCGGGCCTGCTGGCCGCAGGTGACCCTGGGATGTTCTAGAATTAATGTTTCCTTGTTTGAGAGAAAGCAAGAGGAGAGGGGCACAGTCAGAGAGTCCCAGCAGCAGAAGATGCAAAGTGGAGGACAGTAGAGGTCAGAGGGGAGCCAGGGCTTGGGCAACTGAAGGAGCAAGACCCGGACCCTTTGAGTTCCAGAACATTCTCTGGGTGGCCATGTGGGTTTTACACCTTAGGGGAAAATTACTCTAAAGTTTGTCAACTGAAAGACTGCGTTCATTAATTTATATTTGTTGGTTTTGCTTATTGTATTCAATAAAACAAGATGTTTGCATGTAGAAATATAAAGTGCCCAGAAAAGTCCACCTGTGTTTTGTTGTCCCTCAGTCGCGCTTGGGGGCGGGGTGGGCCTCTGTCTGCTGCAGTGGAAGCAGAGCAGCTGTGCCTCCGTGTCTGGGCGCTTACCCGTGGGCTGTCTCCGTGTCTCGCGCAGGTGCACATGGGGACACACATGTGGAATAACGCCCCCGCGAGACGCGGCCGCCGCCTGTCTGTGGAGAACCCCATGGCTCTCCTAGGGGGTGATGCCCTGAAGTTCTCTGAAATGTTCCAGAAGGACCTGGCAGCTCGGGCAATGAACGTCGACCCCAGTTTTTGGAACCAGTATGCTGCAGCCATCACTAACGGGCTCGCCATGAAGAACAACGAGATCTCTGTCATCCAGAACGGAGGCATCCCCCAGCTCCCCGTGAGTCTCGGGGGCAGCGCCCTCCCCCCTCTGGGCACCGTGGCCAGCGGGATGGACAAAGCGCGCACTGGCAGTAGCCCACCCATCGTCAGCTTGGACAAAGCAAGCGCAGAAACAGCAGCCAGCCGCCCATTCACACGGTTTATCGAGGATAACAAGGAGATTGGTATCAACTAGCCAGTGACTCACCCATCTGCCCTGCCCAGGCCCACGTTTTGAAGTTGGAGCATCAGGCCTCCGACCTTTCTTGCCTCAGTTCTCATTACACTTTCACCCATAGCAGAAAACACTTTTGCGGCTGCTGAGAGGTGGTCTTGTAAGCACTGCATGGCGCTCCCTTCAACAGCAAGCCTGACTGTTCTTGAGAACTCTGCAACCTTTTAAATAAGTTTCCTTCAAAAAAAAGTGCTTGGAAAACCGCCTTAGGAACAGAAAGAGCTCAGACCATGTCCACTTCCTTGCTCCTGAAACCTAATAATCTCCACGAGGGAGAAAGGGGTCCTCTGCGGTATTCCAGTGAAACTCATTTGATGGTTTCGTTTGAATTAGTTAGACACTTGAACGATGTTTTTTAGAACTCTTCATGTTAAAGACGTGGTTTAGTACTCCCAATGCTGTGTATCATGACACTATCTTCGTCTGTAGTATTTATAATGTTAAGATTATGCGGGTAACAGACAATATAATAGCCCCGACCTTAAACGAAGGTTTTGTACTGCAGAATACATCTGGCTGTGTGATTTTTTTTTTTTTTAAGCAAGATTTGTTTTACTATAAATAAGTGGATTATTTCAATGCAGGCAAAATTGTGAAGTTCTGTTGGGAAAGATAGCATGCTTTTCCTGTGCAAATACCTGTCAGTAATAAGCCTTTTTTTTTTTTTTTTTTTTTTTTTTTAATTTAAATGTTTGTAGCTGCTATGTGGACAGTTGTTTTCTAGTGTGGTCTGTAGCCCAATGACTGGGGAACGAGTTACAGACAAACATCACCATAAATGACTCACAACATTATAAACAGTTGTGAGAAAATATTTCACATTATCAAAGCTGTACAATAAAAAGGTAATGTTTGTATAATGTGGTTGCAAACTCTTAATTTATACTATTGCACTTTTAGTATTTTGTATTAGGGAGGTTTGTCTATAATTTGAAAATTTAAAAAGATGTAAAGTATTTTATAAATAGTACTTCAGTTTAAGGAAAATGGGAAAACTGTTACAGTTCCTTGTTTTGTCTTATGGTCAAACAATATTAGAAATCTATGCCACTTAAAAAGAAAAGCCACCAAGACTTGTCAGCTCCTCAGTAAAACAGGGCCTGCTGTTTCTTAAATTAAAATGATTTATTTAACTTTTCTACAAAGCCCACTTAAAAACTGTGACCACCCCCTAACGAAACCTTGGTGAATTCATCCTAGGACTATGACGTCAGTACAAGCCAGGAAGGAACTAGGAGAACCTTCTGCAGGTCTGATTTTCATGTAAGCGGGTCTGTCTCTCTCTGTCTCACCCACAGACAAGATTGTGGCTGCCTGGTGGCACTGGTCACATGGACAGTAAACCCAAGAGAAATGGCAAGTATCAGGCAGTACAATCAGTCATGACTTTGAAATTTTCCGAGTTCCTGATTTATTTATTATCTTCTCAGATGAAAGCAAAGCACAGTGTCCTCTGATTTTTCAGAACACAGCCTGGCGCTGATGGCTGAGCTGCATGCAGCCGGGAGGGCCCCGGAGGCTGGGGCGGCCGAGGCAGCGCAAACACAGCGCCGTGTGAACTACCTCATTTTCGTGCGTTGCACGTGTGCTGGCGTCTGACACTATGAACTTCCAACAACAAAATTGTTCAAGAGATGCTCTGGTAGTCGGATAACTGCAAGGAGTTGCATGCCCCTGAAGAAAGAATCAGACAGTGAAGTCTTCTCGGTCGAGACAGAAAAAATAGAACAATCTTCTCCTAACAACCACAGCAGCAAAACAATCATTGTAAGAGGATGGGCTGTTTGTGCCAGCGTGTCACTAAACAAAAAGAGTATCAAAGACTCATTAGCTGTTTATTTCTATTGGAAATGAACACTGAACTCTACAGCTCTATTTTCCACGGTGATGAGATGTAACTTCGCCCCACCGTGCCACCTCTTCTCACGGGATGAGGGCTTGGGGTGTCTCAAGCGTTAGGCAGAGAAAACTGAGGTGGCTTAAGGTTGCTGTGTTTCAGCAGTTGAATGTTTTCATTATTTATCTGTGTCCTTTTTGGTGTGTGTGTGGTTTTTTTTGTTTGTTTGTTTTTTGGTTAGTATTTGGTACCACATAGTGTTCTCTCTTCTCCCAAAAGGTTGTGTATATAACTAAAGAGAAATGTAAAGTGTTGTAAATAAGATGGCTCATGAAGGTACAGTGAGACGGACCCTCCTGTGTGCAGGGCTAGGCCATCCCTCTGCATGGTGAAGAGAGACACTATTTTTATACTGTAATGCCATGCGGGGCTGGGACCTCTCTGAGCAGCTGGGGATTGTTACCTAGACCCAATATTTTTTATTATTAAATCTTGTGGCTTGACACATCGACTGATTGAAATGGATGTCTTAGTCTAGGTTACTATTTTTGTCATATGGAATTGAATAAAATGCAGGATGTAATGTTATTTCTGAGTTGCGTTCCTTGATTTTTCTAATGGAGAAAGTGGAATTTGAGGAGGTCATTTGTGGTGGGTGTGTATCCGTGGTGTTTCCACCAGGAACACCAACACAGGTTGGCAGCTTAGATTTAAGCAGCGTCTCAGTGCATCTTGATTGGTCTTGAAATTTTTATTTCTTGCTTTTTTCAAAAATAAAAATTCAGCCTCCTAGTTGTGGATTCTTTTTACATCTATGATGGAAGAAGATGTGGTAGAAAATTCCTACATATCAGAGACTCCGCAGTGCCCAAAAATGACCACTGACGTCGTCAGCATGAAGGGAGAATACTGGCTTTTCAGGTCGCTTGAACAAATAGGTGTGCATCAAATCACATGACAGGACAGGAGTGGGTGGGATGGTGCTCACAGTGTGGCAGCAGCAGCAGTTCTGTGAGTTCACGGATGGCAGCTCCACACAGCTTCATTCCAGATGGAGAATGTCCTTAATTTAAAATAAGCTTTACCTCACTGATAACATTTGATAAGAATGATTTTATAGTTCCTGGATTTCAAGATATGTAATCGATTTCTTCTTTTTCTTTTTTTTTTTAATTTTTAAAATGAATAACTACTGACAACCTAGAAGCTACAGTAATTTTTACCTGGGACGTGCCAGGTGGATTTTAAGGAATGATAAAGGTACTAACCACTAAACTAACCAATCCAGGCCAACCTTCCAGCAGATATCGTAAGCCTTAGAAATCAAACCATGTAAATTTCAATGCTAGAATAGAAATTATAAAATGTAAACTGACTAAATGAGATAGTAAATTCAATTTTTTTGAAGTAAGGAATTAGCAAAAAATGTACAGCCATCTAAAGTGATTAATATAAACTAAAACGCAGGAGAAAAGGGATTTACTTCTTGTATTTAAAAAATACTTCCAGAGGTAAGATCAGAGGTGTTTGGCTTGGCAAACCTGGGTGTTTGCCGCTTTCTGATGCCAACTGTGGTCATGTAGACTGTGTATCAAAGAATCATAAATGCCAACAATCCCTAAAAATTATTTAAATACGTTTCTAAGTTCATTACAGGAAACATTAACATTTAAGCTAATTAATAAGTACTGCTAAAGGGCTAAAAAGCAATTGTCTTCCAGCTCTCGCTGTTTAATTTTGGCCCCATGGAAGCTTGGAGGCATGGGAGCCCCTACCTGATTTTCTTCTGTGTTTGGCAGGCATTGCCCGGTCCCCATCTTGTGTTTTACGAAGCCATGGTGAACATCAGGGCCATTTCTTTAGTACTAGGCTGCATGTATGTTTCCAGCCCAACCAGCTTCAAATCACTGTATTCACTGTGGCTGTTTGTCTAATGCCGCAGACGTCCCAATCTCTCGTCTCTCTTCTGGTGCACGCGTGAAGCTGGAGACCGTGCTGCACATGTGTCATTCTCGCCCAGCCTGTCACCCGCCAGCTCACCGCCAACCTGAGGGCCCTGTGTTCAGGCCTTTGTGTTACAACCTTGTGCTCATTTGCTAATTACTGAGACAGGGAGCCAGTACTTGTTTATTCCTTTGAAAAGTTTCTTACGACACAGTGCTTCATTGAAAAAAAGAGGGCATGAAATGTTTATACCGGCAGACCTGTTTGCTGCTTTTTAGCTGTGTTAAAACTTGATCTACAAAATATTCTATATAACATGAGGAAGGAGATGACATTCCCCTTTTTCATTTAAGAAGGAAATATTGGGCATTAATTCTCAGTATTCTTTATGAAGTGAAAACTTTAAAATGAAATCACAATAGAGGCTTTTTTTTTATTCTTTCTCCTTTCAGCATTTCTGTACCAAGCGAGGCTTGGGGCATGACCTTGTCCTCCCTGCATCATCCTGGCTGGTACAATCCATGCTGAGACCCGGGGCGAGGGCCCGGCGTGGAGAGGGTTCTCACTCCTCCTGTGCCGTGTAAAAGCTGCTTTCCCATCTGTAGGAAGAGGGTAGAATTTGATGATATTCAAATCCTTTTCAGTTCTAAAATTCCATGTTTTTTTTTAAAGAACTACCACTAATGTACATCTTTCTCTTTACCCAAAAATAATCATGAAAAAAATTGATCGTATTTATATATAGAGAGAAAATATGAGTTATTACCTAAAAATATTCTCCCATAGATATGAAAAATCAATTACAAATAAATTTGCTAAAGAAACTACGTGGAATCATTTTTGGATCATGAAAAATGTGTTTGTATCTTTTTTTAAAAGAAAAAGCCATTGAACTTATTGATGTTACAAATGCAACTATACTTGGTAAAATAAAATCAAGCTGTGAACTGATGCTTACTGCATATTCTGTTAAATAAGAGACGTGAGAAACATATTTGATTTTTCCATGAGTCCTGCACACAAGTACACACACAGCCCCTTATTACAGCACTATATATTCAAGAGTATGCAATTGAAAACAATGTGGTATTTTTTCTTGTTGTTCCTTAGTAGAATATCAGAGAGCCTAAACTATGAACATTGGTGTCACTGTCCTGATTTCTGCCATGGTCTGCATCTTTGGCCTGTTTTCATTGGAAGTATCATAGATTGTCATTTGGACAGACCATTCCTAGCAAATACTGGCCTTTCGCGGAGCTTGGATAACCCTGTGGGAAAATCAGAAAGCTGGCAAGACAAGAGGAAGAAGAGATGTCACGGTGTCAGATTATGTTTGTATTCTGTTCTGTCCAAAGTTCTTTACATCAGTAAATGAAAAACAAATGATGCATAGGCCACGCCCTGCAGTGAAAGATGCAAGAACTTGTTCATGTTGGTATGAATCGTTCACTGTATATGATTCAAACGTGGAAATAAATGTTTGATTACAGTCGTTCCAAACGTGATTATTTGTGAACACGGGAAATGGGTAACCCTTCCCCCATACTTTCTAAGTTGGTATGATGCACATATTTTAAATTACAGAATGATCTATAAACTAGAATTTTTACAGAAAAGTGTAAATTATTTCCTTCATTCCTCATGGTTATTTTAGGTTGACTAATTCCATTTCGTTCTTCCTAGCTTAATTAAAGAACATCTGAATTTTAATACCAATACCTTTTTACAAATAGGGATAAAATATCTAAACGACAAAATCATTTTTATAACTGACAAGATCTTTTAATTATATGTATAATACAAAATGTTTCTGTTATTTGATTTTTTTTTTCTCTTTGCCGTATCAAGGACAGTTTAAGAACAGCTCCCGTTGTGACCTTAATTTACCCAGAAGAAACGTGCCCGCCCACTGTCACGCTGCTGCTGCAGCAGAACAAGCAGGCCTGGAAAAACATTTTCCACGTCAAATGGTGACAGTCTTGTGAATACACAGTTAAAAAGTGTAGAAAGGCTTCCCCACACATTGAGATCATTTAAGGAAGATTTTGCACATAAGCCTCTCACCCTTGTTTGTTTTTCTTTGTGATTTTTAGTAACAGAGCATCACACTCCACCATGAAATACAGCTGACAGGTCTGCGGAACTGCACAGCTTCAGCCTACTTAAAATGTTAGGTTTGGAACCATCAAGAAAAATTTTGCAACCCAGACACTTTATATTTGGGATTCTTAAAAATCCTACTGGTAATTCAAGAGGTGGGTACTGTTAAAGCGTATTCTTTTAAAGATAAACAATGCAGTTATTATTGGACATTATAGACACATGCTGAGTAGTAAGTTGAATAATCAGCCTATAATTTCACCCAAGAAACTACTAGATCTTTATTTATTATTGGGAAATAGAGTGCATAAACCTCAGATTTTAATTAGGGACTGTAGGTAATTTGGGCAAATGAACTTTTATTAATAAATATTTGTAAGTAAATTAGTTTTTCCCAAGCAAAACTCTAAACATATTCTCATCTCAGAACATGTTATAGGATCTGAAAATAAAATCTAACCTGTTGTTGAAGTTAATGCATCCCCCACCTCATTCATTTGGAGCTAATTCCTTGCCTAAAGACCCTGTGTATTTATTCACGTGTGCGTTGCCGTCTCACTGAGAAGTTATCTCATGGCTTGGTTACTCTGTTCTTTCAATTTATGTTTTAACCTTGACACTACCACCTCCAAAACCATCTGCTGAAGAGTAGCTGTAGACCAAGTTTTAAATTACAACAATAATGTGGTTATTTTCAAGGATGGTCCCTGAGACCAAGCTCTGAACCCAATAACCTTTTCCTTCCACTGGCCTGAATTAGAGTCTTAGTTTTAGAAACACTCAGTAGTCTCTGAAAAACTGAAAATCATGGCTAGACTTAGTATTTAGCTGAAGGCGAATTGAAGATTTTCTCAAAAGCCCTGAAAAGGGGACCTGACAGAGGAGTTCGTGTCTCCACGTCCTCACTGGGCTCGGGTTTCAACTTGGCACAAACCAACCATTGTCAGTGGGCTCAGACCATGTCTTGGTGGGTGCACAGCAAATTCACGAGTGCACATGGTGCCCTCCATACGTAGGCATCGGTACACCAGCTGAAAAGTGTGTGTGTGTGAGAGAGACCACACGTGTTTGCTGCCTGCCTTAGGGATCGGTGCCTATTCTCCAGAATCGATCTGATCGCAACCACAGATAGTGAAGGATTGGCCAAGTCGAAGCTCAATTTGCCCACAGTGTGTGGCTGATGGAATCTAACTTGATTGGCTCTGGGAGTGTTAAATGAATAATTACAGGCCATGTAAAAGTAATAAATGCGTGGAAATAATATTTGTAACCACAGGGGCAAAAAGCATCACCACACCCAGATAGCTCATCTTTGAAGGAACCACAAGGAGAACGTGGGCATCAGAAGATCTTGCAGAAAGGGGGCATTGCCTGCCTTTTGATAAAAACTCACTTCAAAAAAGCTTCTTAACTCCCAATCTTTATCTTGCAAAATTGTTCAGAACTACTTTTAATTATTTTAATCTTCATTATAATATTTAGTAGAAATTTCTACTTTATTATAAGCTGTGTGGACAAGAAAGAGTGACTATTTGAAGTAACAATCAACTGTCTAAGAAGAGGTGCACTTAGCTCAGCTCAGCGAATGTCCACTTGTCCAGAATAACAAGTTAAACTTTTTGAGTAGAAAATAATGCTGAACTTAATTATTTTATTAATGCATACTCCCTGACATCAGAAAATCCTAGCTTTTCTAAACTTCATAGATACAGATGAAACATTTGACATATGTTTGCAAGGCTGGCTTAATTATTATTACATTAGAAAATATTCCATACAAAAATTAGCCAGGCATGGTAGCGGGTGCCTGTAATCCCAGCTACTCGGGAGGCTGAGGCAGGAGAATTGCTTGAACTTGGGAGCAGAGGTTGCTGTGAGCTGAGATCACACCACTGCACTCCAGCCTGGGTCACAGGGTGAGACTCCATCTCAGAAAAAAAGAAAAGAAAATAAATTCTCTATTTCACAAGCATTTAAATAATTGTATGTTTGATATTACTCGTGTTTCCCATGCTTTTATAATTACAGAGATGGGGTTTTTTTTTTTTTTTTTGGAGACAGAGTCTTGCTCAGTTGCCCAGGCTGGAGTGCAGTGGCGCGATCTCGGCTCACTGCAAGCTCCACCTTCTGGGTTCACGCCATTCTCCTGCCTCAGCCTCCCGAGTAGCTAGGACTACAGGGGCCCACCACTATGCCCTGCTAATTTTTTTGTATTTTTAGTAGAGACGGGGTTTCATCGTGTTAGCCAGGATGGTCTCGATCTCCTGACCTCGTGATCCGCCTGCCTTGGCCTCCCAAAGTGCTGGGATTACAGGCATGAGCCGCCACGCCCGGCAAGAGATGGAGCTTTTCTCTTGATGTGTTGGAGTTCCATCTGCAGGAGGCTACGTGTTTCAGAGACACTTCTGGAATACTCAATTCACTGATGTGAATATAACCAGTTACTTGGTCTTTCAGGACGAGGCACCAGCCACAGGATTGCTTACCCAGTGGTACAACTTCCTCCATGGCTTTTTCTTTGTTCTTTGTTTTTTCTTTTTGAGACGGAGTTTCACTCTTATTGCCCAGGCTGGAGTGCAATGGCACAATCTCAGCTCACTGCAACCTCTGCCCCCCAACTTCAAGCGATTCTCCTGCCTCAGCCTCCCAAGTAGCTGAGATTACAGGCATGTGCCACCACACCCTGCTAATTTTGTTGTGTTTTTTTTGGTTTGTTTGTTTGTTTGTTT
This sequence comes from Hylobates moloch, assembly GCF_009828535.3. Taxonomy (NCBI): domain Eukaryota; kingdom Metazoa; phylum Chordata; class Mammalia; order Primates; family Hylobatidae; genus Hylobates; species Hylobates moloch. Next base: position 1,209,431 of record NW_026652280.1, on the reverse strand, counting down.
TAAGTAGAGACAGGGTTTCTCCATGTTGGTCAGGCTGGTCTCGAACTCCTGACCTCAGGTGATCTGCCTGCCTTGGCCTCCCAAAGTGCTGGGATTATAGGCGTGAGCCACTGCGCCTGGCCCATGGCTTTTTCTAAGAGCTATTGATGGTAACTTTCAGGCCCTTTGATTATTTTTGTTTTCGAAATGGGGTCTCACTATGTTGCTCAGGCTAGTCTCAAACTCCTGACCTCAAGTGATCCTCCTGACTCAGCCTCCCAAAGTGCTAGGATCACAGGTGTGAGCCCTTTGATTTTTAAGCTAGAGTTAACTTCGTTTAGAAACATGAAACCAAACACAAAACCTTCCAGCCTTTCTAAATGCTTAAAATAATTTCCAAAATTTAAGATGTGGCAGAATAAGTCCTCTGGCAACACAAACGCCAGGATTCCCGCCAAGAGATTCCTGCAGCCACAGGTGAGGGGAAGGAGCCTGCCGGGTGGGCAGCCGTTTCTCTGGCTGTGCTGTGGCCTGCGCCGGGCCGGGCTTCGAGGCCGAGTTCCGATCCAGTGGCGAGCTTGCAGGTGTGGTCCGCTTTTGACAGTCACTTCTTAGATAAGTCCCTGAGTCTCACAGCGGCCTTGCTTTAGGAGCGCTCATGCATGTGTCTCTGCACGTAGCCACGGAGGCCGGCGGAGCAGAGGGAAGTCAGCAGACATTCCTTAGTCCCCTCCCCAGGCTTTCTGGGGACCGGGATTCTGGGGCAGAGCTCCGAGCCCTGGGCCAGCCCCGAAAGCAGATGCATCTGCAGCCCACATGCAGCCCTCAGTGACCCCGACCCCAGGCTCTTGTGGGGGTGGAGGGCGTGTGGGCTCCAGAGGCGTCCAGCACCCGGACAGGGGGGAGGGCAGCTCCTCCCCTCGCAGGTGCGCAGCCATCGTGCGGCAGGGAAGCCTGTGACCTCGGCTGTCGGTACCAGGATAGTTCCTGCAGGCGTGTCCGGGGTGAGCCCTCACTCGCTGGCTGCAGAGCCCGTTCGATCCAGGCCCTGCGCCGCCACATGGAATGAACCGCGGGGGACCGAGGCGCTGCCCTGGGAGGGAGGAGCCCGGCCCTGGGAGCGGGGCCCATCCTCGGGGCCCAGGGCGAGCACTGCGCAGGGAAGGCCTCTGCCACCGCCAGGCATGTCCCCTGGCCGGCACAATGGCTCCTCACCAACTGTAAAGGCAACGCTGTCTCCAGGCCGCCAGAATCTCGGCCACAGTCACCACCCGATGAGCCCCGCGGGGCAGCGTGCGGCCGTGGCTTCTCACCGGGCTGCGGGGCTGCGGTCCCGGGTGGGCTCATGGCCCGGTCGCACTCGGATCTTGGAATAAAATGTGGGCGTCCATGTGAGGCCGGAGCAGTGGCTGTGACGCCCCACGCGGGGCGCGATCTCTCCGGGAGCCGGCCGCCCTGTCCCTGCCTGGGCCTCACGCCGACCCGGGCCCGCCCTTCTGTGCTGCACACGGAGCCGCCAGCCTCCCTGGGATGTCATTTTAGCACGTGAGGCTCAACCTCTTTTCCCTTCGGTCCCATCCGGCACCAGGTTGCGACTCACGGTTGTATTTCAAATAACGTCTCTCCTGTTCCAGTTCCACAGGCTGCGACTCACGGTTGTATTTTAAATAACGTCTCTCTTCTGTTCCAGTTGCACAGGCTCAGGAGGCTGTCCCCGCAGGCAGGTCTGGGCACCCAGGCCACTGCTGAGCCCTTCCTTTTGGGGGACACAGAATCACAGCAAAACTCTCCCGTGGTGCGCTCACCCCAACAGCTCCACGTGAGGGTCGAGCCTGAAGGGTCAGCCTCCTAAGTGCTAGGCTAGTCAGCTGTGATGACCAAGTGGGACTGCGGGGTTGGGTCCAGAATTAACCTAACAGTTAATGGTACACCTCACAGCTTAAAGGGAAGGGTTCCCGCAGGAAACTTGGCCGGCCTCTCTGCAGGCCCATCGGATCAGAATGTCCAAGGGCAGAGCCCACGTGTTGATCAGTGTGAGGCCAGGATTTAAAACCGCTGGTCTGCACTGGACTTAGTGCTGTGACATCAGCACAGGGCCCTGGCCATGCCGTTAGATGCACATTCCAGTTCTCCAGGTCTGGGTAGGGCTGGGGACTCTGTCAGCCTGACAGGATCCCAGGCGCTGGTATAGCTGCTTCTGGTCTTGGGACCACTTTAAGGAAGCTTTGAACAGTGCTTAAAGAGGGTGCTGGCCCTGTGCTGTGATGAAGTAGAAGTTTGTCTCCAGTGCTGCCCAAGGCATCCAGTGTTCTTATGTCCTTTTTTCCAAGGCCTTGTTCTGTCAGTAAAGTTTGCATTTGACTACAAAGAATGGAAACCCCATATCACAGCTTCAGTCGGAGTTTGTTTTTCTCACATAACTCGAAGTCCAGAGCTAGGGAGTTGCTGGGGATGACTCGGCGCCTCATGGACTCCCCCACGGGCATTGGTGTGTGGGTTGTTCTCACACTGCTCCCCACCTGACCACAGGATGGCTGCTGCAGACCCAGCCATTGCATTCACGCTCCCTCAGAAAGTGGAAAGAAGAACAAGGGCACCAGGCCTGGAAGCCAATCCTATCCCTTGCTCAGAAGAGCAAAAGCTTTTCTGGAAAAACCCCATTCAGCTGACTTCTGCTTAGGTTTCTTGGACCCACACTGTGTCCCGGGGGGACTCCCAGCTGAGAAGTGAGTCAGGAAGGCTCACTATCAAAAGAAAAAGCGGACAGGTAGAAGAGATTAAAATTTCTGGCAGATTGGCTTCCCAGAAGCTGAACTTCTGTAAAGTTTGAAGAATATTTCTGCATTTATAACATTCATATCAGTTCATCAACAAATATTTATTGGACACTTGTTATGTGCAAGGCTTGGCAGCTGGCCTCACTAAGGTGAGAACCTATATATGTTCCCATAGGATACACACAAGGTGTTGAATAGAACGCCTGATTCTGTTCAATGGAGGAGGAGTCGTCGGCCATGCAGTGGCTCATCCCGGGGCCCTCTGGCCTCCTGCCGTGAGCCACTGTGCCACCAGCCTCACGCATGCCTGGCCAACAGGACCTGTTCAGCCATCTCCATGCTGCTGGAGGCTGCTTCCTGCCAACCCCGTGAACTAAGTGGGTTAGTGGGCATCATGCTAATCCTAGGTGGGTTAGTGGGCATCATGCTAATCCTAGATGGCCTGGGCTCTGTGATCAGAGAGTCCTCTGTTTGGATTCTAGCTTTTACTCACACAGCTTTTAACCACAGGCCATTGCCTGTGCTCTCTGAATCTCAAAAGCGGGGTTTGTGAAGTGGAACCCAGGGGTCCGCCTTGCTGGGCTTCTGAAACGGTCACCAGCCTGATGCCATCCATTCCTGAGGGGCTCCCTCTGCCCAGAATGCCTCCCCTGGCTGTTTTCAGGCACCCATCCCTCCTAAAGGGGGCCGTCGGCCATGTGTAAGCGGAGCAACGAGGAGACCAGATCCGCAGTCCAGAGACACTGCTCCAGCAACCTGGTCAACGTGTGGGAGGGAAGCGGGTGGTGGGCTCTGCACCGTCCATGGCTGGCTCCGGGTGACTTCCAGCGGAGCCAGCTGAGTGGGGCAGCATGAGGCACGGGGCCAGGGCACAGCACCCCACAGATTCCAGGACCCCGACCCCAAAGTTAGGGCTGAGGCTCAGCCTCGCCAGGGGGCCAGGGGATGCTGGAGCCTTTGGGGGAGTTAAATTTGATAATGGGGGTAGAGTGAAGCCATCACACTCTGAGCTCTGATGCAGACAGCCACAGGCAGGCCCAGGACTGGAGCCAGGACCAGCAGGACAAAGCCACTCCAGTGGCCTGTCCGCAAGGTGAAGGGGCTGCTGGGCCACCTTTCGCTCCAGAAAGCGGCATGCGAGGTGGTCGCAAACGGTCCCACTTCTGGATGATGTTCCCGCCACTCCCTGGCCTGTGTCTGCTTGCTCTCCATGTATTCCAGCTTCCTCCTCAGAGGAGCCCATGTGGCCCACTGCGGGATACTCACCTCGCCAACCGCTGTGGGTCGTGTTAGCACCCAAGAGATGCTTCGGATGCAGGCCTGCGTGTTAGTTGAATTATCCTATGCATGATTATGTGAATTGTGTATCACAAGGGAAACGTATGCACGTTCTCACCTTAGTGGAGCCAGCCCCAAAGCCTGGCCCGTAACATGTGTCCAATAAATATTTGTTGATAAACTGATGTTTGTGTTATAAATGCAGAAATATTCTCTGAATTTCACAGAAATCTGGCTGAAGAGGGAAGCCAGTCCGCCAGGAAACTTTTTTTTTTTTTTTCTCTTCCACCTCTCCTCTTTCTCTTCTTTTAATAGTAATTATTGACAGGGAATGCTGAATGGTTTTCTGCAGTCACATCCCCGTGTTCAGTTTAATGATATGGGGAACTGCAGATGGAGGTGAGGATAACTTGAAAAGAAAGGGTATTATTGGTAAATGCGCTGGAAGCCTTGCAAATTTGAGAGGATAAATTGAAATTTTACAGGACTAATGAGTTTTTGAAAACTGTTAGCCAGGCTTGTCCAAACCTTTCTCTCCCTATTTAAGATTTTCTAAATTAGAAACTCAGAAATTTCAGTAGCTGTTTTGGTCCTGGAATGAATAAACAGCCCAAGTAGATGGTGTGTTTCCATTTGTTAGACGTACACTGTATCTTGCTTCCATTGTAATCATAGTGCATTATTCTTATTGCAATTGATAGTCTGTTCAGAGCACTTGCTTTGTGAAGCCAAGATCTAGATACTTTGCAACCATTGCTGGAATTCAGCTATCAACAAGGACTGAATTCTAGGCATTTACATTTAATTTTCATATGCACTATGGTATCCTGGAACATCTCCATATAAACCTAAAATTAAAATTTGAAGCAAATGCACTATATTTCTGAAATCATTCTTGGTTCTAGGAATTTATAACCCAGTGGTTATTAGAATCTTGAGTTTGATTCTTGGGCTTAAGCCTTAGTGTCAAATTTGAATTTGGATTCATCATTGAATTGTCACGGACCTACAGCCACATTTAAAAATGTTTGAATCCAAAAGGCTTGCTTGTGACAGTGAACCTTTATATACTTTGAGCTGTGAAAGTGACCTTTATTTTTATTACTATCATCAACCATTTCATCAGATGCCACTGTCAACTGGCTTAAATATTATTTGCCTCAGTGTACGTAAGCCCTAGGGAATTGTTATCCCCATTCATCAGCTGAGATTGTATTTTACTTTGCATTTATATCCTTCCATTATGTAACATTATGTAGCTGAATGTGAGGAATATGCTAACTATCCTTAAATATAATTTTCCTCCTAAGCAGATCATATGAGATTATTTTGCCTGTTGCAAAAACTCCTCTGTTAAATATTTTATCTCATTGCCTAGAAATATTCTTAAATGTGATACAGATAAATCAAAAAAATTAAGTTGCTCACAGTTTTATTGGCAATAATGTGAGAAATAATTATAAATTCTAAGTTGTGGGGTTTTTGTTGTTGTAGTTTATTTGTTTCCCATATCAAAATTTACAGTGATATTTTGTTAACATGTTAGAAATCTTTCAGACTACCAATAAAACTTTAATCCATATCATTGTTTCCTATTGACTTTAAAGCTAGAGTAATTTATCCTGAAATTTGTATCTATCATCTTCAGAATAAGCGGTTTGTATAGATGTCGCTGTCTCTCTTTCCAACTGAAACTGCACCATCTTTCTGTTACATTTGTGAGGAAAGAGAGTTAAGGGTTTCTAGCTAAGTGGCAGTTTTCAAAATGTGGGTCACAGCTCATTTGTGGGTCATGAGATCAGCTTAGCAGCTCTAAACCAGTCTTGTGGGTTTTTTTTGTTTGTTTGTTTTTTAATGAAAGAAAATCGAGTAGAAAGTGTCAGGCTTTGTGGCAAATTGAAAGCGTGAGTCCCAGTTGATGTTCCTGCGTGGGTGTGGCTGGGCTGTCCATGTGAAGTGGGTCATGACCAAACCGTTTGAAAAACATCACTGTATGGATGCATCTTTTCCTTTGTCTCTTTCTTTTCTCTTCTCTCTTCTGCTTTATTTGAGTCATCACCTTGCTTAGGAAGGATTCAAGGCTCGGCGTGTGAAGCTGACGTCAGATTGCCAGGATTCAGATTTGAGCTCTGTCATTTCCCTCATCTGGGAAATGGGCATAAGGACAGTGCCAGCTTCACAGACTCCTTGTGCGGGTGACATGCGTGGAAGGGAGCCACGTGCCGTGTGACAGCGGCACAGTCAACAGCAGATCACACGTTCCCCGCTGGGCCCATCGGATCACAGTGGAGCTGGAAAATCCCCATTGCCTGGTGACGCTGGGACCGCCGCATGTAGCACAAAGTGTGACTCACGTGTGTGGAGACACTGATGTACACAAGCAGACTGCACTGCTGGTCTGTGAAAGTCCAGCACACACAGCTGTGTCCAGTACATGATGCTCAATAGTCATCATAAAAAGCATCGTTCTGCTTTATGTATTTACTATGCTTTTTATTGTTATTTTAGAGTGTTCCTTCTACTTATGTATGTCTATATAAAAAGGTAACTGGAAAACGGCCTCAGGCAGGTCCATCAGGAAGTGTCCAGCAGAAGGCATTGTTATCACAGGAGAGGACAGCTCCATGCCTGTTATCGCCCCAGGAGACCTCGCAGTGGATGAGATGTGGAGGCGGAGGCCATGATACTCAGTAGATGATCGTCAGTAGAAGATCCTGACCCTGTATAGGCCAACGCTAATGTGTGTGTTTGTGTCTTAGTTTTTAACAAAAAATTTGAAAACTTTAAAAAAATTTAACTAGAAAAAAACCCATAGAATAAGGATATAAAGAAAGAAAATATTTTTGTACAGCTGTACAATGTGTTTATCTTTTAAGCTGTGTTATTACAAGATCCAAAAAGTGTTTTTAAATTAAAAAGTTTATAAAGCAAAAATGTTACAGTAAGCTAAAGTTTATCTAATGAGCTGAGCGTAGCCTAAGTGTGCAGAGTTTATAAAGTCTGCAGCCACGTCCACACCCTCACTCACAACTCACCTAGGGCAGCCCCCAGTCCTGAAGGCCGCGTTCACGGTCCGTGCCCTATGCAGTGTATCATTTTTTATCCTATCTAGGTTTTTACTGCAGCTTTTCCACTTGTAGGTATGTTTAGGTGCATAATGCTTACCATGGTGTTACAATTGCCTGCAGTACTCCGTTGAGGCAGTGCATGTCTGCAGCCCTGAGCCATGGGCCACGCCTGCAGCCTTGGTGTGTGTAGGCTGCACTGCCCAGGTTTGGGTAAGGACACTCTGTGTTGACCCCACAATGACAAATCGCCTAATGACCCATTTATCAGAACACACCCTCATTATTAAGTGATGCCTGACTATTTATAAGGTGCTCAGAGCAGTGGTTGATATATAGTATTACATAAATGTTAGCGATAACTTTATGCAACTCTTGAATCATCTATTGTTCCAATATTTGCTAAGTTTCTTTTTTCGTTGTTTCTCAATTTTTTTTACCATTTGCTCCATCCCTTAATTATGTGTCATTCTTTCAACATTTTATGTTTTGGGTTTGGTTTCTAGACAAACATTTATATCCCTTCATATTAAAATTGTTCATATGGAAATAAAAATATTTGCAGTTCCTGATATAAAGGTTTATAAGGTATTATATAGTAAGTAACTCTCAGTTGAATTTAAATCTATTGGAATAACTTAAGGAGGTTTTCAATTATGAAGAATTCCCTGAATTCATGTATTACTAGTACAATATGGTGAAGGGTTTTAATCACACTGGTTTTGAATACAACAGTGAAGGGTTTTACTCACGCTGGTTTTGAATACAACAGTGAAGGGTTTTAATCACACTGGTTTTGAATACAGCAGTGAAGGGTTTTAATCACACTGGTTTTGAATACAACAGTGAAGGGTTTTAATCACACTGGTTTTGAATACAACAGTGAAGGGTTTTAATCACACTGGTTTTGAATCATGAATGTACTTGGGGAAGGGTCATAAACGACTTGGTAACAAAATGATGAAATTTTTAAGGTGAGACAAGTAAGAATGAACATTGGGAACTTTTCTTGAGGTTTCTGGAGAGTTATTTATAATTCATACAGGAAATGAAGAAGGGTAGGTACAGCTATTCCAAAGAAATAGAAAAACAAGGTGTAACCATCCAACCAGAGATGGTACAAAATTCCAAAAATAAATCACTAATTTTAAGAAAAGCGAAAATAAAGGAGAGGATTGTTACTCTTGGTAGTTCTGTTCTGCAAAAATGTTTAAGCTTTAAGAAGACAAACACAATCAAAACCGTAATTTTGCACACTTAACCAAGCCAGAAAGCTGGAGGATTGCATTGAACACTCACAGGTGAGTGTCCTATCCTCATAAATGACTCTGGCTTCTGACACCGGGTCTTTTTAGCCATGGAGAAGGGAAGGCATCACAATCTGGAGGCCAAATAATTAAAAACAGAATAATGCAGGAGGAGATATAAAATAGAGGAATCACCATCACTATACACAGCACAGCTCCCAACTAAACAATTGTCTGGGCAAAGATATACTTTTGATACTTCTGAAAACCCAGGAGAAGCACTTTCTGTAAATTGTAAAAGAATGTGTGTGCTGGTTGCCTGTACACACAGCGTTTCCCACCCAAGGCTTTCTTTCCCTTTGTGCTGTAAATCCAGCTCAGTGCTGAAGAAGTCACTTCCACAGCCAAGATGAAATATTTACCTTCAGCAAAAAGGGCATAAACAATTGTTGAGGAAAAATATACAATTAAGTTCTTAAATGTCTGCATGATTGAAGCACTTAGGTGTGTTTTGGGTAATAGAAATAATAGCAGAACCAAAAATCTCTTCATAAAGGTAACATTTTTCTTAAATGCTGAAAGCAAACTCCTGAAGTCCCATCAGCCCAGCGACAGCGAGAACCTTCCCGGGCTCCGGGACCCACGGCGGGAATGTGAAACTGTGCCAGGGCGAAGGACGTTCAAGAGAAAGAAACGCACTGCTGAGGCAGCTGAACAGAGACTTTAACACTGGAAATGGCAACTCCATTTGCTCCAGAAGCAGCGGGACAGACATCTGCCAGGCCCTGAGTTATGCCAGAGCATCTCCTGTGGAATGGACCAGGGTAGGCCCGCCACCTGCCCGAGGGGTATTTGATTCAAAGGCCATGTTAGAAATGCACACCTAATTAATTGGATTTGGAAAAACCTGAGAAATCAAACACACTGCGTGACCAGGTGTGTGTTCAGTCCCCCTCTTACTACTTAAATCAAACATACCTCAAGACCGGGTGTGTGATCAGTCCCCCCCTTTACTGCTTAAATCAAACATACTGCGTGACCAGGTGTGTGATCAGTCCCCTCCTTACTACTTAAACACACTGCGTGACCAGGTGTGTGATCAGTCCCCTCCTTACTACTTAAATCAAACACACCTCATGACCGGGTGTGTGATCAGTCCCCTCCTTACTACTTAAATCAAACACACTGCATGACCGGGTGTGAGATCAGTACCTCCCCGCTCCGCCCCGCCTTACTACTTTTCAAATTATTTGGAGTTATCAGGTCTTTGATCACTCAAGAAATAAAAGAAGCCTCATAATCTCTTGGTTATTAAAAATGTGTGCTTTCAGCTAAGTGCAGTGGCTCACACCTTTAATTCCAGCACTTTGGGAGGCCGAGGCAGGTGGATCACCTGAAGTCAGGACAAGACCAGCCCGGTCAACATGGTGAAACCCTGTCTCTACCAAAAATACAAAAATTAGCCAGGCTTGGTGGTGTGTGCCTGTAGTCCCAGCTAGTTGGGAGGCCAAGACAGGAGAATTGCTTGAACCCCGGGTTTCACCATGTTGGTCAGGCTGGTCTCTAACTCCTGACCTCGTGATCCGCCCGCCTCGGCCTCCCAAAGTGCTGGGATTACACAAGTGAGCCACTGTGCCCGGCCAGTACATCTCTTTAACATCCACCATTTATAATGTAATGAGTCTTTATTAACCAGGCACAGGTAACCAAGTATTTGGTTGGTGCACAAGTAATTTTTGCCAACGTAATAAAATATGATGCACGGATGGAGGACAAATCCTGCGATTCCCACATGGTCTGAAATTTCCACTTTGGCCACGGGGCTGACAAAGGTCAACATTTCTGTTTCAAGGCAAAGACTGTTGTCTCATGCCCCAGCTCCAGCCCTGGGCCAGAGGGTTGGGTAGACAACTGTATTAGTCCATGCTCGCATTGCTATGAAGAACCACCTGAAACTGGGTAATTTATGAAGAAAAGAGGTTTATCTGGCTCATGGTTCCTCAGACTGTACAGGAATCATGGCTGGGGAGGCCTCAGGAAACTTACAGTCATGGTGGAAGGCAAAGAAGTAGCCAGCATGTCTTCACATGGCCAGAGAAGGGGGAAGAGAGTGAAGCGGGAGGTGCTACACACTTTTAAACAACCAGATCTCACGAGAACTCACTTACTATCTCAAGAACAGCAAGGGGGAAATCCACCTCCATGATCCAATCACCTCCTCCCAGGCCCCTCCTCCAACATTGGGGATGACAATTCAACATGAGATTTGGGCGGGGACACAGATCCAAACCACATCAACAATGCTGAGCCCCGCCTCCTACCTGGTGAGACCCCTACCCCTGGCAGAGGACCATGCCTTCCTCCCTGCATGTTCTCAGAAAAGAACCCATCATCGTCTTCATTTTAGGAGGTTTTTACAAATTAAATGTGTTTCGCCACAAGGGTTTCTGAACTTCACATTTTTATTTTTTACTAGGAAATTAAAAAGAAAAATTTCCCCTTGAAGAAATCTCACTTTTAAAAGTTTTTTCCTTTCAAATTTTGATACTGTTCATGTTCATTGTAGAACACACGGCAAATATAAATAAAAATAAAAAGGAGTAAAATCATCCCAAGTCCCACTACTGTTAAATATTTTGGCTAACATGTGTGTGCATTTCTTTCCAGTCTTTCTTGATATATACATTACCTATATATAAACAGATCCCCACGTGACATAATTAGGGCAATATCATGCTGGGCCTAGAGTTTTGTTTCTTGCTTTAGGGCTCTAGTTCCAAAAACATGCACTGCTGTCGGGCCTGTGCTGATTGCTTCTGTGGTGCATTCTGTGGTGTGGATATAGATGGAGGTGTTCCCCACGGTTGCCATGATCACACCAGGAAGGTTGTTGTGTTTATATGGGGTTCTGTAATGATGTGATCCTACTAAGAGAAGCTAAAACGTGCTTATCCAGCTCCCACTGGGCTGGCCAAAAGGTAAAAATAAAAAAGTGCAGTGATTGCACGGTTTCTCTGTTTTTGTTTTTTAATTTCTGAAGGCTTTCATTCCACAAGCACTTACAGGGCTTACCTTGTATAATACTTCATACAATACTCGCACTGTTCTAAGAACTTCAGAAATCATGAGTCATTTATTCCTTCTAACAACCCTATAAAATTGGGACTATTATTATCCCCATCTCACAGATGAAGAAAGCAAGTGATAAAGAAGTGAAATACTTTGGCTAGGGTCACCAAAGGAGAAAGTGGTGGAGACGAAATTCAAACCCAGGCATCCTGGTTCTAGATTCAGTCCTCATGGCTGCCATGTCTCAGAGCCTTCCACAACTCTCACTCTCCACCCAGGCATCCTGGTTCTAGAAGCAGTCCTCCCCTCCACCATGTCTCAGAGCCTTCCAGGGGACTGCCACCCTCCACCCACCCTCCACCCAGGCATCCTGGCTCCAGAAGCCGTCTTCCCCTCTGCAATGTCTCAGAGCCTTCCAGGGGACTGCCACCCTCCACCCAGGCATCCTGGCTCCAGAAGCAGTCCTCCCCTCTGCAATGTCTCAGAGCCTTCCAGGGGACTGCCACCCTCCACCCAAGCATCCTGGTTCTAGAAGCATTCCTCATGGCCACCATATCTCAGAGCCTTTCAGGGGACTGTCAGTTTCCACCCAGGCATCCTGGCTCCAGAGGCAGTCCTCCCCTCCACCGTGTCTCAGGCCTTCCAGGGGACGTCACCCTCCACCGAGGCATCGTGGCTCCAGAAGCATTCCTCATGGTCACCATGTCTCAGAGCCTTCCAGGGGATGTCACTCTCTATGTTCTTTCCCATGGTGAGTGAGAGGGCTTGCTCCTTGTGATGGGTTTCTTTGAGTGGCCTTGTCATGTTCCCACTGTGAGGACAAAATACTGAGGTTATTTATTTAATATGGATATTTAATATGGATTCAAGTAAATGGCATCTATATCCACAGGTGTTTGTGTAAGTGCTAGCAAACATAAGTTTAAATGTTCATGTGTTATATTTTAATATTATGGAAAATCATTTTGAAATAGTGTGGCTTCTTACCATGAATCTGGCTGCCCCCATATCTGGAGTTTTATTTTGTTTGTCTAATCTTTTGACATCATCCTTTCTTTTCTCTAGGGAGGGAAAGAGTTGTCAACATATGATTTTATGTTTTTGTATTACATTGAAAAATAACTTTGATGCCCATTATCCAGCTGTTTGCTGAGAACAGGTGAGCACCATACTTGAGGCTGGCTGGGCGCAGCTCGCTGGGCAGGGAGCCCAGGCTGTGAGCCGCAGCCTCCATTCTGGTCTACGCTGCCTCTGTTTAATGGAGCAGCTACTTATACATCTCAGTGGACAGAACCAAAGGGTGATCTGAATTTATTCCAGGCAATTTCTCCTTTTCTTTTTCTTAATTCATGAGTGTGAATATTCTTTAATGAGGATTTTTTTATTTTGAGATATTTTTGGTGTTAGGAGGACGCTCTCCTTCCCTCCTTCCTGGGAGTGCTGAGCATTGGTGAACAGCTCCCTCTACGGAATGAAACGTCCACAAAGTGCATCTGCAGCTTTTCCCAAAGGAAGGAGAAGGAAGAGGCTGGTGCACACTCTGATAATAGTGGATAGTACTATATGCGAAGGTTCTTGTAGATAGTACTGTATGCTAAGGTTCTCGTGGATAGTACTCTATGCTAAGGTTCTGATGGTACTATATGCTAAGGTTCTCGTGGATGGTACTCTATGCTAAGGTTCTCAGATGGTACTTTATGCTAAGGTTCTCATGGATGGTAAGGTATGCTAAGGTTCTCGTGGATGGTACTCTGTGCTAAGGTTCTCAGATGGTACTTTATGCTAAGGTTCTCATGGATGGTAAGGTAAGCTAAGGTTCTCAGATGGTACTTTATGCTAAGGTTCTCATGGATGGTAAGGTATGCTAAGTTTCTCGTGGATGGTACTTTCTTGTGGATAGTACTATACTGCTAAGGTTCTCGTGGATGGTACTCTATGCTAAGGTTCTCGTGGATGGTACTTTCTCGTGGATAGTACTATACTGCTAAGGTTCTCGTGGATGGTACTTTCTCGTGGATAGTACTATACTGCTAAGGTTCTCGTGGATGGTACTGCATGCTAAGGTTCTCATGGAACATCAGTATAGTCTGGGGACTGTGACATCATCCTGATGCCCTATCTTGCACTCTGTTGTCTCCTGTGAGGCAGACCTGACACATGACATGATGCTCAGCAACACAAATATCTAAACTGAAGAGACGATGGAAAGGAGATGCCTTAGAGGAGACGTGGCCATAATTTGAGGCAATGGGTTGTGATCATATCCAGCAGCTATTATCATTTACTAATGAGTCGGCACTCTGCTAAATGCTTTATTTGCATTCTGTTATTTAATTCTCACATAAATCTTTTGAAGTGAGTACTATTATCATCCCCACTCTTTGGATAAGGAAACTGATACTCCAAATTTAAAACCTGCTCAAGATCACACGGCTGCTACGTGGAACAAAAGGGAGTAAAACCCAGAGGTCTCACTGCAGGACATTAACTCTTAAACACTGAGCTGTGTTAGCTTCCCAAATTTCATAATGGTGTCACCACTCCTTAAAATATATCTGAACATAAATTTGTCATGATCTTTGGTGGGTATTAAGTTTCTACAGTCAAAAATTTGCAGTAGAAAGAATGAGAGTAATAATAAAAAATAAATGTGGTAAAAATAATAATACTAGGTGGGGTGCGGTGGCTCACGCCTGTAATACTAGCACTTTGGGAGGCCAAGGCAGGCAAATCACCTGAGGTCAGGAGTTCGAGACCAGCCTCGTCAACATGGTGGAACCCTGTCTGTACTAAAAACACAAAAATTAGCTGGGCGTGGCAGTGCACACCTGTAATCCCAGCTACTCAGGAGGCTGAGGCATGAGAATCACTTGAACCTGGGAGGCAGAGGTTGCAGTGAGCCGAGATCACACCACTGCACTCCAGCCTGGCGATAGAGCAAGACTCCATCTCAAAACAAAACAAAAAAGCAAACCAAAAAATGACGTATAATCCATACGGGGAATTCAAGTGAACAAGGCAGTCCGAAATGCAGAGTGGAAGCAACCTGTGCTGCTCACAGCACCCCCAAGCCACACTGCAATGAGGAGGAAGAGAGAGAAAAGCTTAACCATTCAACCCTGCAAGTACTTACTAAGCACCTCTTACAGCAGGTGCGGTGGTCACTGGAGAACACTAAGGAAAATTAGACACAGTTCCTTTCTGCAAAGAATGAATACAACAACTGCACAAATAACAAAATACAAATGTGACTGCCTTGTGTGAGAAGTTCTGCCACATGCCGGGAGTTCAGAGGAGGAAGAGACGTCTAATGCAGAGGGTCCTTGAAGGTGACCATGAGGCAGTGACATCCAAGGGGACTCGAGCCAGGATTTCAGCGGTGACTGGGAAAGGTGGGGGGTCCCAGAAAAACGCCTGGAGGTGACAAATCCCAGAGCAGCCAGGCCTGGCTTGGCTGGAAGGTCAGGGATGTAGAAGCACACCAAGGGCAGAAGCCTCGAAAGCTGAGGCGCATCCTCCCCATGCTGAGGAGCAGCCCCACAGCCTAGCCCGGCCGTCAGCAATCTACGCTCTCTCTCTCTCTCTCTCTCTTTTTATTCTGGACATTTCATATACATGGAATCACACAATATGCAGTCTATAGAAGGATGAAGAGGGACTTTACCCAGAAATGTGGGAGTTCCCAGAAGGCTCCTGAAGGAAGTGAGACCCAAGGGGCGGGGTCAGTTGGACAGAGGGGCAGCAGCTGTCGTGCAGGGGCCTGGCCTGTGGTGGCCACGCTCCCTGGGATGGTGAGAGGCGTCGCAGGAGGCCCCACAGGCTGATGGCTGAAGGAAGGTGTCAGCCACGCACCCAGAGCACAGCGGTGCATCAGGAGGATCTGAAACAGCGAGTGATCTCCTTGCATCTTCTATTTAGACGGCCACTCCAATCTGTAGACAATATTGAAGGGCCACAAAGGTGGACAAGGAAGGGAACTGGTCCTGAGGCTCCTTTTATTGCCCGTGACTCCCAGACATAAGCAAATCTCAGCACCGAGGCCACTGGCTCATCTTGCCCACTGCACAGCTTGGCCCAACCCTTTTCCTCTTTCCAGTTGCTTCAGCTCCACTTCCACTCAGAGCTTAAATATAATAGAAGAACGGGTTCTTAAGGTACAGTCCAGACTATTTACAATTAGCTAGCTAAAGATGGAAAACGAGATGATTTGTAATGATGTGTAGTTTGACACATAATAACAGAATGCTAGGCTGTAACCTTGCTTTTTTCTGATTTACATTTATATTGCAGAAGCTGACAACATCTGGAATAAGTAAACGTTACATTTTCTGTCATGAAATATCTAAGAGCCACATACTAAACCTTTTAGTTTTTTAAAAAATGAAAGGCAGTAGAAACATCTTTGCATTCTGACATAAAGGAAACTTTGAATACATCTGGACATTGTTTTACACAAATAATATGAAAATTTAATTTTGCCCCATGTAAACCTGCTCAGCTGTAAACAAACAAGCCATCATGGAGACTAGATCAAATAATACGCTCGCTGACCCCATGCTAGAGTAAATAAGGACATCAGAGTAAGTCATGGCCCTGCAGATGTCAGACAAAAGGAAGGATTCTTACATCTTTATTGATGTAAATTACACACTGTAGGAGTAACTCATCTAAAGTCCACTATTGAATAGGTTAGTATCTTCACAGAGTTATGTAGCCATCACCATGACTTAATTTTAGAGCATTTCCTTCACCCCAGAAAGAAATACCATACTGGCCGGGTGAGGTGGCTCACGCCTGTAATCCCAGCACTGTGGGAGGCCGAGGCAGGTGGATCATGAGGTCAGGAGATCGAGACCATCCTGGCTAACATGGTGAAACCCCATCTCTCCTAAAAATACAAAAAATTAGCCAGGCGTGGTTGTGGGCACCTGTAGTCCCAGCTACTTGGGAGGCTGAGGCAGGAGAATAGTGTGAACCTGGGAGGCAGAGCTTGCAGTGAGCCAAGATCTTGCCACTGCACTCCAGCCTGGGCAACAGAGCGAGACTCTGTCTCAAAAAAAAAAAAAAAGAAACACCATACCCATTAGCAGTCACACCCCAACCCCACCCCATCCCCCACCCCATCCCTCACCACATCCCCCACCACATCCCCCACCACATCCCCCACCACATCCCCCCACCCCAACCCCCACCCCAATCCTCACCCCAACCCTCACCCCAATCCTCACCCCAACCCTCACCCCAACCCTCACCCCATCCCCCACTCGTAGCAACCACTCATCTCCTTTCTGTCTCTATAGAATTCACTGATTCTGGACATTTCACCTAAATGGAATCATACAAGATGTGGCCTAAGAAACATTATCTTTCATTCTCAAATTAATAGCTATAAACCCATAATAAGAAATGTCTTACACTACAACTTAAATTGCTATTCCTAATGAGAAACATGGGGATGAAGTCCCGTTAAGCATTGTCACAATGTCTAAACAAGGGTCTCTGAGAAGCTTCTAGCTCTGCTGTGTCTAGCATGGGAGTTCCTGCAGGCTGCTTAATGGAGACCTCATCT
Organism: Hylobates moloch; assembly: GCF_009828535.3. Lineage (NCBI taxonomy): Eukaryota > Metazoa > Chordata > Mammalia > Primates > Hylobatidae > Hylobates > Hylobates moloch. Next base: position 1,192,447 of record NW_026652280.1, on the reverse strand, counting down.
ACTTTGTCTAAACAAACCAGGAACGGTGTGGGTCCTGGTCACCTCCCAGGTGCCCTCAGCGTGTTAGGGTCTCCTTCAGCCTCTGATGACTCAACAGTCAGGTGTCACTGGACATGTCCTAAGAATGTACTTTCTAGTGGTTTGCAGTCAACATCATGTAAAGTGTGGTACACACACTAACACACACACACACACAATCATAATGTTACAGTTTCCACCTGCAGTGACCTGTGTCTATTAAAGGGCTGCCCAACACGGACTCACAGCATTGGTCTCTTTTCAAAGTCATTCTGTCGCTTATATTACATAGATTTTAAAGTCTGATAAATGTTACCAATCTTAGAAAAAAATTCAGGAAAATAGCTTCTGTTCTGACTAGCTTAAAATTTTTATTTGCTATTAATTTTAGTTAGTGTAGGAAGTTAAAATACAAAAGAGAGAGCTAAGAAAATGACTAAAACTGATTGAATATGTTGTCTTCAGACAACTGGTATACACTTTGGGAGGCCAAGGCAGGCAGATCACGAGGTCAGGAGATCGAGACCATCCTGGCTAACACGGTGAAACTCGGTCTCTACTAAAAATACAAAAAATTAGCTGAGCGTGGTGGTGGGCGCCTGTAGTCCCAGCTACTTGGGAGGCTGAGGCAGAAGAATGGCATGAACCCGGGAGGCGGAGCTTGCAGTGAGCTGAGATCGCACCACAGCACTCCAGCCTGGGCGACAGAGCGAGACTCCGTCTAAAAAAAAAAAAAAACCAGAAAGGTGCCAAAGACAATTATTTCCATTAATTAAAAAGAGCCAAAAGAGAAACAAACAAAAAAAGGAAGGTTAAAATGTTGTCTTTACTGAAAATTCATTTTTGGTTATTGACAATTCATCAGTAATATTTATACACATGCATATCCCATACAAATGTGTAAGATAAAATTTTTGAATAAACATTTTAAAGAGAAGACTAAGTTTATTTTCTGTTAGGAGCTTTCATATCCTTTAAGAGGAATAAAAACGCCTATGTTTATTTTTAAAAGTACACGTATGTATAGAAAAGGAGAGGAGAGAGGGCAGGGCTCATAACAGTGCTGACAGTGGCCATCTCTGGGCAAAAGAAATGTGGACAGTTTTCATTTCAATTTTTTTACTTCCTCGAAGTTTAAAAAGCTCTATAATGAACATATATTGCTCTTGTGCAAGAAGGGATTTTTTTTTTTTTTTCAGAAAAACACTAACAAGCGCTTTTTTTTGTCTTTCCTCAAATTTTGTGCATCTTTCTCATTGACAATGGATGGTTGGTTTTCAGAGACGAATTTGTCATGCTAGTAACAAGTTTTCTGGAGCTTTTTGAGATTAAGTTCACAACATTGCTGTAAGTCATGTTTGGAATCACTTTCTGCCCTTCCAGTTGTTGTAGCACGCAAATTGCCACCCGTGGCCCTTCTCTGCCTCCAGCTCCCCGACCACAGGTTGCAGAGAAGGATGGGGTGCATCTGTGCCCAGGCGTGTGTGATGCCTCACCACGTGGAAGGACAGCCAGCTGGAGGCACAGGACATGCCTGAACTGTGCTGCAAACTAGAAGACACAAAAAATCTGGGTTTTTATTCCAGAAAACTGTCACGGACACATGTAATCAAGACTGGTATTTCTCTGTCCATTGTAGAAAGAGATCCAATCCTCTTAGTCTCAACTTAAACTAAGATTTTCACAATATCAAATTTTCATGGAAACTGCCTTCAGCATAATAAGTACAAGTAATTTATCTGATAAAAGAATGTCAACAGCAAGTACAGTATAATTTGTGTGGTGACAAATTGTACCCATCCTTCCCAGGAAGAAAGACACACTGCTGTGTGTGGAATGAATCAGGGCAAGGTCAAGTAGAAGCACTTGTGTTTAATATGCAGCTCCCAGAAACATCACTCTATCCTTTCAGAGGATAGATGCAAATTATAGCTAATAAAGTTATTATAAATAATTGCTGCTTCTCCTCTCCTGCATATTCAGTGAGTTTGGAATAGGAGGAGAGGCAGTTATGAATGAGACACCTATAAATTATGAATTAGGAGACATCTGATGTGGCACTTGTCATTGTCACTGAATTCAGAGAAGTATTTTCATAGATTAGCAATATCAGATATGACATCTGAGGTCAAATTGACTGAGAGATTTAGCCAGCCAGGGTGAGAAGTACAAGGTTGAGAATGTCTCTAAGATGCTCACACAGCACCTGCAGATATCTTCGGGAATGACAAGGAGAGGAAAAGGAGCAGGTGTTAATTTTTCACATAATAAGGGCTGGAACAAATAGCAGACATGAGTACTACGAAGGGGAAAATTAGTCACCCTGTAGTATTATGGGCACGAATATCTCACAATGAGGTGGGAGGATCCGAGGTCCTGACAATGTCTGTGCAGACCCTAACCTGTGTCAGGTCCTGAGCCTGGTGGGGAAGGCAGGAATTCGACTCCAGCAGCTTCTGCTGATAATCAAGACACAACGCCAACAGGAAGCAAGCGACAGAGGCTGTGCTGTGGGGGGAAGGAGGGGTCCACCCAGCGTCAGAGACATGAGTAGCAGGCAGCCCTCTTCCAGGAATAGTGCCCGGCCTGCGCCTTGAAACCAACAGCGAGGGTCAGCAAGAGACCCAGGGCACAGAGTCTGAGTGGAGGCTGCACGGGAGCCGGGGCAGGTGACAAGCAGGTTTCCAGAGCGCAACCAGAGTCAGTCTCAGCTGCAGGGAGGGCAGCTTCGAGGGGAGGACCCGTGAAGGAGCAGAAACTGGGGGGGCAGCAGGGTTCAGCCCGCCGGAGCGACAGCATGAGAAGGGGCAAAAGGGGCCGGGTCCAGCACGTGGCTTGCCCTGTGAGCTGGAGGGAGTAGGGCAGCATGGCCTCCGCTGAGTCAGGCACGGTGAGGGCACAGACCCATGGAGGGGCCAGACGGGACTCACAATTAGGCCCACAGCCAGCGAGCCACGGACGGGACTCACATCCAGGTGTCCACAGTAGTCAAACTGTTGGAGGCTGAAAGTAGAGTGGTGATCACCAGCTGGGGGAGGGGGACAGGGAGTGTTGCCGGACGAGGAGAGGATTTCAGATTTGCAAGATCACAGAGAGAGATCTGCTGAACAACAATGTAAGCAGAGTCGACACCCCTGCCGTGCACACTTAGCAAGAGCTGAGAAGGTACGTTGCATGCTGTGTGTTTCTGACCACACACACACTAAGCGAGATTCAGGCCCAAGTCGACCTCCAAGTCCTTGCTCTTTCGCGGCAGCCCCGGGCACTGTGATGGAGACCCAGCTCCTGCCTGCTGGGCCTCACGGGCCTCTGCCGTCCATCAAGTGGTAAGATTTCTCAGAACCGCAGAAGCCAGAATCTGACCTGTTACTCTTTGACACTGTTTAATGTAATGTATGTTTGCCACTTTTTATATAAACGCTCATGAAAATCACAGACTGTTAACTAAGTAGACGCTCAGGTACACTCGCCATTTGCAGCAAGATAAAAATGGCCAAGCGCGGGTCCCGTAGCCGCTAAGCCTGTTCTGTTTCCCGACCTCCTGAGAGAGTCCCCGGGCTTTGCCTTCCCGGCTTCCCGGGCTGACCGCAAATTCGTGTGTTCCTGGCGCTTGCCCCATCTGCTGACTCCAGCTACGGGAGAGGTGCTCTGTGGCACTCTTGGAGCAAAAACATCCAGACGTAGCCCAAATCCTTCGGAAGGTTTTCCAGGAGAATGGGAGGTGCTCGTGTCACAGGGCACCCAAACTCCCAAGGAGAAGATGAGGACTTGAGGAGGCCCTTGAGGCGACGTGCGCGCACCGCGGTGGGGCGGTCTCTGTGCCGTGAGGCTCCTGCCTGCGTCTAACAGCGGGAGGTCATCGGGCAAGTGAGTTGCTGCGCTGGTGAAGAGAACGCTGGAAGAGGCGGGAATCGTGCCACGCTGAGGGGCGCCATCTTTGTGAGAGCGCAGGACCAAAGTGGGTCAGAACTCCGTTCCTACAGTGTACGTCGCATCTCCCTCTGGTAGGACCTGCTGTCTTAGTTTTTGTTTGTGGTTTGGTTTCGTTTTTCGGCCTAGAAGTTGGTGAGTGATGCTGTTTGATTCCAGCGGGAAGTCCAGGGTGCTGTCACCATGGTGGGCACCCAGCGGCCCCGGGCTGGGCTGACTGCATGAGTCACTGCCACCGCTGCTGTTTGTGGCACCCTGCCATGTGACCCTGATCTTCTGTGTCACATGACACAGGTTTGTTGTCTTTTTCTCAAATTTTATACCTCTTTCTCATTGACAGTGGATGGTTGGTTTTCAGAGATGAATTTGTCAGGTAAGAAATTTTCTGCAGCTTTCTGAGATTAAGTTCATAACATTGCTGAAAGTAATGTTTGAAATCACTGTTTGCCCTTCCAGTTGACATAGAAAGCAAATCACCACCCGTGGCCCTTCTCTGCTGCCAGTTCCCCCACCACAGGCTGCAGAGAAGTCCAGGGGTGCATCTGTGCCCAGGTGTGTACGATCAAGCAGACACTTCAAGGTGTTCTTTGAAACAGTCAAGAGAAGTCTTTTATGCCTCCCCGGGTTTTCTTGACTGTCTCAAGGTACACCTTAGAGTGGGGTGTACTGCCCAGGTTGGCCAAGATGCAATGGCCAGCCTTGACAGTCTCGGCCGTGGGCTTTTGAACTGAGCCGCATTAAATCCCAGCCGGTGCTGGAAGACACTCAGGCATCCCCACAGACTTTCATCGGACCTCCCAGGGCAGCCCCCAGCCCTTCCACATCCATTGGTCAGCCGTGGTCTGCGGGTCCTCTGGAGGGCAGGCAGGAGTCACAGCTGCAGGTGTGCCCCTTGGGACATCACGCTGGCCTTGGGCAGAGCCTCTGGGAGAAAGGGCCCCCAGGGCGCAGTCCTCAGTTGTGTTGCATTGCTGCATTTCCTCAGAGCCCAGGGCGAGGCCACTCCAGACGCAGCTCTGCTCAGCACCGCTCCTGAGTCTCTGACGCTGGCCCTGGAAACGAGGACACATCAGCCACGAGGACCTGACTCTGTTTGTCCAGCTCCAGGTAGTTTAATTGCCAGGAGCAAAAGCCCTCACTTGAGATTTTGGTCGATGGTCCCTCTGCCCTCTTCAGAGCTTAGGCGTGGGTTCGATGAGGGTGGGCTGTGGGCATGTCACAGATCCATCGGGCCAGACTCTTTGAGCAGCCACCCTCCGGGAACCAAGCCCCTCTTCCTGGGCTAAGCCCATGGTGATGATTTCCTTAGCTTCTTGTCCTAGGAGCCCCTCAGGTCTATGTTTTTATAACAGCTTTTTTGAAATGCAACTCAAATGCCATACCATTCGCTCTTTTCATGTGTACAATTCAGTAGGGTTTTTATGATTATTAATTTTTTGAGACGGAGTCTCTCTGTTGCCAAGGCTGGAGTGTAGTGGCATGATCAGAGCTCACTGCAGCCCCAACCTTCCAGGCTCAAGTGATCCTCCTGCCTCAGCCTCCCAAGTAGCCAGGACTACAGGCATGCGTCACCACACCCAGCTAATTTACTTTTTTTTTTTTGTAGAGACAGGGTCTTGCTATGTTGTCCAGGCTGGCCTCAAACTCCTGGCTTCAAGTGAGCCCCCAGCCTCAGCCTCCAAAAGTGCTGGGACTCCAGGCATGAGCTACCGCACTCGGCCGCAATTCCACAGTATAGCACATTTTAGTATTTTCATCACCGCACCCAACTTTAGAACATTGCATCACTCCGAAAGGAAACTCATGCCCTTTAGCTGTCACCCTCACACCTCACACACACCTGTGTGTGTCCCTGGCCCCACACAGCCATTGATCTGCCTCTTTCTCTGTCTGTGGACTTCCCTATTCTGGATCACATAAGACCTGGCCTTCTGTGACTGTCTTCCTTCACTGAGCGTGTTCTCAAGGCTCATCCACAACGCAGCCTGTGTCAGCACGTCATGTTACCATGCAGTATTTCATTTTATCACAATTAGTTTATTCTTTCATGAGTAAGTAGGCATCTGGGTTATTTCCACCTTTTAGTTATCATGAATAGTGTGTCTATGAACATTTGTACACAAGCGTTTGGCAAGTTTTCATTTCTTGGAAGTTACATGGAATGCATGGAGCTGCTGGGTGAGATGGCTGCTCCCTGCTTCATCTCTCGAGGAATTGTTGCCTGGTTTTCCACAGCGGCTGCACCATTTCCCTCCGTTCTCTTGTAAACCAGCCTCTTGTGGTCTCTTCTACCAGTATTGTAGAAATGTCCAGGTGTATCGAAGTCCCACTAAAGCTGAAACTGGAGATGTTGCTTTAATTATACTCACACAAGCTGGGTGCAGTGGCTGGCACTATGCCAGCTACTCAGGAGGCTCAGGCAGAAGGATCGCTTGAGCCCAGGAGGTAGAGGCCTCAGTGAGCTATGATTGTACCACTGCACTCCAGCCTGGGCAACAGAGCAAGACCCTGTCTCGAAAAATAATCAATCAATCAATCAATCAATAAAACAGAACACCTAAGCAAGAGAATCAAAGAGTCTGCCTTTAAAAAAATTTATACCAGCCGATTGGGCGTAGTGGCTCACACCTGTAATCCCAGCACTTTGGGAGACCAAGGCGGGCAGATCACAAGGTCAGGAGTTCAAGACCAGTCTGGCCAACATAGTTAAACCCTGTCTCTACTAAAAATACAAAAATTAGCCGAGTGTGGTGGTGTGCACCTGTAATCCCAGCTACTCAGGAGGCTGAGGCAGGAGAATTGCATGAACCCTGGAGGCAGAGGTTGCAGTGAGCCAAGATCATGCCACTGCACTCCAGCCTGGGTGACAGAACAAGACTCTGTCTCAAAAAACAAAACAAAACAAAACAAATTTATACTAGGGGCCAGGCATGGTGGCTCACGCCTGTAAGCCCAGCACTTTGGGAGGCCGAGGTGGGTGGATCACAAGGTCAGGAGTTCCAGACCAGTCTGGCCGACATAGTTAAACCCTATCTCTACTAAAAATACAAAAATTAGCCGAGTGTGGTGGTGTGTGCCTGTAATCCCAGCTACTCAGGAGGCTGAGGCAGAAGAATCACTTGAACCCAGGAGGTGGAGGTTGCAGTGAGCCGAGATTGTGCCACTGCACTCCAGCCTGGGTGACAGAGTGAGACTCTTATCTCAAAAAAAAAAAAAAAAAAATTTATACTAACACTTACATGATATTTTTTAATGTTTTTTTCTATAATTCCTTTCCGTCTAGTCATTTATTTTCTTCACAAAATATCTGTGTGCTTGGATATCGTTATCTGTATATGAAATAATAATACAGAAGGTTTTAGAGTTTTGACCAAGTCACATAACAAATATCTAAACCGAAGAGCTGCACCAGGTTTCCAACCCAAATTTCAGTGTGCAATTTAAAGTAATAACAGAGGGTGGGTGTGGTGGCTCACACCTGTAATCCAGAACTTTGGGAGGCCAAGGTGGCAGATCACTTGTGGTCAGGAGTTCGAGACCAGCCTGGCCAATATGGCAAAACCCCATATCTACTACAAAAACAAAACATAAAACATTAGCCAGGTGTGTTGGCGTGCACCTGTAATCCCAGTTAGTCAGAAGGCTGAGGTAGGAGCATTGCTTGAACCGGGAAGTGGAGGTTGCAGTGAGCCAAGATCATACCACTGCTCTCTAGCCTGACCAACAGAGCAAGACTCCATCTCAAAAATAAATAAATAAATAGCATAAAGTAATGACAGAGTAGGGGAAAGGGAGATTAAAAAAAGAATATGAATGTATTTATTACTACTGAACTGCACACTTAAAAATAGTAAAGATGGTAAATTTTACATGTATATTTTACCTCAAATTTTTTTAAGTATAAAAAAGCTTTAAATTAAAAAAAAAATGTGGCTGGGCTTGGTGGCCCACACCTGTAATCCCAGCACTTTGGGAGGCCGAGGAGGAGGGATCGCCTGAGCTCACGAGTCTGAGACCAGCCTGGGCAACATGGTGAACCCCCCATCTCTACAAAAAATACAAAAATGAGCCAAGTGTGGTGGTGCTTGCTTGTAGTACCAGCTACTCAGGAGGTTGAGGTGGGAGAATGGTTTGAGCTCAGGAGGCAGAGGTTGCAGTGAGCCAGGATCACACCACTGCACTCCAGCCTGGGTGTCTCAAACAACAACAGCAACAACAAACTTAAAAAAAGAACATAAAATGAAAGTGCATTCATGGATGAATCTAAAATAAAATCTGCATTCAAAGAGACTGAAAAATAATAAGAAAGTAATGGCAGGGGTGGCAGTGGTTGGGTGGCATGTTGAGGATGGAGTTTTGTGCTTTGGAGCTGCGGAGGGCGAGGGGCCACACAGGGCATGCAGCGCTGGCAGTGACAGCAGGTGGGTGCGTGCTGCGAAGAGCACCACAGCACTCAGGCAGGATCGTGGGGGTCCAGCAAGGACTGTGGATGCATCTCAGTGTTTCTCACAGTGTGGTACTCTGCACATAATAGAAATTCAAAAATATTCTTTGATGGACTTGTTATAAACTTCCAGGAAACTACTCCCCTGCTGCTTTTGGCTGAGGCTGCCAGGGCACTCGCACAGGTTGTCTTGCAGAAGGGCAGGGTGTCTAGTTGAAGACGGGGTGTCGGATGAGTGCATTGGCCTCCATCCACCCATAGCCCAACTTAAATGAGAATAAAGGGATTGTTTGAGGGGCATAAACCTACCAGGGAGAAGAGAATGGGAGAAGACAAACAGCAACAGAAGTTTGGAAGATGAAGTGCAGGTAGATAAGCAGAGATGACCCAGCAGGACGGAGGAGGCTGAATTCTAAGTCAGCCCTGGGAAAGCGAAGGGACAACCCCAGTGACACCACAGGACCCCCCCCCCCCAAAGTCTTAGAATCGGAGGCACTGGCACCATTAAAAGTGAGGATGAAGGTGACACCCAAAAACAGAAGAATCCCTTGAAAATCTGGGATTTTTTTTTTTTTAGAAAATCAGACCGGCAGACCCCCCTCCAGCATCCAGACATTAGACTCTAGGGACACCCCTTGTGGGTAGGCAGGTGCATGGCCTGCACTGCATGCACGCTCACATGCTGGGTGCTTCCCCCGAAGGGAACCTAAAGGGCAGAGCTGGAGAACCCGTCCCTATCCTGCTTTCATCAGGGATGCAGACGTTGGAGTTTTCCTAAGAAAACAACTCAGCTCGATCATTCATCCCACGTCGAAGCTCAGAGTCCACAGGCCCCAGTCACCCCCTCGGCCTTCAACCAGCTTTTGGGAGTCCTACTCTAAAACGTGAGCAGACAGCAAAGACAGGCAGGGCTCCCTAGGAGCCCTCTGCCACGCAGAGAGAGGCCACGGTGAACAAACTGCTCAAACAGCTCTGAGGACACGGAGGCTCCTCAAAAGGTGACAACCGAAAACCATCACTAGTATCTGGAGACATAAGAGAGAAAAGTGCATCAATGAGAGAAAACCAGATTGCTCTGAGAACCATCAGAGAACCAAAATGCTTTTGGAAATAAGACCATGTTAGGAAAACCTCGAAAGACCGCAGTGCGGGAGGACGTGAATGGGAGGACAGAGGAAATGCTGGCGACCAAGAACGTACAAATACCAAGCTTGGTGGAAGGCCCATCACGGCATTCTCTTGACTTTTGCACATGTTTAAATAAGTCGTTTATTTCCCATAATTTATAAGTGCTAAAAAATATGATAGCAAAACTGAAAACCTCAATAAAAGTGCCAAACCATAAAAGTAAGTATGAAAAATAGATAATCCAAGAGGTAACAAGAATTCCAGAAAAATGGTATACAAAGGCAGATTTATCAATCAGAATGTGATTGGAGAAACAGAACTGCTACAAGTGAAGTAGAATAAGGAGTTTATTTTAGGTTTTGGACCTCACATGACTGTGAGAGCTGGGGGAGCTGTGTGAAGCCGTGAATGGCAGTCAGACCAGAAGTTACCATGGCTCAGCCACCCAGGCAGGGTTAGAGGAACAGGTACAGACAAGAGCAAACATGGCTGAAACCCACGAGGGGACCCTATGAAGACAGCCCGACTCTCGGCACAAACTGGAACCCAAGTCTATCTCTCACCGCCTCCAAGTCAATGCTGTGGGAACTCCTTCTCCACAGACTCACAATGCAGTTAGATCAGGATTCCAAGAAGGTGCAGGAGAGGACCTGGCAGCTGCCAGGGGGCTGTGAGGCTGGGAGCTGCCCAGCCAAGGACAACGATTGCAAGCTGCCAGGGCACCCAGCACTGACCTTCTGGACACAAAAATAAGGTTCTTGTTTCCCTTCTGCCTTCTCAATCCTTCTCAGAATGTCTGTGGCCAATTCCAACCCAGACCGTATAGGGAAGGGAACTCAGGGGAGCTTCTCCCCTGCTGAACCAAGCTGGTTAGGTGCAAGGTCAGCACAGCCGCTCCCGTTGGCCATGCACTACACAATCCTTGAACCACACTTAACTTTCAGGGAAAGGTAGTAACAAAATCACGCTTTCATCCAGTATGGCTTGTAGTAATCACCTGTACAACCAATGATGGACCAACTTGTTCCCCAAAGGGGTTGTAACGTTCCCTTTACATCTTTCGAGATGTTTGTTCTCTTTCTGCCTGAGTCAGCCCTCTGATCCCCTAAAACTTAAACACTGAGACAGCAGGATAACTACCATTGACACATCTTATATCATGGAAGAGGAGAGGAAGAAAACGTTATATCTGTAACTATTCCTGCCTTTGTTTCAGTGACCATTGGAGCTGGCATTTGTGACCGCATTCTCTCGCCATCCATCGCTAACCCTCTGCTCTCAGCAAGTACCCTGCAGTTTATGGTTCCTTGCCTGGTGGGGTGACCCAAACCTTTATTCTGGAAGGGTCTGAGCCATTTGCATTCCTGCCTGTATTCTAGAATATTCTTCCCTGCCCTCATTGTTTAGAAGCAACCTAATTTCCCCTGGATAGTTGGGGCTAAGCATTCCAGCCAGTACAGTGACCGCCTTCTTTGCTGGTTCAAGCTCCCCTGACAAGAAGCGCTCAGAGTGCCAATGGGGTTGACTCCACTGCCAGCCCGGTGGACCAATCCTGTGTGGATATGTCCTGAGGCAGAAGCATCCCGCCAGGGAGCTAAGACCTCACATCAGCAGATCGTAAAGTTGCAGGGACAGGAAGAACATGTGTCAGTAGCAGAGCCCAGGGAAAAATCATGGGAGAAGTCATTCTAATTCCAGCCCATGAATCCTGGTTGTGGAAAAATAGAACCACACACTGGCCAGCGAGCGGAGCATTTGTACCCTGCCTCCTGGGGAGTAAGATTCCCACCCAGCAAGGTGCTTGTGTCTTCAAAAGGCATTTCACCCTTTCATCAAGCCAGCTCCTTCACAGTGCAGGGGGACCTGGCAATCCCAGCGTATTCAGGTCCCCAGGCTTCTGTAGAAAGTCACCACAGACTAGGTGGCCTAAACAACATGAATTTATTCCCCCACTGTTCTGGGGGCCAGGAGTCTTCAGTCAAGTTGTTAGCAGGGCCATGCTCCTTTCCCAGGCTCTAGGGAGGACCCTTCCTGCCTCCTCCAGTGCCCTGTGGCTCCAGGTGCTCCTTAGCTTGTGCCTGGCCATGACAATCTCTGCCTCTGTTGCCACGTGGCTGTCTCCTCTGTGTCACTCTTATAAGGACACTCGTCATTGCATTTAGGGCCCACATGGTAATGCAGGATCGTCACATTCTGAGATCCTTAACTGCATCTGTACAGTTCTGTTTTCACATTCAAGGTTCCAGGGGTTAGGACATGAACATGTGTTTTCAGATGTCATCATTCAACCCACTTCACTCAGCAAATTCCATGGGTATAATCCATGGAGACTGTGTAAAATCAGTCTCTTGGATAGAAGCAATGCTGTAGAGAAGACCATTCTCTGGGTCCAGGGATGGTGACTTGGACTGCAATATCAAAGGTGGGGAAGGCAAATCGTGTCCAGAGTGCTGTGGTCTGAATGTCCCTGAAATTCACATGTTGAGACATAATCATCATTGTGATCATAGGAAGAGGTGAGCTTTTAGGAGGTGAATAAGTCATGGGGATGGAGCCCTCGTGGGTGGGATGAGGGCCTTATAGAAGGGCTCAGGGATGAGTTTGCGCTGCTGACTCTCCCACCACGTGAGGGCACAGCACTCATCCTCTTTGCCTTTTTGGCCCCTCCTGACAGATAAGGCTGCCGCAAAAAGGCCCTCACCAGGCACCAGATGCCAGTGGCTTGGTCTTGGACTTCCCAGCCATCAGAGTTGGAAATACATTTCTGTTCCTTACCCAGTGTGTGGCATTTTGTTATAGCAGCACAAACAAACGAAGACACCCACTGGATTGGATTCTGGGTTTGGTTTCCAGAACTCTCAGCCTTGTGGCTACAGGAGTAAGGGTTTCTTTATTATTAATCTTTACTTTAGAGACAGGACCTCACTCTGCCACCCAGGCTGGAGTGCAGTGGCATAATCATAGCTCACTGCAGCCTCCAACTCCTGGGGTCAAAGGATCCCTCTGCCTCAGGAGGACCTGTAGCTGGGACTACAGGCGAGTGCCACCACACCTGGCTAATTTCTTTATTTTTTGTAGAAATGAAGTCTCACTGTGTTGCTCAGGCTGGTCTGAAACTTCTGGCCTTGAGCAGCCCTTCTGCTGTGGCCACCCAAAGTGCTGGGGTCACAGGCATGAGCCATCACTCCTGGCTATGTGGGTTTCTTTTAAGGACTCACAGACACTTTCTGGTCACTTACAAGGACCTTAAGCTGGAAATTTGGAATTCTGAGACCACCATTTTCTCTTCCCAATTTTTCCAGCACTCACAGAAGCAAGCAAGCAACCCCAGTATACCAATTATTTTTGCAAACAAAATCTGTGGCCATAACTGCTTTCTCACCCACACCCTTGCCTCCTACAGGCACTTAACTACAGGCATTTACAAATTTGCTTTGAAGAAACAGTTTGGCTATCACATGCCATGCACAACCAGTGTTCCATTCACCGTTGTCAACAAAGTCGTTAGTACTTGAAAATCGAACCAGAGAAGACCAGTTCTCAAGAACATGGGACTCATCCAGGAGCCCGTCCCAAGGCTCTGCTCCTCCATGCCCCTTTCAGGACCAGTCTCAGGTGAGGCTGGAGAGGCGGAGCTGCTCTATGGGTGCAGAGCAGGGGTGGATGATGGGAGTAGACCTTGCACAACCGTGGGGGCTGGGGGCCACTGTGGTCCTGAATGTGGTGGTCAGGAGACAGCTGGCTGTGGACTCGGCAGGACAAATTGAGACCTGGTGCCCACAGGGCAAAGGGGAGCCTGTGCCTTGTCAGGCCACCTCCAACCTCAAGCCTGTGTATGGCTGGCAGGAGGGGCTGGGCCCTTTGGAGCTGCACACTCTGGTCCGGGACATGGGCATTGGAAGGTTTGGCAGAGGCTGGGGAAGCTGTGGTCCAGGTCATGCCCACCCCACACCCACACTGTGGAGCCTTCTTAGCTCCACAGTGCTAAGTGCCCCCATATTGGTCCTTTTTTTTTTTTTTTTTTGGTGCTGGTGGTGTGGGTGGTATATATTTAATTAGATAATACATGACCTTTCAAAGGAATAAATGCAGCCTGTATGTAAGCAAGGAAATAAACGAACCCACCATCCTATTTACAAACTAGAAAATCAGCTGGGTGCAATGGTGCATGCCTATCATCCTGGCTATTCCCTTGAGCCCGGGAGCTCAAGACCAGCCTGGGCAGTATAGAAAGACCCTGTCCCCATTAAAAAAAAAAAAAAAAAACCTAGAAAATTACCATGCTCTCTGGTGTGTCCCCCCAACCCCCAGAGATAACTACTATCTTTAATTTTGTGCTAGTTGTTTTCTTGCTTTTTCTTTTTCTAAAAATTGTGGTAAAATAGACATAACATGAAATTCACTGGTTTAGCCATTTGTAAGTGGACAGTTCCACGGCATTAAGCCTACAATGTTATGCAGCCATCACCACCATCATCTCCAGAACCTTTCCATCTGCCCAAACTGAAGCTCTGTCCTCATTCAGCACTGACTCCCCACCCCCTGCCCCCGGCCCCAACCATTTCACTTTCCGTCTCTAGGAATTGGACTCCTCTACGGACCACCTACAAGTAGAATCCTGCAATATTTGCCCTTTTGTGTCTAGCTTATTGCACAGCATAATGTTTCCAAAATGTATTGATTTCAGGGTGTAAAGACTATGGCCCCAGCTTCACTTCTGCTTTTAAGAGTTCATGCACAATGTCTCTGTGGCCTGTGCTGACCCAGAGCCATAAGGGGAAGGATTTGCCAAACAGCTGAAGCTTAGCTATGTTAATACATACAAATCCATCACCAAAGGAAGGAAACTATTAGAGCAGTAACTTTAAAAAATGTCCCAGGACTGAAGGACACTAGTGTCTTATCAGAAGGGGCCCACCACATACCAGGTAAAATGGATAACATTATACCCTCAAGAAAAATTGGCCAGATGCGGTGACTCATGCTTGTAATCCCAGCACTTTGGGAGTCTGAGGCAGGAGGATTGTTTGAGCCCAGGAGTCGGAGAGCAGCCTGACCAACATGGTCAAACTCCGTCTCTACTAAAATACAGCAAATTAGCCAGGCGAGGCATGGTGGCACATACCTGTAATCTCAGCTACTTGGGAGGCTGAGGCAGGAGAATTGCTTGAAACTGGGAGGCGGAGGTTGCAGTGAGCCGAGATCAGACTCCGTCTCCAAAAAAAAAAAAAGCCGGGCACGGTGGCACACACTTGTTGTCCCAGCTATTTGGTGTGGGATGATTGCTAATCATGCCACTGCACCCTGGCTTGGGTGAGAGAGTGAGACCCTGTCTCAAAATAAATAAGTAATGAAAATTACAAACAGAAAAATCATGATGAAATTTCAGGACAAAGAAAAGTTCATAAAAACTTCCAGAGAAAGAGCAATTTTCATACATGGCTAAGGATTTCATGTAAGGGACTTCATTCCATATAAAGGCTCAACTGCAAAGCTAGGCTCTAGAAAAACATGGAGCAGGGTCTTAAAAATCCTGAAGACAAGTATTTCCAACCTGGAATTTCATACCAGTTAAGGTGAAGGTGTAGAGACGCTTTCAGAGGTGTGAGGTCTGGAAACCTTTTCCTGTCATGAGCTCTTCTCGAGAAACCGCTAGGGGAGAAAACAAGGGAGTAGACTGCCAAGAGGGAAAAGGTTTCAGGACCAGGAAGAAGGTCAGCAGGAGAGCAGCCACTGCATCACCATATGGCGGTCAGGCCGGGGTCCCCAGGACCACCTCAGGCTTGACGGTTCACGAGAAGGACTCCCAGGACTCAGCACATGATCTAACTCCCGCCCACCCACTAGAGTGACCGAGCGCCCAGCACAGCCGGTCAAGGGAAAAGGTGTGTGAGGTGAGGTCAGAGGAAGGCAGGCACCGTCTCCAGCACCCTCTCCCACTGGACCCACTGGACCCACTGGACGTGCGACTTCTCTCAGCAAAGGTGGCGACACGTGTGAAGTGTTGTCCACCAGGGCAGCTCCTTGGACCGCCCCCCAGGGCTTCTGCTGGGGGCTCTCACACAGGCACTCTCTTCTTGGCGTGCACCAAGATTCCAGAATTCCAGAAGGAATGCAGGTGTTCAGGAAAAACGCCTGGGGCATGGAGAGGCACTGTCAGGTTGCTGGGAGCCCTCCTGAAATCCGAGTCCCCAGAGGCCAGCCCAGGGTCAGCCTGGTAAGCAGACCCTATATAGGATGGCAGTCAGGCCTGCTTGTTAACTCTTTTGTGCACCATCCTGAAGGGAGAAGTCAAAAAGAGCGGCTGATCAAGAGTTAGCCCAACAGACCTCGGGTGCCGAGGGGAGCAGCCGCAGCCGTCCCTGCGTCCAGATGAGAGAGAGCCAGGGGTAAATTGCCGGGTAGGCGGACTATTTGGCCTCTTTTACTTCAACAGTGAGAGGCAGCCATCTCGTCCTCCAAATCACAGCAATGGAAGAACCCAGCAACACCAAAGATGGCTCCTCTGCTGTAGGCTGGAGCTCGGCCCTTTCACTATCAACGTTTCCCTTTTGCTTTCATCTGGAAGATCTGGAAGGCACATACGTTTTTAGTATTTTTTTCCTTTCCAATTTTTATTTTAGGTTCAGGGGGTACATGAGCAGGTTTGTTATATGGGTAAATTGTGTGTTGCAGGGGCTTGGTGTACGGACTATTTCATCACCCAGGTAAGCAGCACAGTATGGGATCCTCATCTTCGTCCCACCCCCACCCTCAGGTAGGCCCCGGGGTCTACTGTCCCCTCCATGTGTCCATGTGTACTCGATGTTTGCCTTCCAGTTATAAGTGAGAACATGTGGTGTTTCGTTTTCTCTTCTTGCATTAGTTCACTTAGAATAATGACCTCCAGCTTCACCCACGTGTCTACAAAAGACATGGCTTCATTCTTTCTTATGGCTGTGTAGTATTCCATGGTGTATATGGACCACATTTTCCTTATCCAGTTTACCACTGATGGGCATTTAGGTTCCTTTCATGTGTTTGCTATTGCCACATACGCTTTAATATTGACTCTCTCTTTATATATTTATGTAATGTATATATAAATATAGTAAAATCTCATTTTATATAACTCTTAATGGAAATGCAATTTTTACAAAATAAATTCTTATTTCCATTTTTCCAAAATAAAATATTTTACATATCTCAAAATAAAATTATAATATGGTAGTACTTGGTATTACACCTTCTCTTTGGAGTTTTCAAGAGATTTTCCGCATTACTATTAAAACATCATGGTATCTTCTGGGCTTCCACTAAGAATTTGGAAGTAATTACCTTCATCTACCTGAAGTGGGAGAGACATAAATGAAACTGTAACAACAGAACATACTTCCTTTAGGAGCTATATGAAGAGATTTTCCATTTCTGTCATTGTTGAGACTGTGGTTGTGCCAAGAAAGAAATTCTTAAGCATTAAGTTTAAGGAGGTGAGACCTTGTCCGCCACACAGTGGGCAATACAGAAGAGCCTCATCGATCCCAACCCCAACCAACCATAGCCAGACCCCAAAGAGTGAGATTTTAGTCCAGTTTATTTATTCTTTACCAACCTTTGAAACTCCCATGACAAGCTATTAATTACATTTTTTTTCTCTTTTGTGACAGTAATTTAAACATCTATGGTTCATTACAAAGCAGTAATTGAGGGAATGTTTAAAGGAAGCGATGAGCCACTAAATACATTGATCTAAATGCATTTCACCTGATGTCAAACAACAGCAAGCCCCTTTCAAGTTCCCAGGCTTTGTGGGGTATGACTAAAGCTCCTCGTGCAATCCACATGCCCTGTGTGCATGCACACATATGTATTTGCAGCTGACTTAAGTTTTTCTTTCTGGAAATCAGAAGCTAGAATATATCACTAGAAAAAAATATTTTGGTTTCTAATGATTAACTTGCTATAATTAATATGAAAGCATTGTGTGGTAAATTGAATAAAAATCTCAGTATTGTGGCTGCATTTTTCTCCTTTTATTACTAATCAAGGCATCATCAATCTTGAAGGGGCACTTAATCGTCCTCTTTTGAAGACACATCTATTCAGTGGGTGAAATATGATGTTGGACATCCTGTATTTTGGTCTATGCTGGAATGTTCTGAATTCAGATATATGGTAGACAGGAGTAGGAGTAAAGTTGATTTTTGTTCACTAACTCCACATCTTCCATCCCCTGACTACTGCAAGAGAGAATGCATTTCTCTCCAGGGAGAATCCCGTGAGAGCAAAGTGAGGAAAGCATCAGTAGGAAATAATGAACGCTGAAATTGGCCTTTTACAAATGTATTTAAAGACAGCTCTTACGAGGTTCCTCTTTCATGGTAGTGTTTGATTTTTAAGTGTGCATTACAAGAGCAGTCTCTCAACTTTTTTGTACATTGACCCCTAAAATAATTTTGGGAAAGTATGTATCCCTTCACACATTGTATGTGGACAACTAAACATTTTTGTTATAGGTATAAATAGTTATCAATCATGTATTTTTGGCATATCATAAAGTATTGACATTTAAAAATAAAACATTGTTTTTTCAAAAGTGTTAAATGACATTGAAATTCCACAATAATGTGATACTTGCTGTTATCCATAAAAAATACTTAAAAAGCTCCTCTTTAACAAGTGAAAACTTATATATTATTGCTAAAATATAATTTTCTTTTCTTTTTTTATTTTTTGAGACAGAATCTCCCTCTGTCACCCAGGCTGGAGTGCAGAGGTGTGATCTTGCCTCAGTGTAACCTCAACCTCCTGGGCCCAGGTGATCCTCCCACCTCAGCCCCCTGAGTAGCTGGGACCACAGGCCTGTGCCACCACGCCTAGCTAATTTTCTGTATGTTTGTAGAGACAGGGTTTCACTATGCTGCCCAGGCTGGTCTCAGATTCCTGAGCTCAAGCAACCTGCCTGTCTCGGTCTCCCAAAGTGCTGGGATTACAGGCATGAACCACTGTGCCTGGCCTAAAGTATAATTTTCAAAGAGGTAAAATTATGATGCTCATGCAAGATTTTATTCAACTTATTAATCAATGAAGGACGATATAATAAGTAAGATGTAGAACTGGTTCAAGAGTATTTTAGGACCTAGAGATATTGAGGCAATTTTCTAAAGGAATATTAAGATAAGATTGTTTAGTTAGATACAAAACTGGTTGATCTCCTAAAGGACAGTAAGCTATATCCTTTGAGGTATATTTTCCTATTTGTTTTAAAATGTAGGTTTTATTATTGTTTAGATATAGTGAGGCCAACAGATCAGGAGATGATGGCCACAGAAAACACAGTTTGTTAGAGCTCCCACAGGAAGGGGCCACACCACGCCATGCCACACAGGGTTGGGGCACAGAGGGAAAGAGGCAAGACAAGAGCCTTTGTTGTGGCTTCCAAGGGAAGGCCGGGCGAGGCGGGGAGAACAGGCTGGGCAGGTTTGGCCTTGGCTGATGTGATCAGCAGGCCCTGGCACGAAGGACTGTCCTCCCTGTCTCTGGCCTGGCTCCATGGTAAGCAGGGCAAGGGCACAGTGGCCTGGAATGCAAGAGCTTATCCAACCAATTGAGGTGGCTGGCGGGATTGGCAGCTTGCATGTGAAAGTTGTGCTTGCAGGTGAGTCATCTGCTATCTCTAAGAATGGATGAGCCATAGGCAGGACAGGCTCTCCCCTTTTAGCCAGAGCATCAAGAATATAGAAAATAAAATGTAGTTAATACGCATCAAAGCAGAAACTGTTTGTACCTCTATTGGCAAACATCTTCAAGTTAACATGCAATTTTGCTAAGTCAAAGACTTTCACCAACTAGTAAGCAGTGAGTTGAACAAAGTACGTTCCCCTCATCTTTGGGTGGGACTGTCCCTTTGTATGACATTAAATGACATTCGTTTCTCCTTTTTGCCTTACTTTCAAATTCTAGCCATCAGTATCATCTTCCTAAAAC
The DNA here is from genome assembly GCF_009828535.3 of Hylobates moloch. NCBI lineage: Eukaryota > Metazoa > Chordata > Mammalia > Primates > Hylobatidae > Hylobates > Hylobates moloch. The sequence continues at coordinate 1,172,961 of NW_026652280.1, read as the reverse complement.
TCAGGTGGCAACTTGAGGTTAGAGGTTAAGGGTATGGCCTTTGGCACCTGGGTTGAAGCCTGGCTCTAAGCCTGGCTCTGCAGCTGTGAGCACTGTGACCTCGGGCAGATTGCCTAACCCCTCTGTGCTCCAGGCTCCTCATCTGGGGAAAGGTGAAGGATACTCACAGAGCTTACCTCCTGGGGAGGCGACTATAGTCAATCGTTGCATGGCGTATATTTTTCTATGCTTTTTGTTTCAACTCTTCTGGGTCTTTCTATTTAATGTGAGATCTCTGAGACCTCAAGCATACAGTTGTTTTTTTTTTTTCTTTCCTCTTTTTGTTTTTGTTTCAATTAGAAACAGAGTTTTGCCATGTTGCCCATGCTGGTCTCAAACTCCCAGCCTCTAGACATCTGCCTGCCTCAGCCTCCCAAAGTGCTGGGATTATAGGTGTAAGCCACCGCACCCGGTTGGGTTTTATTTTTAATGCAATCTGACAATCTGACTTTTTATTGAGGTATTTAGTCTGTTTACATTTAACATACATAAACTGACCTTCAGGTTTTTCTCTACCATCTTCTTTGTTTCCTGCTTATTCCATCTGTTCTTTTTTCTTTAAACTTCTTTCATGGCTTCCTTGAAGTAATAAAGTATTTTTATTATTCCTCTTCCTCCCTCCATTAACTTGTTAGCTAAACATTCTGTTGTTATTCTTTTCATGATTGCACTAGGGTGGCATTGACCAATGAAGCTTTCTGCTGTGAGAGCCATTCTGTGCCTGTCTTTCCCTCTTACGCCACTCTTTCCTATAGAACAGGGATGCGCAAACGTTCTCTCTAAAGGACCAGATGGTAAATATTTTAGGCTTTACAGGTTATATGGTCTCTGTAGCATCTTCTTAACTCTACCATCATAGCTTGAGAGCAGCCATAGGTCATAAGTCAACAAATTAGTGTGGTTGTGTTTCAAAAGCACTTAATTTACAAAGCAGGTGGCAGGTGGCTTTTGCCCGCCAGCTGGCCCGCATCTACTCCATAGCCTCATGCTCTTTGAGGCAGCCTTGCTCCCGGGGCTCCAACTCAGGATGGACTCTATTCAGGGTCAACAATTTTCCTCATCTAATCTTTTTGGTCTAGGGGTGAAACTATTGCTTCTCCCAGTTAATTCATCAAAAATATTTGGCTCTCTTATTTCCATCCATACCTCTGCAAACAGCTCCTTAAACTCTCTTCAGTTGAACGCTTTAAGTATGTCATCTTTTTCCTGTCAAGATACCCACTGGGGGACGGGCACGGTGGCCCACGCCTGTAATCCCAAGACTATGGGAGGCAGAGGCAGGTGGATCACTTGAGGTCAGGAGTTCAAGACCAGCCTGGCCGTCATGGTGAAATCCTGTCTCTACTAAAAATACAAAAATTAGCCGGGCATGGTGGCGGGCGCCTGTAATCCCAGCTACTTGGGAGGCTGAGGCAGGAGAATCGCTTGAACCCGGGAGGCAGAGGTTGAAGTGAGCCAAGATTGCGCCACTCCGCATTCCAGCCTGGATGACAGAGTGAGACTCTGTCTCAAAAAAAAAAAAAAAAAGATACCCACTGGTATAACTTCATACTTACGGACTTATGGCAAGTATTTCATTGTGTCCTAAGTGAAAACAAGCTGTTTCCCTATATGTCTCCCTCTCCTACTAAACTTCCTAGAGGGCAGACACTATGCCTTAGTCATACTGATATTGTCCATAAACCCTATTGTTAACTTTTGCATGCAATTGAAACTGAATAAGCAATTCAGAAATGGAGCCAAGAGAGGTTAGAATTAGGAAAAAAGAAATGAGTATTATTTACCTAAGTGGGTAGGTGATGAAAGAGGAGTTTTCAAGAGAGATGGAGTAGGTAAAGGAAGACAGCTAGTTGATTTAGTCTGAACATTAAGGGAGGAAAATATTTACAAGGAGCTGGTGTGAAAACTGCCTGTTGTTGAGTGTTATGGTTTGGCTGTGTTCCCACCCAAATCTCATCTTGACTTGTAGCTCCCATAATTCCCATGTGTTGTGAGAGGGACCCTTTGGGAGATAATTGAATCAAGGAGGCTGTTTCTCCCATACTGTCCTCGTGGTAGTGAATAAGTCTCATGAGATCTCATGGTTTTATAAGGAGAAACCCCTTTTGCTTGGTTCTTATTCTCTCTCTTGCCTTCTGCCATGATTGTGAGATCTCCCCAGCCATGTGGAACTGTGAGTCCATTAAATTGAGTGAGGGTGAGGAGATAGTGTTATCAGTATGAGTTATTAACTGTGGGTGAGGAGAGGATATGAACAGTGTCAGTGATTAGTGAGGGTGAGGATATGCCGTTATCACTGTTAGTTGTTGAGTGACGGTGAGGAGATGGTGTTGTCACTGTCAGTTACTGAGTATTAGGAGATGGTGTTGTCACTGTCAGTAGTTGAGTGAGGGTGAGGAGATGCTGTTGTCATAGTCAGGTGTTGAGTGAGGGTGAGGAGATGGTCTCACTGTCAGTTGTTGAGTGAGGCTGAGGAGATGGTGTTGTCACTGTCACTTCTTGAGTGAGGGTGAGGAGATGCTGTTGTCACTGTCAGGTGTTGAGTGAGGGGGAGGAGATGCTGTTGTCACTGTCAGGTGTTGAGTGAGGGGGAGGAGATGGTGTCACTGTCAGGTGTTGAGTTACAGTAAGGAGATGGTGTTGTCACTGTCAGTAGTTGAGTGAGGGTCAGGAGAAGGTGTTATCACTGTCAGGTGTTGAGTGAGGGTGAGGCGATGGTGTTACAGTGCCAGTGCTGTGAAAATGAGATGGTGTTATCAGTATCAGTTGTTGAATGTGGGTGACGGTGTGAACAGTGTCAGCGGCTGAGAGTGAGGTGGAGAAATAATGGGTGAAGTCCCTTGTCAATTAGGAGGCCATTGGTGTCTTTTGAAAGTACTTAGTGTCTGTGGAGTGGCACGTATTCAAGCTACATGAAAAGCAGCTGAGAAGCAAACTGGCAATCAGAGTGGCAGCAACAAATTAAGAATATTCATATTCATAAAGACCATTTTTTATAATGAAAAAGTAATACATGCAGATGGGGGAGGATCACCTGAACCTTGAGAGGTGGAAGCTGTAGTGAGCCGTGATCAAAACATTACACTCCAGCCTGGGTGACAGACCCCATCTCCAAAAAACAGAAAAGAAAAGCATTTATAAGTTCATGTTGAACAGTGTTTCAAACACATAGACAAAATTTATGTCATGAAAATGGAATATCAGAAAAACATTGGTTAAAAAAACACAAAGTGAATAAACCAGAAATACGCCAAGTGAGCGGTGCAGCAGCTTGCCGGCTTCCAGGTGCAGCGGGTGATGGAGGCGGAAGGGAGCGGTCCTCGGGACAGGAAATGAAACAAACCCAACCAAAGCTGTGTATTCGTTTATTCAATATCGTTTTGCTTTCTTGTGTAGACTGAGAGTGTAAACCTCGTTTCTGACAGTCGCCTATAGGACTTTTCAGCAGGCTGTGGGCCTAGAGGTGGGCGATGTGGACTCAAGCTAAAGACCAAGAACCAGAGAAAGGAGGAAAACGGCAGTGAACAAGCAGGACAAGGACATCGCAGAAATTCAGCCCGGCGCGGTGGGCGCGCCTGGGGTCGCGGCGCTTTGGGGGCCCGGGCCACGGAGCACGACCCTGCCTGTGAACGCACAGACACCAGCGGTTCCAAGGGCGCGGGCAGGAAGCGGGCACCGAAGGCAGGCTGGAGAAGCGCGGGGCGGCAGCAAGAAGCCGCGCGGCGAGGAGGGCGCGTGGAGCCCCACACAACCATGGGACGCGCGTACTACTGACGGCAGCGCAGGCTGTGGACCGCTGAGGCCGCGCGCGCCCACGCGTGTCCCCGGCAGAGCTTCCAGGAGACGGTTGCGAGGCCCTTCCACCAGCGGACCAGAGCGCGCCGGGTCCAACCACGACCCACGTGCAAGGCCTCGCGCGCTACCGGAAGGCCAGCCCGTGGCGCACGCGCGCACCGCCCCGCCGATCGGTGACGTCATCGGGCCCGTCACGCGGCGAGGGCGGGGGCGGGGCCTCGGAAAGCGACGCCCCCCATCCCAGCCTTAGCCGCTCGTGACGTCATCGCCCGGACTCAACCGCCTCCTGCGCCGCGCTTTGCCACCCGGGGCACGTCATCGTACGCCGGCGCCCCAAAGAGGGCGGGGCCTAGGGACGCCACGCCTTCCGCGCCGCGGCGCCGCCGCTTGTGACGTCATCGGACCTCGACGCTTGGCGGAGGCGGGGAAGGCCCGCGGGCGGTGCCTCAGCCAGGGTTGGCGCTGAGGGGAGAGGGCGGGGAAAAGGTGGTGAATTGAGGGGAAAGCGGGAGGGGCGGGAAAGGGGCGGTCGGAACATGGCGGACCAGATCCCGCTTTACCCGGTGCGTAGCGCCGCGGCGGCCGCAGCCAACCGCAAACGCGCGGCCTACTACAGCGCCGCGGGGCCCAGGCCGGGAGCCGACCGGCACAGCAGGTAACCGAGGCGGGACTGGCGCCCGTCCCCCGCCGACGCTCCCCGGGGGCCCCAGCCCACCGCAGGAACCCGGAGCCGGGCGGATCTGGGGTCGCTACCGGCGCGCCCCATCTGTGCGCCGGGAGCCGGGAGTGCTCGGCGTTCTGGGCGCGCCGCAGCTGGGGCGTCCGCCGGTGGTGAGGGCCGCGGGCAACTGCCGGGGCGAGCGGCTATATCCCCCGGGACGCCTGGGCCGAGCGCAGGAGCCAGAACGGGAGCAGAGAACCGCGGTCCAGTGTTGAGGGGTGGCTGCTCTCCTAAAGTAAACGGGAAGTAAACGGGGATCAAAAGTCCTAACTTCTCGGATAATTCAAAGTCTCCGAAACTTGTTTGTGTAGCCCTGTGAATTGTGAAGGTGACGGATGCAACTTTTAATTGCGTTGTTAAAAACACACTCTTTACTGAAATGACTTCGACATTTCGGTATCTTTGCTAGGCACGCTTTTTATTTAAACATACGTATACAAAGTGCTTTTTGTCGACAAGTAATTTTGCTTTTAGGAAAGGGAAATGGAGTATTGAGAACGGTTAACTTGTTTAGTGGGGTCACAGGTTAGCAGTAGAATTAGTGTACAGACCTTTCATACCCGAGAGTGGATTTAGCTCGTATTTAACTTATTTCTCATTCAAAGAAAAGAAAATTTTAAAAAGTAAGTATTGCTTCTTATAGTTTTTGAAGTTTTATTCCAGAGGAATTGTCGAAAACATAATTTCACTCAATATGTAGTTGCTTCAGAATTTGAGTTTTTGAATAATTTTTGTTTTCGGCCATTTGAGAAACTATAACATAGCTCAAAGTACATGTTGGAATGTTATAACGCTGATTTGAGTGTTGATTTACCTACTAGGTGTTTGCTCTTGGGTAACTTATTTAAACTCAAAGCCATGGTTTCCTCATCTGTAAAATGCTGGATAATACTTTTTCTTACTGGATTATTGGAGATTACAGTAGAACATGTGTAAGGTGCCCCTTCTTCAGTGCTTGGAAAGTGGGTTCTCTGGAACTACCATTTCTGCTTTCCTCCTTGGGGTTACATATAATAGTAATTGTATTAGTAAATCTGTTTAATTTTAGGAGTTCATTATTTGGAAATGTGCCACCTGTTTCAAAATAGGTTTCCATCACAGATTGAATCCGTTTTTGCCTCATGTACTTTGAAGCACTGTCATGTGGTGCACACACATTCAAGATTTTTTGTCTTCTCGGTGGATTGTTCCTTTCATTGTTAATGTTCCTCTGTCTCTGGTAATTTTCTTTGCTCTAAAATCTTCTTTATTAGATATTGATGTCGCCATTTATGCTTTTTTTTGGATTAATGTTTGCATGGTATTAGCTTTCAACTTACCTGTGTTGAATTTGAAGTGAGTTTCTTGTTGGATCTTATGATCATATTTTTTATTGACTATGCCATTGTCTTTTGATTGGCATATTTACACCATTTACATTTACGATAATTATTGATATGTTAGAATATAAGTGTGCCATTAATTATCTGTGTTCTGTTTCTTCGATTCTCATTCTGATTCCTGTTTCTGTTTTGTTTTTTTTTTTGGCCACTTTTTGGGTTACTTGGACAGTTTTTTGGTATCCGTATAGTGTGTTTGAGATTAGGTGTTTGTTTAGTTTTCACAGTGCTTGCTCTCGGTATTACAATATACAAATGTGACTTATCACCATGGTGTATTGCTGTATTTCACCACTTCCAGTCAAGTGTGGAAACCCTTCTTTCACTTAGGTCCTCACTTTAAATATCATGTCCTGGGTATCAGATGGTATTACAGTTTTTGTGTCAGTCATCAAATATGGTTTATAAAATTTATGATGATAAGGATAGTGTATTGCACATACCACGTACCCATATTTCCCTTTTTTCTATTGTTCTTCCTTTTTTTTGAGACAGGGTCTCGCTCTGTTGTCCAGGTTCGAGTTAGTGATGCGATCATAGCTCATTACAGCCTTGACCTGTTGGGCCCAGGCAATCCACCCATGTAGCTGGGACTATAGGCACATACCACCATGCCTGGCTAATTAAAAAAATTTTTTTTTGAAGAGACAGCATCTTACTATATTGCTCAACTGGTCTCAAGTGATCCTCCTGTGTCCTCTTCCCAGAGTGTTAGGATTAAGGCATGAGCCATGGCTGCTAGCCTGCCATTGTTTTCTTAGCACTTGAAAAATCTTGTGCCACTTCCTTCTTGCGTCCATGGTTTCTGATTAGGATGCTGCTCTCACTCAGATTGATGTTCCCCTATAGATAATGTGTCATTTCTCTCTGGCTGCTTTCAAGTTTTTACTTTGTCTTTAGTTTTCAGAAGTTTAATTATGATGTGTCTTGTCATGGATTTCTTTGGATTTCATGTGTGGTTTTTTTTTTTTTTTTTTTTTTTTAATTTTTGGAGTTTTTTGGGGTTTTTTTTTTTTTTTTTTTTTTTTGGTCTTTGAATAAATTTAGGGAGTTTTTAGCCATTATTTCTGGAACTACTCTTTGTCGTTGAAATAATGGAGACTTGCTCCCACTCTCTTCTCTCCATTTGGATTTCCAGTGTTAAGAAAGTTGGATCTTATGTTGGTGTTTCATAATTCCCTTAGGCTTTTTCCCTGTTTTCTTTTCTCTGTGTTGTTCAGATTGTGAACTCTATTAATCTGTTCTCAAGTTCCCTAATTCTTTACTCTTTTATCTCCACTCTATTCTCAATCTCATCCAGTGAGGTTTTATTTCTGTTACTGTATTTCTCAGTTTTATAATTTGTTTGTTTCAAGATAATATTTGATTGTGGAAGCATTTTTGTCTGCTGCTTTAAAATGCTTGTCATATAATTAATGCCAGTATCTGAGTTAGCTCAGTGTCGGTGTCATGTGATTGCCTTTTCTAATTCAGATTGTGAATGTTCTGGCTCTTGGTTTGACAGATGGTTTTCGATTGTCTTTTGGGTATTTTGTATATTAGGAGAATTTGGGTTCTATTTATATCTTTTATTTTAGCGTGCAGCCATCCTGTTTAGATTCAGCACATAGGTCCTGGTCTACATTTGTGGGTTGTGATTCTAAATGACATTTTAATTCTCAGAGCCTTTGTGCTGTGCTCTTTGGTCTGCTTGGTTTATGTGGTATCACTGGGGCTCTTCCTGGTCTCTGTTGGTGCTGCGTGAGGGGGAAAGGTGGATTTTCCTAGGCCTGGTGTCTCTTATTAAAAGATGGAAGTGTCAGACCCATGGGGATGAAGAGGCTTCTTTGGCTGGGCCCTGGCTGTGGCTGTATCCCATCCATATGGACCCAGTGGCTGCCCTGGTATGTCTGGGTTGGAGGAGTCTTAGCACCACCATGGTAAAAGGGTTCCTGTGGCAGAATCCCTCTTGCTGGTGCCACCTCGATGCTCTGATGTCTTGGAGCAAGGTCTTAGGTTATGGATAAAAAGGTTTTCTGGACTGGGCCCCTTATGTGGTGGGGTTGCACCTGTCGGTGCTACCTGGCTCTCCCTAATGAGAGAGAGGAGTCTCGGGCATGAGGGGCACAGAGCCTTCCTGGGCCAGTAGCTTGTAGTGGCAAGTTCCCCTTACTGCTACTGCCCAGATGCCCCGGTATCCCCTGATGGGAGAGGGGAGTCTCAGGCCCCAGTATCCCTTGGTGGGAGAGGGGAGTCTCAGGAAGTCACTGCTGCCTTCTTACCTTCTTTCAGAACTCTCCTTTGATTGGCTCTTGCTTAATTACCAGGGTTTATAGTTGGACTTACTGGGGAGGAGCAGAGAAATGGGTCTGTGCCATTTTGTCTGGACCAGAAGTTGTGCTTCTACATTGTTTTCTGAAGTTGGGTTTTATTTTATCATGGTAACATACACATAGTTTAAAAAGTTAAGTGGTGCTTCTACAAGGCTTACAGTAAGATATTGTGACTCTACCTGTATGTTGGTTAGGTATTCTCTGGCTCTTGAAAAGAACATTTATTTTGCTATTAAATGTTGATTATTACCTTTTAGTTAATGGTGCTGTTGAGTTAATCTTTCCTTGTAGCTTTGTTTATTCTTTTTAGAGACGATCTATTGAACTTTTTTTGAGACAGAGTCTCGCTCTGTCCCCCAGGCTGGAGTGCAGTGGCGCAATCTTGGCTCACTGCAAGCTCCGCCTCCCAGGTTCATGCCATTCTCCTGCCTCAGCCGCTGGAGTAGCTGGGACTACAGGCGCCCACCACCATGCCCGGCTAATTTTTTTGTATTTTCAGTAGAGACAGAGTTTCACTGTGTTAGCCGGGATGGTCTCGATCTTCTGACCTCGTGATCCACCCGTCTCGGCCTCCCAAAGTGCTGAGATTACAGGCGTGAGCCACTGCCCCCGGCCTAGAGTTTTTTTTTTTTTTTTTTTGAGACATGGTCTCAGTCTGTTACCCAGGCTGGAGTGCAGTGGCATGATCATGGCTCACTATAGCCTCAACCTTCTGGGCTCAAGCCATCCTCCTGCTTCAGCCTCCAGAGTAGCTGGGATTATAGGTGCATGCCAACACGCCCAACTAATTTTTTAATTTTTTTTTGTAAAGATGGGGTTGCACTGGACTTGAACTCCTGGGCTCAGTGATCGCCTTCTATTGGCCTTCCAAAGCGCTGGGATTACAAGTATGAGCCAGTGCACCCTGCCTCTTTTTAGAGTTTTATTAATTGTTGTTTCACATATTTTGCAGGTCTGTTGTTTGGTGCATACACATTTGAGATTCCTGTGTGTTCTTGATGGATTGACACTTATGATTATGTAGTTCACCCATGTGTCTCTGGTAATTTTTCCGCTATGAAATCTTCTTTATCTGACACTACTATAGCCACCTCTGCTTTCCTTCAATTAATGTTTGCATGGTATATAATTTTCCATCCTTTCTCTCTCAAGTCACTTATATTTGAAGTGATTTTCTGGTAGTTGTCATACGGTTGGTTCATTTTTTTTAACCCACCACCATTGTCTGTCTTTTGATTGATGTATTTAGAAGGTTTATGTTCAGTGTAATGTTTGATATGCCATTTTATTTTTTGCTTTCTGTTTTTGTTTCTCTGTTTTCTTTTTCCTGCTTTACGGTTTATGCTTCAACATATTTTAGAATTCCAGTGTGATTTATCTATAGCGTTCTTCAGTGTATTTCTTTGTGTGGATATTAGTGGTAGCTCTAGGAATTACATTACATATACATAACTCATTGCAGTGTACTGTTGTTGGTATTTTAACAGTTGTTGGGTAAAGTGTAAGAGCTTTACCTCTTTAAATCCCTTCATCCTCCCATTGGTAATAAAATTCTCATGTAAAAGTATATGTAAATTTTACATATGTTAAGTATATAAATATTTCCCTTATATACAATTAGAACCCTATATCAGTGTTACAATTTTTGCTTTATCTCTCAAACAATCTAGAATATTCAAGAGGCAAAGGAAAGCCTATTAGATTGACCTACCCTTTTTGCCCTTTCTGTATTTCCTGATAGCCCACAATTTCTTATTTTTGTTCTGTTTCAATAATTCTCTAACTATTCTTTTATGGTAAGTCTACTGGAAACAAATTCTCTTCGTTTTCTTTCATCTGAAGATGCCTGTATTTCTCCTTCATTCCTGAAGGATAATTTCACCAGATACAGAATTTGGAGTTGACAGTTCTTTTCTTTCAGAACTTGAAACATGTTATGCCACTTCTTTCTGGTCTCCATGCTTTTTGATGAGAAATCTGATATCATTTGAGTTGTTTTTCCTTTTGAGATAGGTGTCACTTTTTTCTTAATACTTTCAAGCATTTTTTTTTAAGTCTTTAGTTTTTAGTCGTTTGACTATTCTGGGTCTTGGTATGGATTTCTTTAGGATTACCCTGTTTAGGGTTTGCTTAGTATCCTAATTCTATAAGTTTGTGTTTTTTGTCAAATCTGAGAAGTTTGCAGCCATTCTTTGAGTGCTTTTTGAGCTCTATTCTCCATCTCTTCTTTTATTCTGGTGACATCTTGTGAAATCTTTTCTTGTACCATAGGGTCCTGAGTTTCTGCTCATTTTTTCTAAGTCCATTTCCTGTTCATATTGGGCAGTTTCTGTTGTTTTGTCTTAAAGTTCACTGATTTTTTTTCCCCGTTTTTTTAGTTTTACTGTTGAGCCCATCCATTAAGATTTTTAGTTCCAAAATTTCCAGTTGATTCTTCTTCATACTAGCAGTGTCTCTCCTGAGACTTTATATTTTTTTATTTGTTTCAAGTCTGTTCATAATTGTCCATTGAGACATTTTTATGATGCATGTTTAAAAATCCTCATTAGATAATTTCAGTATCTGTGTTGTTTTGATGTTGACATCTATTGATTGTCTTTTCTCATTTGAGTTGAAATTTTTCTGGTTTTGGGGATAATGAGTGATTTTCCAGTATAGCCTAGACATTTTGGGTATTATATGAGATTTGGGACCTTATTTAAATCTTCTGCTTATCGGGCCTGGTGGTGGTGGGAGTGGAATATGGGAGTTACTGCCAGAAGGGGGTGAAGAGCCAGATTCCCTTCACAGCGCCCTTTGGCATCTGGGAAGGGAAGGTACCATGTGACTACTGGCTCCCCAGTGGTCTCTGCTAACAACACCTTGGGTGGGAAGGGGAGCAGTACCTGGTTACTGCATGCCTGTGGTCTCCACTGACATTGCATGGGTGGTGTTACCTTTTAGAAGGTGGTTAGATTTTCCACTTTTCACTAGGCCTCCTCTGACACTGATAGAGATGGGCAGAAGTGCTTTATTACTGCCAGTTGGGGGTATTAAATAAAATGTACCAGAGGCCATTATTTCAGACTAAGCTCCTGCACCAGGCCAAGCAGACCAGAACAAACCAGAATGGAGTCACTTGTGCTAGATGCCACAATGAAACTAAATTAAAAACAGGCCAGTTCCCCCCAAAACAAGAGAGTCACAGCAACCAATCATAAGGGGGCCAAACTGAGCCAGCATAAGAGACTCCTCTCTACTTTACCCTGTAAGGAAAGTAACCTTGAAATGCCCAATCTGTATTCTGTTCCTCGTATCTGCTTTCTGCATCCCTCTCTGGCTGTAAAGTTTAACTCTGCTGCTCAGCATATCTGAGTATCCTTCTATTTCATAGATGAAATACTGCCTGATTTGCTAATAAAAGCCGGTTCGATCTTTAAACTAAATTTTTTGAAACTTTAACAGGGACGAGCATCCAGCACCCTTGTGCATGTACCCTACAATGACTGCCAGGCTTGGATGGATGTCCCCACTCCTGACTTGGTCTGCCCTGACAGCACCTGGGCAATGGGGAGAGTGTCTTCCTACAGCTGGGGAGTGTGGGAGTCCAGGCTTCACGCAGTCTTTGCTGTTGAATGTAGGTGAGGCTAGTTGCCTTTTCTGTCATCTTTGGATGGGATATAGCAATTACTATCAAAAATTTTTCGTTCTGCTAGGCTGCCCTTTTCCTAGTTCTTTGGCTAGAGAGGCCAGACTTTTCTTGGGGACTTTTCTGATCTGTGTCTATTACTTTTCTGGTTGCTGACTCTCTAGTACACAACACGGGCATGAGACTAAAAGGAAATACTGGAAACTCACTGTTGTCTTGTTCTCTGGGTCCAAGGACCTTACTGGTCTGCCCTCTTCTCTCCACGTTTTGATGTATAATGTCCAGGGTTTTTATCCGTGTTTAGTGGGAAGAATAGGGAGTAGCACATCTACTCCATCTTGGTCTAGAACTGGAAGGAAGGAGCAATTTACATTTTTTCTTTTTTCTTCTTTTTATTTACTCTTTTTTATTTTAAAATTGTTTCATTTACTCATTTTTAACAGCTTTTTTGATATGGTTTATGTACATACAGGTTACCCCACTTAAAGTGTATAGCTCAGTTTTTTTTTTATGCTTTAAGTTCTGGGATACATGTGCAGAATGTGCAGGTTTGTTACATAGGTACACACATGCCATTGTGGTTTGCTGCACCTATCAACCCATCATCTACATTAGGTATTTCTCCTAATGCTATCCTTCACCTAGCCCCCCATTCCCCGACAGGCCCCAGTGTGCGTTGTTCCCCTCGCTGTATCCATGTGTTTTCATTGTTCAACTCCCATTTATGAGTGAGAACATGTAGTGTTTGGTTTTCTGTTCTTGTGTTAGTTTGCTGAGAATGATAATTTCCAGCTTCATCCATGTCCACGCAAAGGACATGAACTCATCCTTTTTTATGGCTGCATAGTATTCCATGGTGTATTTGTGCCACATTTTCTTTATCCAGTCTGTCATTGATGGGCATTTGGGTTGGTTCCAAGTCTTTGCTATTGTGAATAGTGCTGCAATAAACATACATGTGCATGTGTCCTTATAGTGGAATGATTTATAATCCTTTGGGTATATACCCAGTAATGGGATGGCTGGGTCAGAGGGTATTTCTGATTCCAGATCCTTGAGGAATTGCTGCACTGTCTTCCACAATGGTTGAACTAATTTACACTCCCACCAGCAGTCTAAAAGTGTTCCTGTTTCTCCACATCCTCTCCAGCATCTGTTGTTTCCTGACTTTTTAGTGATTACCATTCTAACTGGTGTGAGATGTTATCTCATTGTGGTTTTGATGTGCATTTCTCTGATGAGCTTTTCTTCGTATGTTTGTTGGCTGCATAAATGTGTTCATTTGAAAAGTGTGTGTTCATATCCTTTGCCCACTTTTTGATGGGATTGGTTTGCTTTTTTCTTGTAAATTTAAGTTCCTTGTAGATTCTGGATATTAGCCCTTTGTCAGATGGATAGATTGCAAAAATTTTCTCCCATTCTGTAGGTTGCCTATTCACTCTGATGGTAGTTTCTTTTGCTGTGCAGAAGCTCTTTAGTTTAATTAGATCCCATTTGTCAGTTTCGGCTTTTGTTGCCATTGCTTTTGGTGTTTTAGTCATGAAGTCTTTGCCCATGCCTATGTCCTGAATGGTATTGCCTAGGTTTTCTTCTAGGGTTTTTATAGTTTTAGGTCTTAATGTTTACGTCTTTAATCCACCTTGAGTTAATTTTCGTATAAGGTATAAGGAAGGGGTCCAGTTTCAGTTTTGTGCATATGGCTAGCCAGTTTTCCCAACACCGTTTATTAAATAGGGAATCCTTTCCCCATTGCTTGTTTTTGTCAGGTTTGTCAAAGATCAGATGGTTTTCGATATGTGGCGTTATTTCTGAGGCCTGTGTTCTGTTCCATTGGTCTATATATCTGTTTTGGTACCAGTACCATACTGTTTTGGTTACTGTAGCCTTGTAGTATAGTTTGAAGTCAGGTAGCATGATGCCTCCAGCTTTGTTCTTTTTGCTTAGGATTGTCTTGGCTATGTGGGCTCTTTTTTGGTTCCCTGTGAAATTTAAAGTAGTTTTTTTCTAATTCTGTGAAGAAAGTCAGTGGTAGCTTGATGGGGATAGCCTTGAATCTATAAATTACTTTGGGCAATATGGCCATTTTCACAATATTGATTCTTCCTATCCATGAGCATGGAATGTTTTTCCATTTGTTTGTGTCCTCTCTTATTTCCTTCAGCAGTGGTTTGTAGTTCTCCTTGAAGAAGTCCTTCACATCCCTTATAAGTTGTATTCCTAGTTATTTTATTCTCTTTGTAGCAGTTGTGAATGGGAATTCACTCATGATTTGGCTCTTTGTCTATTATTGGTGTATAGGAATGCCTGTGATTTTTGCACATTGATTTTGTATCCTGAGACTTTGCTAAGTTGCTTATCAGCTTAAGGAGATTTTGGGTTTTCTAAGTATACAATCATGTCATCTGCAAATGGAGACAATTTGACTTCCTCTTTCCCTATTTGAATATCCTTTATTTCTTTCTCTTGCCTGATTGCCCTTGCCAGGACTTCCAATACTATGTTGAATAGGTGTGGTGAGAGAGGGCATCCTTGTCTTGTGCTGATTTTCAAAGGGAATGCTTCCAGCTTTTGCCCATTCAGTATGATATTGACTGTGGGTTTGTCATAAATAGCTCTTATTATTTTGAGATACATTCCATCAATACCTACTTTATTGAGAGTTTTTAGCATGAAGGGGTGTTGAATTTTATCCAAGGCCTTTTCTGCATCTATTGAGATAATCATGCGGTTTTTGTCATTGGTTCTGTTTACGTGATGGATTACATTTATTGATTTGCGTATGTTGAACCAGCCTTGCATCCCAGGGATGAAGCTGACTTGATCATGGTGGATAAGCTTTTTGATGTGCTGCTGGATTTGGTTTGCCAGTATTTTATTTAGGATTTTCACACTGATGTTCATCAAGGATATTGGCCTGAAATTTTCTTTTTTTGTTGTGTCTCTGCCAGGTTTTGGTATCAGGATGATGCTGGCCTCATAAAATGAGTTAGGGAGGAGTCCCTCTTTTTCTGTTGTTTGGAATAGTTTCAGAAGGAATGATACCAGCTCCTCTTTGTACTTCTGGTAGAATTTGGCTGTGAATCCATCTGGTTGTGGGCTTTTTTTGGTGGGTAGGCTATTACTGCCTCAGTTTCAGAACTTGTTATTGGTCTATTCAGGGATTCGACTTCTTCCTGGTTTAGTCTTGGGAGGGTATATGTGTCCAGGAATTTATCCATTTCTTCTAGATTTTCTAGTCTATTTGCATAGAGGTGTTTATAGTATTCTCTGATGGTAGTTTGTATTCCTGTGGGATCAGTGGTGATATCTCCTTTGTCATTTTTTATTGTGTCTATTTGATTCTTCTCTCTTTACTTATTTATTAGTCTGGCTAGTGGTCTGTTTTGTTAATCTTTTCAAAAAACCAGCTCCTGGATATTCATTATATCCAGCCAAACTAAACTGAAGGAGATAGAGACATGAAAAACTCTTCAAAGAAAAGGGTTTGAAGAGTTTTTTGTGTCTCTATCTCCTTCAGCTTAGTTTGGCTGGATATACAATTCTAGGTTGAAAATTCTTTTCTTTAAGAATGTTGAATATTGGACCTCACTCTCCTCTGGCTTGTAGGGTTTCTGCAGAGAGATCTGCTGTTAGTCTGATGGGCTTCCCTTTGTGGGTAACCTGACCTTTTTCTCTGGCTGCCCTTAACATTTTTTCCTTCATTTCAACCTTGGTGAATCTGACTATTATGTATGTGTCTTGGGGTTGCTTTTCTCAAGGAGTATCTTTGTGGTGTTCTCTGTATTTCCTGAATTTGAATGTTGGCCTGTCTTGCTAGGTTGGGGAAGTTCTCCTGGATAATATCCTGAAGAGTGTTTCCCAGCTTGGTTCCATTCTCCCCGTCACTTTCAGGTATACCAATCAAACGTAGGTTTGGTCTTTTCATATCGTCCCATGTTTCTTGGAGGCTTTGTTCATTCCTTTTCATTCATTTTTTTCTAATCTTGTTTTCACGCTTTATTTCATTAAATTGATCTTCAATCTCTGATATCCTTTCTTCCACTTGATTTTAGTATTGATACTTGTGTATGCTTCATGAAGTTCTCGTGCTGTGTTTTTCAGCTCCATCAGGTAATTTATGTTCTTCTCTAAACTGGTTATTCTAGTTAGCAATTCCTCTAACCTTTTTTCAAGGTTCTTAGCTTCCTTGCATGGGTTAGAACATGCTCCTTTAGCTCGGAGGAGTTTGTTATTACTCACTCTGTGAAGTCTACTTCTGTCAGTTCGTCAAACTCATTCTCCGTCCAGTTTTGTTCCCTTGCTGGTAAGGAGTTGTGATCCTTTGGAGGAGAAGAGGCGTTCTGGTTTTAGGAATTAACAGCCTTTTTATGCTGGTTTTTCCTTATCTTTGTGGATTTATCTACCTTTGTTCTTTGATGCTGGTGACCTTCGGATGGAATTTTTGTGTGGATGTCCTTTTTCTTGATGTTGATGCAATTTCTTTGTTTGTTAGTTTTACTTCTGACAGGCCCCTGTGCTGCAGGTCTGCTGGAGTTTGCTGGAGATCCATTCCAGATCCTGTTTACCTGGGTATCACCAGCGGAGGTTGCAGAACAGCAAAGATTGCTGCCTGTTCTTTCCTCTGGAAGCTTCGTCCCAGAGGGGCACCTGCCAGATGCCAGCTGGAGCTCTCCTGTATGAGGTGTCTGTTGACCCCTGCTAGGAGGTGTCTCCCAGTCAGGATACATGGTGGTCAGGGACCCACTTGAGGAGGCAGTCTGTCCCGTAGCAGAGCTCAAGCGCTGTGCTGGGAGATGTGCTGCTGTCTTCAGAGTTGGCAGGCAGGAACATTTAAATCTGCTGAGGCTGTGCCCACAGCCTGCCCTTCCCCCAGGTGCTCTGTCCCAGGAAGATGGGAGTTTTATCTGTAAGCCCCTGACTGGGGCAGCTGCCTTTCTTTCAGAGATGCCCTTCCCAGAGAGGAGGAATCTAGAGAGGCAGTCTGGCTACAGTGGCTTTGCCGAGGTGTGGTGGGCTCTGCCCAGTTCAGACTTCCCAGCGGCTTTGTTTACACTATGAGGGGAAAACCACCTACTCAAGCCTCAGTAATGGCAGATGCCCCTTGCCCCACCAAGCTCGGGCATCCCAGGTTGACTTCAGACTGCTGTGCAGTCTGTGCTGGCAGCGAGCATTTCAAGCCAGTGAATCTTAGCTTGCTGGGCTCCATGGGGGTGGGATCCGCTGAGGTAGACCTCTTGGCTCCCTGGCTTCAGCCCCCTTTCCAGGAGAGTGAACGGTTCTGTCTTGTTGGCATTTCAGGTGCCACTGGGGTGTGAAAAAAGACTCCTGCAGCTAGCTTGGTGTCTGCCCAAACGGCCACCCAGCTTTGTGCTTGAAACGCAGGGCCCTGGTGGTGTAGGCATCGAAAGGAATCTCTTGGTCTGCGGGTTGCGAAGACCGTGGGAAGAGCGTAGTATCTGGACCAAAATGCACTGTTCCTCACAGCACAGTCCCTCAGGGCTTCCCTTGGCTAGAGGTGGGAGTTTGACCCCTTGCGTGTCCCGAGTGAGGTGACACCCCACTTTGCTTCAGCTTGCCTTCCGTGGGCTGCACCCACTGTCTAACCAGTCCCAGTGAGATGAGCTGGGTATCTCAGTTGGAAATGGAAATGCAGAAATCACTCGCCTTCTGCGTTGATCTCGTTGGGAGCGGCAGACCAGAGCTCTTCCTATTGACTATCTTCTTTTTTTTTATTTTTTTTTGAAAGGGAGTCTTGCTCTGTTGCTAGGCTGGAGTGCAGTGGCGCCATCTCGGCTCACTGCAACCTCCTGGCTTCAAGTGATTCCCCTACTTTAGCTTCTTGAGTAGCTGGGACTACAGGCACGTGCCACCATGCCCGGCTAATTTTTTTGTTTTAGTAGAGACAGGGTTTCACCATGTTGGCCAGGATGGTCTTGATCTCTGGACCTCATGATCCACCCGCCTCGGCCTCCCAAATTGCTGGGATTACAGGCGTGAGCCACTGCGCCTGCCTCAGTTTTTTTTAGAATATTCATAGATAAATGTAACCGTCACCAAAGTCAATGTTTGAACATGTTCATCATATCCAAAAGAAACCTCGTACACCGTTGGGTACCTGGGTATGAGTACTCCTGTCATTTTCCTACCACCCCTATCCCGTCATTTTCCATTCCACCTATCCCCCAACCTCCATATCTATAGTTTTTTCACTGTGGTAAAATATAGGTAATTTAAAATTTGCCATTTTAACTATAACAAGTCACTGATTTCAGAATGGCATACATTTCCCAAAATAGAAATATTAGAACATGACAGTTTTGCTATAAACTTAATTCACTTCCCAATTTAAATTTTGGGAAGTGTATGCTATATAATAGAATAAAAGTAAAAAAAAAGTAAGTTAGTGTATTGTCTTAATTTACCAGAAAGAGAATTTTACATTATGCAGCCTAGATATCCACGTTGGTGGTTGAAAACTAAATAGTTATTAGAAAAACAGCTTTCGTATGAGCTTTACTTCGCTTTGTGAGCTTTGAAAGCTTCCTTCCTTGACCATATGAAAATGACATTTTGCTCTTATGTATAAAGAATCGTAGTTATTTTATTTTAAAAGTTCTCAGGTTTTCCTTGAAGTGGAATTATTTTTATTTCATTATAATCATACTACTTTAGGACACAATATATTTAAAAGATAACATTGGTTAGTTTTTAAAACTTATATAAAAATTTTCATGATTGGGCTTATATTTTATAAAAATTTCCAAGGGAAGAATTAGATGTGATTTGAGTATGATATTAGTCCATTCTTGCATTGCTATAAAGAAATATAATACTTGAGGCTGGGTAATTTACACACACACACACAAAAGAGGTTTAATTAGCTCATGCTTCTGTAAGCTTTTAAGGAAGCATGGTGCTGGCATCTGCTTCTGGTGAGGCCTCAGGAAGTATACAATCATGGTGGAAGGTATTGGAGAGCCAGCATGTCACATGACGAAAGGGAGCAAGAGAGAGAATGGGAGGTCCCAGACTCTTATAAATAACCAGATCTCACATGAACGGAGTGAGAACACACTTATGAATCACCATGGGGACTCATGAGAGGACCACCCCCTGCCCCATGATTCAATATCTCCCACTAGGCCCCACCTCTGACATTGGGGATCACATTTCAACATGAAATTTGCAGGGGACACACATCCAAACCATATCATATGGCTAAGGAAGATTAAAAAATTCAATAGCACATTGCCTTTATTATCATCGAGGATGAGGATGTTACTGTTTTCATATGTCATTAAGTAAACAAAATGATGTGTACCACACATAGTAGCTCGTAGTTCACTGGGAATGCAGTTACTTGTTAAGTCTGTTTTCTACAAAGTCATGTGAGATATTGATTTTTCCTTCACATTGTTAATATCTGGGTGAAAATAAGGTATTTGTTAAATTGGTATTTCCCTTTTTTGTGTTTTAAGTGATAGTGGTGTCATTCAACTTATCTTTGCAGTTGAATGAAGCATGAATGACATTGAGCATTATTGTTTTGTTTATCCATGTCCGTTACTAGTTTTTCTTTGCTCTTTGCTTTTGCCAGCAGTGTGACTACTGGCCCTGCCCAGAGGCATTTGCAATCTTATAATAGTTAAATTTTAGCATTGAAAGATACTAATGTTAAGAACAGATGTCTACTGTCTGATTATTGGGAAAATATTAGTGTTTCTTGGTAGAAGCAACACAATTTTTTTTAATGCTAGATTTCTCATTCTGAGAGTCTATACACAATTTTCTATGAATCATAAAACTTTGGTAATTACAATAGTCTAATATTTTACTAGTTGTAAAAATGAAACTTCTTTTGCTGTGATGGTTCACAATTGAAAAGCCTTTTTTTGTAAAGGCGTAGTACTAATTCTTAAGACAGTATTTATCTAATTGTCCAGTCCCAGGATTCGTTGGAATCAGAGACATTTTCTTAGGGGGTCTATAAGAATTTCCTTTAAAAGGCATCCGTAGGCTGGGCGCAGTGGCTACCGCCTGTAATCCCAGCACTTTGGGAGTCCAAGGTGCCGGATCACCTGAGGTCAGGAGTTTGAGACCAGCCTGGCCAAGGTGGTGAAACCCTGTCTCTACTAAAAATGTAAAAATTAGCTGGACGTAGTGGTGGCGGGTGCTTGTAATCCCAGCTACTCAGGAAGCTGAGGCAGAAGAATCGCTTGAACTTGGGAGGCAGAGGTTGCAGTGAGCTAAGATTGCGCCACTGCACTCCGGCCTGGGAGACAGAGCAAGGCTCTATCTCAAAAAAAGAAAAAAAGTATAAAATAAAATAATCTCAAGTTTAAAAAATTATTTACACTTACCAGAATAGAAATGTTTTACTTATTTTTTTTTTTTTACACCTAATAGTGTTAGCATGAAGACAGAGTTGATAATAGGGAACATCACAATTTTAGGTAACTGAAGTATGTATCCTGAGCTAATTGGCTATATAGCTTCAAATTTTTGGGTTTGCATTTATATAACATTGAATATTATACCATTAACTCTAATTCAGAAGTTTTTCTCAATTTATGTATAGCAGTGTAATTTCTTAATTCAAGAAATTGGTGTTCAGTTTTCTTGCAGAACATTTTAGAAATCATTAGCTCCAAGGTTATTGTATATATAATTCCATGGGGGAAATGACATCTCAGCTCAAGGGACTGACTATTTCCATGTTCCTTTTGCTGGGTTTTGCTACTACAGTCAAGGCATATTTTTCAGGCAGCCATCTCTTTAATTTTATTTATTGATTTATCTGCTGGCTTATTTATTTATTTTAACATCTTGCCCTTTGTCTTAGTCCATTTTGTGCTGCTGTAACAGAATATTTGAGACTAGATAATTTATAAAGAACAGAAATTTATTTCTCACACTTCTTGAGGCTGGGAAGTCCAAGATCAAGGTATTGACATCTGGTGAGGCCTTCTTGCCGTGTCCTCACATGGGAGAAGATGGGAGGGCAAGAGAGGATGAACGTGGTTTCCTCACATGGCAGAAGAGCAGGAGAGAGCGAACCCATTGCAATATGCCCTCTTTATGATGGCATTAATGCATCATGAGGGTGGAACTATTGTGACCTAAATGCTTCCCATTAGGCACTATCTTCTAAGACTGTTGCATTGAGGATTAAGCTTCCAGCACATGAATTTGGAGGGGACAAAAACATTTCAACCATAGCACCATTTGTCTCCTTTGCTGCTGTTGGAGGGAGAATCCCAATTTCTCATTAGTTTATGCAGCTTGCTGCTTAGTAATGACTTATCAATGACAAGTTGAACCTCGTAGTTGTATTTGATGAAGGAAATGTGCACATTTCTTTATAGCACTTAGTTTTTTGCTTTGTTTTTCTACTTTATTAACATGCACGCAAAGGGGAAGTGTTTATTTTTAAAGAAGCTTTGAGCATTAGACATGTTTTAAATCTGTTTCTTCGTTTAATATCAGTTGACTTCTAAGAAGTGTTTCTCATGAAAATGGAAACAATAATGCTGTTAGATATTTAAGATAAAATGTAAGTTTTAAGCTAGTTATTGTATTGATTTACTTTTACTTAGATACATGTAAGTTATGTGCCTTCCAGTACTTGAGAGTTGAGAGTTCCTAATTTATTTTTGAAACCTTTGGCTGCAGTTCAGAAACAAATCCTTGTTTCTTAGCATGGCAGTGCTCTTGGGTTTGGTGTCATCCATTCTGTCGTCTTTGTTCATAATTGTTTTTACTCATTTTAAAAATATGTTTCCAGAATTATAGTTCATTGCTAGAAACGTTGATTTTTCTTGAGTGACAAACCAATTAAGTGTGTATGACACTAGGCAACAAAGATACTTAAGATTCTGCGCTTTTCCTGTCTCTGAGAAAAATCCATTAGTCATCATCTTATTGTTTTTAAATACTGAGGTAAAATTTTCAATGCAATAGGAAAATTGCCTTGGAAATGGAATAAATTGCTTGCCAGTTCAAAGGCTCCATTTCTGGAGTTGAGGTTACAAAACATGATGTTGCTTATATTCCTTATCTTTCAGAACTCGTTGTGCTGCGTTTCCTGCATTAAACTTTTTTTTTTTAAATTATTATTATACTTTAGGTTTTAGGGTACATGTGCACAATGTGCAGGTTTGTTACATATGTATCCATGTGCCGTGTTGGTTTGCTGCGCCCATTAACTCGTTATTTAGCATTAGGTATATCTCCTAATGCTGTCCCTCCCTCCTCCCCCCAACCCACAACAGTCCCCGCAGTGTGATGTTCCCCTTCCTGTGTCCATGAGTTCTCGTTGTTCAGTTCCCACCTATGAGCGAGAACATGCAGTGTTTGGTTTTTTGTCTTTGCGATAGTTTACTGAAAATGATGTTTTCCAGTTTCATCCATGTCCCTACAAAGGACATGAACTCATCATTTTTTATGGCTGCATAGTATTCCATGGTGTATATGTGCCACATTTTCTTAATCCAGTCTATCGTTGTTGGACATTTGGGTTGGTTCCAAGTCTTTGCTATTGTGAATAGTGCCACAACAAACATATGTGTGCATGTGTCTTTATAGCAGCATGATTTATAGTCCTTTGGGTATATACCCAGTAATGGGATGGCTGGGTCAAATGGTATTTCTAGTTCTAGATCCCTGAGGAATCGCCACACTGACTTCCACAATGGTTGAACTAGTTTACAGTCCTGCCAACAGTGTAAAAGTGTTCCTATTTCTCCATATCCTCTCCAGCACCTGTTGTTTCCTGACTTTTTAATGATGGCCATTCTAACTGGTATGAGATGGTATCTCATTGTGGTTTTGATTTGCATTTCTCTGATGGCCAGTGATGATGAGCATTTTTTCATGTGTTTTGTGGCTGCATAAATGTCTTCTTTTGAGAAGTGTCTGTTCATGTCCTTCGCCCACTTTTTGATGGG
The DNA here is from genome assembly GCF_009828535.3 of Hylobates moloch. NCBI lineage: Eukaryota > Metazoa > Chordata > Mammalia > Primates > Hylobatidae > Hylobates > Hylobates moloch. The sequence continues at coordinate 1,150,141 of NW_026652280.1, read as the reverse complement.
GTCGTTTGTTTTTTTCTTGTAAATTTGTTTGAGTTCATTGTAGATTCTGGATATTAGCCCTTTGTCAGATGAGTAGGTTGCAAAAATTTTCTCCCATTCTGTAGGTTGCCTGTTCACTCTGATGGTAGTTTCTTTTGCTGTGCAGAAGCTCTTTAGTTTAATTAGATCCCATTTGTCAATTTTGGCTTTTGTTGCCATTACTTTTGGTGTTTTAGACATGAAGTCCTTGCCCACGCCTATGTCCTGAATGGTATTGCCTAGGCTTTCTTCTAGGGTTTTTATGGTTTTAGGTCTAACATGTAAGTCTTTAATCCATCTTGAATTAATGTTTGTATAAGGTGTAAGGAAGGGATCCAGTTTCAGCTTTCTACATATGGCTAGCCAGTTTTCCCAGCACCGTTTATTAAATAGGGAATCCTTTCCCCATTTCTTGTTTTTGTCAGGTTTGTCAAAGATCAGATAGTTGTAGACATGCGGCATCATTTCTGAGGGCTCTGTTCTGTTCCATTGATCTATGTCTCTGTTTTGGTACCAGTACCATGCTGTTTTGGTTACTGTAGCCTTGTAGTATAGTTTGAAGTCAGGTAGCGTGATGCCTCCAGCTTTGTTCTTTTGGCTTAGGATTGACTTAGAGACACAAAATCCCGCATTAAACTTGATAAGATTGTGACTTTTATTAAAATAAGACATAGCCGTTGAATAACTTAATGAAAAAGACCAAAAGTCTTGTTTTGTGTATTATATTACAATATATTTATGTGGTGGTTTGAATTTTATTCACATTTTGTATAAATACTCATTTTCTAGTTGACTGTTTTAAAAGAAGCGATCTCATACAGAGAAGAAAAAAATGACATTTTAAGGGAAAAATATTAATGTTTCAGTCTGTTACTTCACAGATCATGTAATTTTTTGCCTAAATTATAATGAAACTTGTATGTTGTGAGGATATTCTGTGATGCTGTCGATAGTGGTTGGAGTTGTGTATAAAAGATTATCTGGAGACACTAAAGCAAGTAACATTTTGATTGGTAAAGTAGGGTGTTTAAAAGAGGGGTGAAAAGAAGTGACTGCCATTTCTCCTAACACATTTACTTTAAACAGAGGTCTTCTTCATGATTATTTTTAGTGACAATATTCTATTCCATGGTATATTTCACCAATTATTTATTCATGGATACTATGCTTTTTGCCATATTTCCTTTGGTCTTTTTCAACATCACAGCACAGTGATGGTTATCTTTGTAGATAAATCTTGAACACATTTTAAATTTCCATGGGATAATGAGAAACCGTGGTTAAAGTTTATTTACATTATAGAAATAAAAAGCTTTCAATGCATCTTCACGAATTGTTCTCCACTCTTACCAGCGATTAAGAGTGCCTGTTTATCCAAGACTGTTGGCCATATTGAATGTTAAGAATTCTTTTTTACATTTGATAAGCAAGACATGGTCTCTTCTTGTTTGAATTTGCATGTTTTAAAAGTCCTTTGTGATGGCATAAGAATGATGCAGTGGACTTTGGGGATGCAAGGGGAAATGTTGGGAAGGGGGTGAGGGATAAAAGACTACAAACTGGGTTCATTGTATACTGCTCGGGAGATGGATGCAGCACAATCTCAGAAATCACCACTAAAGAGCTTATGTAACCAAATACCACCTGTTCCCCCAAAAACTTATGGAAATAAAAAATTATAAAAAAATAAAAGTCCTTGTGAAAACAAAAATTATTCCAGGTTTAAAACCTTCCAATAGCCTTCCATTACACTTAGAATTAAACCCCTTCCTGAGGCTTGGCCTGCACTGTGTCCCTTGTTCCTGCCCATCTCTTCAGCTGCTTCTGGTGTCCTGCTCCCCTTGGCCCGCTGTGCATGTGCCCAGCTGGCTTTGTGTTGTGGCTCTCTCTCTGTGCTAGTTGGCCAGTCTTTCTAGGCATTCAGAGATTGGCTGCTTTTCCTCCAGATGTCACTTCTTGGGGCCTAGCATCTTGGGTGATCTAAGGAAGGCCTCTCCCTCACTTCCAGTCTTATGAAAAAAAATTATTTTTAATTATTCGTTATTATGGATACATAATGGTTATACACATTTATGGGATACATATGATGTTTTGATACATGCATACAGTGTGTAATGATCAAATTGGGTAATTGGGATATCCGTCACCTCCAGCATTTATCATTTGTTTGTATTAGGAACTTTCCAATTTTATTCTTTTAGTTATTTGAAATACACAATAAGTTACTCTTAATTATAGTTGCCTTGTTGTGCTACTGAACACTGGATCTTACTCCTTGTATCTAACTGTATTTTTATACCCATTACCCATCCCTTCTTTGTCCCCTACTCTCCACTACCCTTCCTAGCCTCTGATAAGCATCATTCTACTCTCTATTTCCATGAGTCCAACTCTTTTTTAAGCTCCCACATGTGAGTGAGAACATGTGATATTTATCTTTCTGTACTTGGCTTATTTTACTTAAAATAATGTCCTCTTGTTCCATCGATGTTGATGTAAATGACTGGATCTCATTCTTTTTTACTGTTGAATAGTACTCCATTGTGTATATGTACCACATTTTCTTTATCCATTCATCTGTTGATGGACACTTAGATTGCTTCCAAATTTTAACTGTTGTAAACAGTGCTGCAACAAACATAGGAATTCAGATATCTCTTTGATAACACCGATTTCCTTATATTTGGTATATACCCAGCAGTGGGATTGTTGGATCATATAGTAGCTCAATTTTTAGTTTTTTAGGAACTTCCAAACTGTTCTCCATAGTGATTGTACTAATTTACATTCCCACCAACAGTGTACAAGGGTTCTCTTTTCTCTACATCCTTGCCAGCATTTGTTACTGGTTGTCCTTTGGATGTAAGCCGTTATAACTTTGGTGAGATGATCTCTCTTTGTAGTTTTGATCTGCATTTCTCTGATGATCAGTGATGTTTAACACCTTTTCATATGCCTGTTTGTGATTTGTATGTCTTCTTTTGAGAAATGTCTATTTGGATCTTTTGCCCATTTTTGATTAGATTATTAGAATTTTCCATATAGAGTTGTTTGAGCTCCTTATAAATTCTGATTATTAATCCCTTGTGAAAGGGGTAGTTGGCAGATATTTTCCCCCATTCTGTGGGTTGTCTCTTCACTTTGTTGATTGTATCCTTTGTTCTGCAGAAACTTTTTAACTTGATGCTATCTCGTTTGTCGATGTTTGCTTTAGTTGCCTGTGGTTGAGGGGTATTGCCAAAGAAGTCTTTGCCCAGACCATTGTCCTGGAGATTTCCCCCAATATTTTCTTGCAATAGTTTCATAGTTTGAGGTCTTAGATTTAAGCCTTTAATCTGTTTTAATTTGATTTTTGTAGATAGTGAGAGACAGGGATCTATTTTCATTCTTTTGTGTATGGATATCCAGTTTTCCTAGCACCATTTATTGAAAAGACTGTCTTTTCCCCAGTATATGTTCTTGGCACCTTTGTCAAAAACAAGTTCACCGTAGATGTGTGGATTTGTTTCTGGGTTCTCTATTCTGGTCCATTGGTCTATGTGTCTGTTTTTATGCCAGTAACTTGCTGTTTTGGTTACTATAGCTCTGCAGTATAATTTGAAGTTAGGTAATGTGATTCCTCCAGTTTTGTTCTTTTTGCTTAGGATAGCTGTAACTCTTCTGGGTTTTTTGTAGTTTCATATAAATTTTCAGATTGTTTTTTCTATTTCTGTGAAGAATGTCATTGGTATTTTGATAGGGATTGCATTGAATCTGTAGATTGCTTTGGGTAGTATGGACATTTTAACAATACTGATTTTTCCAATCCATGTACATGGAATATTTTTTCATTTTTTGGTGTCCTCTTCAGTTGCCTTCATCAGTGTTTTATAGTTTTCATCATAGAGATCTTTCACTTCTTTGGTGAAGTTAATTCCTAGGTATTTAATTTTATGTGTGGCTATTGTAAATGGGATTACTTTTAAAATTTCTTTTTCACAGTGTTTACTGTTGGCATATAGAAATACTACTGATTTTTGTATGTTGATTTTGTATCCTGCAACTACTGAATTGATCAGTTCTAATAGTTTTCTTGTGGAATCTTTAGGTTTTTGCAAATATAAGTTGGTATCATCAGCAAACAAAGATAATTTGATTATTTCCTTTCCAATTTGGATTCCCCCTATATGTTTCTCTTGTCCGATAGGTCTAGCTAGGACTTCCAGTACTATGTCGAGTAACAGTGGTGACAGTGGGCTGAGAGTTTTGAAGTCTTCAGTTGCTATTGTGGATTTGTCTATTTTTTCTTCCACTTATATCAGTTTTGCTTTATGTGTTTTGAAGCTCTGGTGGTAGGGGCATACATATTTAGGACTTTTAGATCTTAGTGGTGATTTGATCCTTTTATTATTGCGTTATGTCCGTCTATGGTAGGCAGTTCTTTTTTTGATGTCTTTGTCTTATATTAATATAGCTACTTGGCTTTCTTTTGACTAGTGTTCTCATTATATACAGCCATGTGTTGTTGAAGGATGGGGATATGATATTCTGAGAAATGTTAAATACCATTAATACTTAAAATATTTCCTCTAGATACTGAGTTTTGTACTCCAGAAATGTGTTTGGCAATTTCATTGTTGTGCAACCATCCTAGAATGTGCTCACACAGACCAAGATGATAGCGCCTGCTACACACCTAGCCTATATGGTATAGCCTATTGCTCCTAGGCTACAAACCTGTGCAGCATGTTACTGTACTGAATACGGCAGGCAGATGTGACACAATTGTGTATCTGTGTATCTAAGCATACTGAACATAGTAAAATACAGTATAAAACATAAAAAATCATACACCTTTACAGGACACTTAGTGTGTAAATTAATCTTTAGCTTACTGTAACTTTTTTACTTTATAATTTTTTAATTTTTAAAAACTTATTGACTTTGTGATAACGCTTAGTTTAAAACATGAAGATATAATATTGTTGCATAAAAATATTTTCTTTTTTTATATTCTAATTCTATATGCTTTTTTCTTTTTTTAATTATTTTTACTTAAACTTTTTTTTTTTTTTTGGTTAAAAACTGAGACAAAAACACACATATTAGTCTAGGCCTATGCAGGGTCAGGATCATCAATATCACTGTCTTCCACCTCCACATTATGTCACACTGGAAGGCAGTAACACACGGAGCTGTCATCTCCTGTGATAACAATGTCTTCTGCTGGGCTACCTCCTGAAGGGCCTGCCTGAGGCTGTTTTACAGTTAGCTTTTAAAAAAATAAATAGAAAAGGTCTGATCTAAAATAATAATAGTACAGTACAGTAAATACATAAACCAATAGCATAGTCATTATTTAATGATTGTCAGGTATTAGGTACTGTACATGAGTGTATATGCTCGACTTTTATATGAATGACTGGTAGCACAATAGGTTTGGTTTACACCAGCATCACCACAAAGATGTGAGTAATGCATTGTACTATGAACGTTATTATGGCTGTGATGTCACTATGTGTTAGGAATTTTTCAGCTTCCTTATTATGAGACCACTGTTTTATATGCAATCTGTTGTTGACTGGCATGTCATTATGCAGCGATTAACTGCTTATTTTTCCATTTTTTTTACTTTTAATCTTTTAATATTAAATACCATTGTATTTAAATTACTTCTTTAGATAGATAGTGATTTTTGCACTTCAGGGGATGTTTGGCAATGTCTGGAAACATTTTTGATTGCCACAACAAGGGGCGAGTGTGGTCCTGCTACTAGCATCTAGTGCATGGAGGCTGGGGACACTGTAGAATAAATATGTGCATAGGACAGTTCACCCCAACGGAATTCTGTGGCCCAAAATGTTAATGTGTCTCTGCTGGGAAATCCTACCCTAGGGCTTATGACATATATGGCTAACTTTTCACTGTCCACTTAAGATTAGTATTTTACCACCTCATGTAAACTATAGAGTCACCTACTCTTCCCTGTTAGACTTCGTATATGTATTCACATCTGTTTATGTTGAAAATTTAACCTGACAGTTTAATACGTTTTATTTTTAACAGTCATACGTATTTTAAAGAACTTTCTGTTGCTCTTCCTTCATTCTAGAAGTTCCATGTTTCCTTCTGGTATCATTTTCTCCATCATGAGTCTTTGTTTAGCATTCTTGGCAGATCTGTTGACAGATTCTCTTAGTTTTCTTTCATCTGAGAATATCTTTGTTTTGCCTTCATTCCTGAAGGACATTGTTGCTGGATATAGATTTCTGGTTTCACAGTTTTTTTCTTTTAGCACTTGAAACGTCAAGTTCCACTGTGCTTTGGCCTCCATTTTTCTCCATGAGAAATCTACAGGCATTTGAATCGATGTTCCTCTATATGTAATGAGTTGTGTTTCTCTGGCTGCTTTCAAGTTTTTTCCTTCATCTTTGCTTCTAATAGTTTGATTATGATGTATCTTTATGTAGGTATCGTTGACTTCATCCTGTTTTAAGTTTGCTTTTTTAATTAGTAAATTTCTTTCAACAAATTTGGGAAGCTTTTGTCCATTTTTTTTTTTTTTTTTATTATACTTTAGGTTTTAGGGTACATGTGCACAATGTGCAGGTTTGTTACATATGTATCCATGTGCCATGTTGATTTCCTGCACCCATTAACTCATCATTTAGCATTAGGTATATCTCCTAATGCTGTCCCTCCCCCCTTCCCCCGCCCCACAACAGTCCCCGGAGTGTGATGTTCCCCTTCCTGTGTCCATGAGTTCTCATTGTTCAATTCCCACCTATGAGTGAGAACATGCGGTGTTTGGTTTTTTGTCCTTGCAATAGTTTACTGAGAATGATGTTTTCCAGTTTCATCCATGTCCCTACAAAGGACACGAACTCATCATTTTTTATGGCTGCATAGTATTCCATGGTGTATATGTGCCACATTTTCTTAATCCAGTCTATTGTTATTGGACATTTGGGTTGGTTCCAACTCTTTGCTATTGTGAATAGTGCCGCAATAAACATACGTGTGCATGTGTCTTTATAGCAGCATGATTTATAGTCCTTTGGGTATGTACCCAGTAATGGGATGGCTGGGTCAAATGGTATTTCTAGTTCTAGATCCCTGAGGAATCGCCACACTGACTTCCACAATGGTTGAACTAGTTTACAGTCCCACCAACAGTGTAAAAGTGTTCCTGTTTCTCCACATCCTCTCCAGCACCTGTTGTTTCCTGATTTTTTAATGATCACCATTCTAACTGGTGTGAGATGGTATCTCACTGTGGTTTTGATTTGCATTTCTCTGATGGCCAGTGATGATGAGCATTTCTTCATGTGTTTTTTGGCTGCATAAATGTCTTCTTTTGAGAAGTGTCTGTTCATGTCCTTTGCCCACTTTTTGATGGGGTTGTTTGTTTTTTTCTTGTAAATTTGTTTGAGTTCATTGTAGATTCTGGATATTAGCCCTTTGTCCGATGAGTAGGTTGCAAAAATTTTCTCCCATTCTGTAGGTTGCCTGTTCACTCTGATGGTGGTTTCTTTTGCTGTGCAGAAGCTCGTTAGTTTAATGAGATCCCATTTGTGAATTTTGGGTTTTGTTGCCATTGCTTTTGGTGTTTTAGACATGAAGTCCTTGCCCACGACTGTGTCCTGAATGGTATTGCCTAGGTTTTCTTGTAGGATTTTAATGGTTTTAGGTCTAACATGTAAGTCTTTAATCCATCTTGAATTAATTTTTGTATAAGGTGTAAGGAAGGGATCCAGTTTCAGCTTTCTACATATGGCTAGCCAGTTTTCCCAGCACCATTTATTAAATAGGGAATCCTTTCCCCATTTCTTGTTTTTGTCAGGTTTGTCAAAGATCAGATAGTTGTAGATATGCGGCATCATTTCTGAGGGCTCTGTTCTGTTCCATTGATCTATGTCTCTGTTTTGGTACCAGTACCATGCTGTTTTGGTTACTGTAGCCTTGTAGTATAGTTTGAAGTCAGGTAGCGTGATGCCTCCAGCTTTGTTCTTTTGGCTTAGGATTGACTTGGCGATGCGGGCTCTTTTTTGGTTCCATATGAACTTTAAAGTAGTTTTTTCCAATTCTTTAAAGAAAGTCATTGGTAGCTTGATGGGGATGGCATTGAATCTATAAATTACCTTGGGCAGTATGGCCATTTTCACGATATTGATTCTTCCAACCCATGAGCATGGAATGTTCTTCCATTTGTTTGTATCCTCTTTTATTTCATTGAGCGGTGGTTTGTAGTTCTCCTTGAAGAGGTCCTTTACATCCCTTGTAAGTTGGATTCCTAGGTATTTTATTCTCTTTGAAGCAATTGTGAATGGGAGTTCACTCATGATTTGGCTCTCTGTTTGTCTGTTATTGGTGTACAAGAATGCTTGTGATTTTTGTACATTGATTTTGTATCCTGAGACTTTGCTGAAGTTGCTAATCAGCTTAAGGAGATTTTGGGCTGAGACAGTGGGGTTTTCTAGATATACAATCATGTCATCTGCAAACAGGGACAATTTGACTTCCTCTTTTCCTAATTGAATACCCTTTATTTCCTTCTCCTGCCTGATTGCTCTGGCCAGAACTTCCAGCACTATGTTGAATAGGAGCGGTGAGAGGGGGCATCCCTGTCTTGTGCCAGTTTTCAGAGGAATGCTTCCAGGTTTTGCCCATTCAGTATGATATTGGCTGTGGGTTTGTCGTAGATAGCTCTTATTATTTTGAGATACGTCCCATCAATACCTAATTTATTGAGAGTTTTTAGCATGAAGGGTTGTTGAATTTTGTCAAAGGCCTTTTCTGCATCTATTGAGATAATCATATGGTTTTTGTCTTTGGTTCTGTTTATATGCTGGATTACATTTATTGATTTGCGTATGTTGAACCAGCCTTGCATCCCAGGGATGAAGCCCACTTGATCATGGTGGATAAGCTTTTTGATGTGCTGCTGGATTCGGTTTGCCAGTATTTTATTGAGGATTTTTGCATCAATGTTCAGCAAGGATATTGGTCTGAAAATCTCTTTTTTGGTTATGTCTCTGCCAGGCTTTGGTATCAGGACGATGCTGGCTTCATAAAATGTGTTAGGGAGGATTCCCTCTTTTTCTGTCGGTTGGAATAGTTTCAGAAGGAATGGTACCAGTTCCTCCTTGTACCTCTGGTAGAATTCAGCTGTGAATCCATCAGGTCCTGGACTCTTTTTGGTTGGTAAGCTATTGATTATTGCCACAATTTCAGAACCTGTTATTGGTCTATTCAGAGATTCAACTTCTTCCTGATTTAGTCTTGGGAGGGTGTATTTGTTGAGGAATTTATCCATTTCTTCTAGATTTTCTAGTTTATTTGCATAGAGGTGTTTGTAGTATTCTCTGATGGTAGATTGTATTTCTGTGGGATCGGTGGTGATATCCCCTTTTTCATTTTTTATTGCATCTATTTGATTCTTCTCTCTTTTCTTCTTTATTAGTCTTGCTAGCGGTCTATCAATTTTGTTGATCTTTTCAAAAAACCAGCTCCTGGATTCATTAATTTTTTGAAGGGTTTTTTTGTGTCTCTATTTCCTTCATTTCTGCTCTGATTTTAGTTATTTCTAGCCTTCTGCTAGGTTTTGAATGTGTTTGCTCTTGCTTTTCTAGTTCTTTTAATTGTGATGTTAGGGTGTCAATTTTGGATCTTTCCTGCTTTCTCTTGTGGGCATTTAGTGCTATAAATTTCCCTCTACACACTGCTTTGAACGTGTCCCAGAGATTCTGGTATGTTGTGTCTTTGTTCTCATTGGTTTCAAAGAACATCTTTATCTCTGCCTTCATTTCATTATGTACCCAATAGTCATTCAGGAGCAGGTTGTTCAGTTTCCATGTAGTTGAGCGGTTTTGAGTGAGTTTCTTAATCCTGAGTTCTAGTTTGATTGCACTGTGGTCTGAGAGACAGTTTGTTATAATTTCTGTTCTTTTACATTTGCTGAGGAGAGCTTTACTTCCAACTATGTGGTCAATTTTGGAATAGGTGTGGTGTGGTGCTGAAAAAAATGTATATTCTGTTGATTTGGGGTGGAGAGTTCTGTAGATGTCTATTAGGTCCACTTTATGTAGAGCTGAGTTCAATTCCTGGATATCCTTGTTAACTTTCTGTCTCGTTGATCTGTCTAATGTTGACAGTGGGGTGTTAAAATCTCCCATTATTATTGTGTGGGAGTTTAAGTCCCTTTGTAGGTCACTCAGGACTTGCTTTATGAATCTGGGTGCTCCTGTGTTGGGTGCATATATATTTAGGATAGTTAGCTCTTCTTGTTGAATTGATCCCTTCACCATTATGTGCTGGCCTTCTTTGTCTCTTTTGATCTTTGTTGGTTTAAAGTCTATTTTATCAGAGACTAGGATTGCAACCTCTGCCTTTTTTTGTTTTCCAGTTGCTTGGTAGATCTTCCTCCATCCCTTTATTTTGAGTCTATATGTGTCTCTGCACGTGAGATGGGTTTCCTGAATACAGCACACTGATGGGTCCTGACTCCTTATCCAGTTTGCCAGTCTGTGTCTTTTAATTGGAGCATTTAGCCCATTTACGTTTAACGTTAATATTGTTATGTGTGAATCTGATCCTGTCATTATGATGTTAGTTGGTTATTTTGCTCGTTAGTTGCTGCAGTTTCTTCCTAGCCTCGATGGTCTTTACAATTTGGCATGTTTTTGCAGTGGCTGGTACTGGTTGTTCCTTTCCATGTTTAGTGCTTCCTTCAGGAGCTCTTTTAGGGCAGGCCTGGTGGTGACAAAATCACTCAGCGTTTGCTTGTCTGTAAAGTATTTTATTTCTCCTTCGCTTATGAAGCTTAGTTTGGCTGGATATGAAATTCTGGGTTGAAAATTCTTTTCTTTAAGAATGTTGAATATCGGCCCCCACTCTCTTCTGGCTTGTAGAGTTTCTGCCGAGAGATCAGCTGTTAGTCTGATGGGCTTCCCTTTGTGGGTAACCCGACCTTTCTCTCTGGCTGCCCTTAACATTTTTTCCTTCATTTGAACTTTGGTGAATCTGACAATTATGTGTCTTGGAGTTGCTCTTCTCGAGGAGTATCTTTGTGGCGTTCTCTGTATTTCCTGAATCTGAATGTTGGCCTGCCTTGCTAGATTGGGGAAGTTCTCCTGGATAATATCTTGCAGAGTGTTTTCCAACTTGGTTTCATTCTCCCCGTCATTTTCAGGTACACCAATCAGACGTAGGTTTGGTCTTTTCACATAGTCCCAAATTTCTTGGAGGCTTTGTTCATTTCTTTTTATTCTTTTTTCTCTAAACTTCCCTTCTCTCTTCATTTCATTCATTTCATCTTCCATCAGCGATACCCATTCTTCCAGTTGATCGCATCTGCTACTGAGGCTTCTGCAATCTTCACGTAGTTCTCGAAACTTGGCTTTCAGCTCCATCAGCTCCTTTAAGCCCTTCTCTCCATTGGTTATTCTAGTTATCCATTCTTCTAATTTTTTTTCAAAGTTTTTAACTTCTTTGCTATTGTTTTGAATTTCCTCTCGTAGCTCAGAGTAGTTTGATCGTCTGAAGCCTTCTTCTCTCAACTCGTCAAAGTCATCCTCCATCCAGCTTTGTTCCGTTGCTGGTGAGGAACTGCGTTCCTTTGGAGGAGGAGAGGTGCTCAGCTTTTTAGAGTTTCCAGTTTTTCTGCTCTGTTTTTTCCCCATCTTTGTGGTTTTATCTACTTTTGGTCTTTGATGATGGTGATGTACAGATAGGTTTTTGGTGTGGATGTCCTTTCTGTTTGTTAGTTTTCCTTCTACCAGACAGGACCCTCAGCTGCAGGTCTGTTGGAGTTTACTAGAGGTCCACTCCAGATCCTGTTTGGGTGGGTGTCAGCAGCAGTGGCTGCAGAACAGCGGATTTTCGTGAGACCACAAATTCAGCTGTCTGATAGTTCCTCTGGAAGTTTTGTCTCAGAGGAGTACCCGGCCGAATGAGGTGTCAGTCTGTCCCTACTGGGGGGGTGCCTCCCAGTTAGGCTGCTCAGGGGTGAGGGACCCACTTTAGGAGGCAGTCTGTCCATTCTCAGATCTCCAGCTGTGTGCTGGGAGAACCACTACTCTCTTCAAAGCTGTCAGTCAGACAGGGACATTTAAGTCTGTGGAGGTTCTTGCTGAGTTTTTGTTTGTCTGTGCCCTGCCCCCAGAGGTGGAGCCTACAGAGGCAGGCAGGCCTCCTTGAGCTGTGGTGAGCTCCACCCAGTTCGAGCTTCCTGGCTGCTTTGTTTACCTAAGCAAGCCTGGGCAATGGCGGGCGCCCCTCCCCCAGCCTTGCTGCCGCCTTGCAGCTTGATCTCAGACTGCTGTGCTAGCAATCAGCGAGACTCTGTGGGCATAGGACCCTCCAAGCCAGGTGCGGGACACAATCTCCTAGTGTGCCGTTTTCCAGGCCCATTGGAAAAGCGCAGTATTAGGGTGGTACTGACCCCATTTTCCAGGTGCTGTCTGTTACCCCTTTCTTTGACTAGGAAAGGGAACTCCCTGACCCCTTGCGCTTCCTGAGTGAGGCAATGCCTCACCCTGCTTTGGCTCGCACACAGTGTGCTTCACCGACTGTCCTGCACCCACTGTTTGGCACTCCCTAGTGAGATGAAACCGGTACCTCAAGCAGAAATGCAGAAATCACCCGTCTTCTGTGTCGCTCGGGCTGGGAGCTGGAGACCAGAGCTGTTCCTATTCGGCCATCTTGGCTCCCGATCCTTGTCCATTTTTTTCTTCACATATTTTTCTGCCTCAATCTTTTCTGGTATTCTAATGACATGCATGTTAGACCTTTTCATATATAAAGAAATATAGAGAAATAGTGTGTATACATGGGTGTGTGTGCACACACCCCCTCCCCCATCTGCTTAGAATTTCTGTCTACCCTAGGATACTTGTAGAGTATTTTTTAAAAAAGAAAAAAGGAACTTCTGTTTTTCTATTCACTTCAAGACTGTTCAACTTTATCTCATAGAGCATGGATATAATGGCTGTTTTAAAATTCCAGCAGATTTTTCTTACAGCAATTAGCATTTGTTGGTTGTTCTTTCTCTTGACTATTGGCCATATTTCCCTGTTACTTTGTATGTTGTATGAGTTTGGCTTGTATCCTGGACATTTTGAATATTGTGTTGTGGGACTCATAATCCTTTGAAGAATGTTTTGTTTTAGCAGTGCACTGACCTGGGTAGGTTTAGACCCCCAGTTCTGTTTCACTACCAGTGGGTGGTGGTTGCGATGTCAGTTCAGTTGCAAAGCCTTGGCTGTGCCATCTGCTCCCCGCAAGTGCTTGTCAGGGCCTGTTGTGTAGGACCTGAGTAGTTCCCAGAGCCTGTCCTGTGCTTATTTGGGTTTGGGCACATTTTTGCAGCTCGGGGGTGAGCCTGGGACTTCTGTTGATTCATAAACAGAATTAGGGCATCCCTTGTCCACCTTTCTCCACTGTCTGGTTTATCCCATGTCTCCAATTTCCAGGGTTGTTTTTTCTCAGCTTTATGCTTTCTGAAAGTCAGAGTTTTCTCTCAGAGTTTTCGCCCTTCGTGTTGTTGTGAAGGTCCACCTGACTGGGACAGTTCTCAGGGAAAAGTTGTGTGAAAAGAGAGAACTACCAGGGACGTCCACATCCTGTTTGGACTCCAGAGCCCATCTTCCTGTTTCCCTTGCTCTCATAGAAGGTGACTACAGTGTAGCCCTGACAGGGCTAGGAGAAACAAAAAGGAAAAAAGAAAAAAACATTCTGCTTTGCAAGAGCCCCCTTTGCTGGGGCTGTGGCTAGAAAGGGTGGGTTTCTTCTGGAGTTTACAGTCTGCATATTGTGTGCAGTGCAGATAGAGTCTTCACTTTGACAAGATCTCTGCATTGGACTTCAAGAGCCTATTTTAGATGCCTGGAGCTAAGCTGCCCTTGTGTTGAAACTGTGCATGTCAGCCTATCAACTGGAGGTCTGAAAGGAGGAAGAATTACCAGGAATGAAAATACGTCAGGTCGTGATCAGAAACATGATTCCATTGTACACGACATGTACACTCGGCCACTGCATACGCGTACCTTCACATCATCCGTGCCTTTTGGCCTCTGGATACTTAAAACGTGCTGTTTCTCTTTGAGTTTTCTAGGCAGTGAGGACTGCATGACTGGTTTCCTGAGACTCACTGTATTCTCTTGAAAAAAGAAAAGTCTTCCACAATACTGACCTATCTCTAAATTGCCCTTTAGCAGAATGTGCTGTGATTGCCTGCTTATGTGTTTGTCTCCTATTTTTTGTTTCTGAAGAACTCTTGATTTCCACTTATTGCTCCTTTCCTTCCCCTCACCAACAAGCCTTTCAAGAGGTGCATCCTTCTTCCCATGTGGACTTCTGCCCCCGACATTGATGCCTTACTAACCAAGCCTGCTGTCTTGGCTCTATGCACCCTCCTGTAGGTCCCCCAGTAACCAGTGCTGTGATCACAGACCTATTGCCTTCAGGGTAGACTCCTTCTGGGTATAATTTTTATCCACGGTCTGCCGTTGCTAGGGCCCTCAGTCCTGTTTTCCCCCTAAGCTTCCTGGCTGTGATCCATACTGGACTCTGGATCTGGCTTTGTTGTTTTGGAATACTTACTTTTCTCCTGATGTGTCAGTTAAGGATGGTACTATCTCTGTCCCTTATTTATATTTTAATAGTGGGTTTTGGTTAGTTTTAGCTGTCTTCTATATGGAATTTAGAGAATGTTAAAAAAGATTTCAATATAAGTGACTGCCTTTATCCCAGAGGAACTCACGAGTCTGCTTTCTTAGTTTTTACCTTGAGACAATGCCTCCACAAATACTTGATGCAAAATTCAGTAAGACAGCACTTGTTGAATCACCATTATAATTTCTGACAAATTGTTCTCAAAAAGGTTTTTATTTTTTAAAGATAAATTATGTTTGTGATTGAGGAAGGATAAAAGGAACAGTTTTGTTGATGATAGGCTGCCTGTTTCTTGGAATCAAGAGGATTGTTGAGCTTTAAAAGGTCTGCTGGTTGTTGAGATTTTTTCATTGAATAGCACGTTTTAGTGAAGAGAATAACAGAATAAATGGGACATATCATCATTCCCCAAAGATATAAACTCTGTCAGCAAACCAAGGGATGATGTTGATACCTTTCAAATACAGACAGCTACATATTGTCGAAAGTCACTAGAGTGTTTAGATGTTGCTTGGAGTGAACATTCTTTGCTATAGTCATGTTTCAGAAGATTGGTTTTTTCTGACTGGATTAAGTGCAGTGAGGAGCTGTTGAGCAGCATTGGTTGTGCTGTCAGGCTGGCCATCCGCACCACAGATGCCTCCAGGATTATGCTTACAGCATGGTTAACAGAGACTTCTTCAGCTAGGACAGGCCTCGTTGGGCAGCTTTTTTACCTTAGCTAACTTATTCCTTTGCAAAAGAAAGCAGCCTCTGCAATCTTATTTACAATGCTTTCCCTCAGCTGAAGACAGCCTAATTTGAGGAAATATTGTCCCTAAATGAAACACACTGTAAAGAAGACTGCTTGGCCTATCTCAGCACTCCGTTTTTACCCTAACTAGGTACCAGCTGGAGGATGAGTCTGCGCATTTGGATGAAATGCCACTAATGATGTCTGAAGAAGGCTTTGAGAATGAGGAAAGTGATTACCACACCTTACCACGAGCCAGGATAATGCAAAGGAAAAGAGGACTGGAGTGGTTTGTCTGTGATGGCTGGAAGTTCCTCTGTACCAGGTTTGTTATCCATTGCTACCTAATTTCCTTATACACTAAGGTTACTTATAAGCTTAGCTTCTAGTATACTTATTAGCTATATTAATATAAAAACTGGAGATATTCCTTAAATGATATCATGGAGATTATTAGTACATTAATCAAAGCCAAACAATGATAATATGAAAGGAAAGGAGAGCCAAATTAATTATCTTATGAGAAGTTTTAATGGTTAAAAGCTGGAGGCCAGGTGTGGTGGCTCATGCCTGTAATCCCAGCACTTCGGGAGGCTAAGGCGGGCAGATCTCTTTGAGCTCAGGAGTTCAAGACCAGCCTGGACAACATGACGAAACCCCATTTCTACTAAAAACACAAAAATTAGCCAGGCGAGATGGTGAGTGCCTGTAATCCCAGCTACTAGGGAGGCTGAGGCTGGAGAATCACTTGAACCTGGGAGGTGGAGGTTACGGTGAGCGGAGATCGAACCACTGCACTCCATCCTGGGCAATGGCGTGAGACTGTGTCTCAAAAAAAAAAAAAAAAAAAAAAAAAAAGGCTGGAGAAAATTAGTGACTTTATAGTTAATGCATGATAGAATTAATCCTGGTTGCTCTATCAACATTTATAAATGATGTTTCTTTTTCTTCCCAAAAGATAGATATGGTCCTATATTCGTCCTGTATATCTTTTACTCAGATTCACCTATATTTTTCCCCACATTTTGCCACATTTATTCTATTATTCTTTTTATATCTTATTATTTTTCTGAGACATTTCAGACTAGGTTGATTACTTCATTCCGCTTCTTAATTCTTCAGTGTGTATTTTCTAAGAAATAGGTATTTTCTTATATAACCTTAGTACAGTTATCAAATTCAGGAAATTTAACACTGATACAATGCTTTGTATCCACTTTAAGTTTATATTTCAGTGTTGTCTGTCATCCCAGTAATGTCCTTTGTAACCTTGTTTTCTCTAGTACTGGGTATGGTCACATGTCACATTTAGGTGGCATGCTTTTTTAGAGTCTTTTAATCTGGAGTAGTAGTTTAGTGTTTATCTTTCATTCCATTGACATTTTTGAAGAATGAAGATCAGTTATTATACAGAACGTTTCACATTCTGTTTTGTTTGTGTTTCCTCGCAGTTAAACTCAGCTTAAGCACCCTCTGGAATACTGTGTATGTGATGCTGTGGCCTTCTCAGGGTGTTTGATTCCTGTTTGATTGACTTCTGGTCTTCCCTTTATTTTCTCTCTTATTTTGTTTGACTTTAACTTGCTTTTCTTTTTCTAGCTTCATAAGATAAATCTCAGGTCTCCAATATTCTTCCTTTTTCCTTTCTAAAAATAGGTGCATTTAAGTTTTGACAGGTATTATCATTAAGTTCAAAATCTTTTTTTCTTTTCTTCTCTTTTTTCTTTTCTTTTCTCGAGGCGGAGTCTTGCTCTGTTGCCAGGCTGGAGTGCAGTGGGGTGATGTCAGCTCACCTCAACCTCTGCCTTCTGGGTTCAAGCGATTCTCCTTCCTCAGCCTCCTGAGTAGCTGGGACTACAGATGTGCACCAGCATCCCCAGCTAATTTTTGTATTTTTAGTAGAGATGGGGTTTCGCCAGGTTGGCAGGCTGGTCTCAAACTCCTGACCTCAAGTGATCTGCCTGCCTTGGCCTCCCTTAGTGTTGGGATTATAGGCGTGAGCCACCGTCCCCAGGCCCAAATATTTTCTAATTTTCATTGTCATTTCTACTCTAAATTCATATTTGATTTAGAACTATGTTGCTTAATTTCCAAAGTTAGAGATTTTTTCTAGTTAACTTTTTATAATTATTATATTTTAAATAGAGACCAGGTCTTGCTGTGTTGCCCAGGCTGGTCTTGAACTCCTGAGCTCAAGTGATCCATCTCAGCCTCCCAAAGTGCTAGGATTACAGGCATGAGTCACCATGCCCAACCTGTGTTTTGCAGTTATCTTTTTGTAATTGATTTGTATCTGAATTTCATAGGCCATTGAATATACTTATAATTTTTAAAAAATGGGCCAGGTGCAGTGGCTCACGCCTGTAATCCCAGCACTTTGGGAGGCTGAGGCAGGCGCATGACGAGGTCAAGAGATTGAGACCATCCTGGCCAACATGATGAAACCCTGTCTCTACTAAAAGTACAAAAATTAGCTGGGCGTGGTGGCGTGCACCTGTAGGCCCAGCTACTCGGGAGGCTGAGGCACAGGAGAATCACTTGAACCCAGGAGGCGGAGGTTGCAGTGAGCCGAGATCATGCCACTGCACTCCAGCCTGGCAACAGAGCGAGACTCTCTCAAAAAATAAAATAAAAATTTCAGTCTTTGTAATATGCTGAGACTCACTTTATGGTTCATCATATAGACAGCTTATAGCAAATTTTGTGTATTTGAAAATAATTTGTATTTTTCAGTTGTTAAGTGCACTGCTCTGTATGTCAATAAAGTCATGGTTGTTGGTTGTCTAGTTCAAATCTGTGTTGCTGTTCATGGTTTGCTTGTTTGTTAGTTACTGAGAGACTTCATGAGTTTCTAAACATCATTGTGGATGTGTCTATTTCTTTTGGTTAATTTTAGAGTGTGTTATTAGATGATGGACGTTTAGGATTATTAACCTTTTCAATTGACCTTTTATTGTCTTTAATTGCTCCTCATTTATCTTTAAAAATACTTTGTGAAGACTTGTCTAATTTCAGTAAAACTATACCAGCTTTCTTTGATTAATGTTGCATGGTATATATTGTCATTCTTTTACTTTTTAAAAAATTTTTTAAAAATTTTGAATTTGGAAATAGAGAGTTACAGGAATTGTAAAAATAGTATAGAGGTGTCCTGTATTAGTTCATTTTCACCCTGCTAATAAAGACATACCCGAGACTGGGCAATTTACAAAAGAGAGGTTCAGTTAGACTCACAGTTCCACATGGCTGGGGAGCTCTCACAATTATGGCAGAAGGCAAGGAGGAACAAGTCACATCTTATGTGGATGGTGGCAGGCAAAGAGAGCTTGTGCAGAAAAACTCCTGTTTTTAAAATCATCAGATCTCGTGAGACTCATTCACTATCAG
The DNA here is from genome assembly GCF_009828535.3 of Hylobates moloch. Classification (NCBI taxonomy): domain Eukaryota; kingdom Metazoa; phylum Chordata; class Mammalia; order Primates; family Hylobatidae; genus Hylobates; species Hylobates moloch. The sequence goes on along the minus strand of NW_026652280.1, from coordinate 1,131,351 downwards.
GAGAACAGCCCAGGAAAGACCCACCCCCATAACTCAGTCACCTCCCACCAGGTTCCTCCCACAACACATGGGAATTATGGGAGTTAGATGCATAAGTAAGATGAGATTTGGGTGGGGACACAGCCAAACCATATCGGTTTCTTGTATTTTTCACCCAGTTTACCCCAGTGGTTACATGTTATATAACTATAATATGAAACCAGGACACTTACCTTGGCACAGTGTGTGCGCGCGGTTCTTTGTGATTTCATCAGGTGTTGATCTTTGTAATCACCACTGCAGCCAAGATGCAGAACCATTCCAACCCCACAGGGAGCTTCCCGTGCCACAGCCACTCCCGTCCCTCTGACCCCTGGCCTTGGAAACCACTCATCAATTCTCCATCTCGTTTTAATATCAAGAATGTTACATAACTGAAATTACTCAGTATGTGATATTTAAAAAGTTTTCTATTTTTTTTTCCATATTGTAGTGATATCTGTATTATGTGATTTTTTTTTTTTTGAGGTTGGCCTATTTCATTCAACATAATGCTGTGAGAGCCATCCAAGCTGTTGTGTAGGTTGTGTCAAGTTTTTGGATATTAGAAATAAGGCTGCCGTGAACAATTGTGTACATTTGTGTGTGTGTGGATGTGTGTGGACATAAATTTTCATTTCTCTGGAATAAATGTCCAGAAACTTCATTGCTGGGTTGTATGGTAAGTGTGTATATTTAGCTTTTTAAGAAACTGCCAAAATATTTCCCAGAGTGGCTGTACCATTTTACATTTGCACTAACAGTGTTTGAGAGATCCAGTTTATTTTCGTCCGTGCCAACATTGGGTGTTGTCACTGTTTTTGATTGTAGCTGTTCTAGTAGATGTGGAGTGATGGTTCATTGTGTTTTTCATTTCCATTTTCTTAATGCTAGTGAGGTTGGACATCTTTTTGCCATTTGTGTACTCTCGTGAATAAATGTTTTTCCATCTTTAATTTCTACTTGTGTTGTTTATTATTTTTTTCTTGTTGAATTTGGAGAGTTCTTTGCATATTCTAACTATAGGTCCTCTGTCAGATATGTAGTTGGACATATTTTCTTTCTTTCTTTTTTTTTGAGACGGAGTCTCGCTCTGTCACCCAGGCTGGAGTGCAGTGGCTCGATCTTGGCTCACTGCAACTTCCGTCTCCTGGGTCCAAGCCGTTCTCCTGCCTTAGCCTCTCGAGTAGCTGGGACTACTGGTGCCCACCACCATGGCTGGCTAAGTTTTTTGTGTGTGTGTATTTTAGTAGAGACAAGGTTTCACCATGTTGCCAGTGTGTCTCTTGTCTTTCCATCCGTTGAGATTCAGAGAGACTTCACTGGATCCAGTGTTCTTAATTTTGGTGAGGTCTGAATTATTGCTTGTGTTACTTTTGTGAATTGTGCTTTTGGTATCACATCTAAGAATTTCACAGAACTCTTTTTTTTTTTTTTTTTTTGAGACGGAGTCTTGCTCTGTCGCCCAGGCTGGAGTGCAGTGGCACAATCTCGGCTCACTGCAAGCTCCGCCTCCCGGGTTCACGCCATTCTCCTGCCTCAGCCTCTCCGAGTAGCTGGGACTACAGGCGCCCGCCACCACGCCCGGCTAATTTTTTCTGTATTTTTAGTAGAGACGGGGTTTCACCGTGGTCTCGATCTCCTGACCTCGTGATCCGCCCGCCTCGGCCTCCCAAAGTGCTGGGATTACAAGCGTGAGCCACCGCGCCCGGCCACAGAACTCTTTGTTGAAGATTTTCTTGTATGCATTTTATAGCTTTACATTTGAATACTTAAAAAAATTTTTTGGTAAGGTGAGAGGTTTAGGTTGAAGTTCATTTTTTAGCCAGTGTGTATCCAAGTGTTCTAATACCACTTGATTGTACATGAGCGGGGCTGTCTGTGGCCTTGGTTCTGTTCTCTTTTCCATCTCATCAGTGTGTCAGTTCCTGCCAGTACCACACAGTGTGCTGTATTGTGGCTTTATAGAAAGTCTTAACATGGGTAGGCTAATTCTTCTTACTTTATTCTTCTTTTTCAAAAATATTTAAGTTATTCTAGTTCCTTTGCCTTCCCTTAGAAATTTTAGAATAATCTTGTTCATATCTACAAAATCCTTACTAGGATTTTGATAGGACTTGTGTTGAACCTATATATTATGTTAGTTTGGGGGGGGAATTGACATGTTTCCTATGTTGAGTTTTCTAGATCACGAACCTGGTACCTTTTGCTCCATTTTATTTGGAGATAATTTGATCTTTTTCACTAGTGTTTTGTAGTTTTCAGCATGCAAACATTAGATTTACTCCTAAGTATTGAACTCTTTTGGAGTGATTGTAAATGGTTTGGTATTTTAAATTTTGGATTCCATGTTTTCATTGCTAGTGTGTAGAAATACAGTTGATTTTGTATGTTAGATCCTTTATCCTATAACCTTGCTGAACTCACTGGTGCTAAGAGTGGTTTTGTAGATTCCTTGTAATCTATAAAGACAGTCATGCCATCTGCAGATAGCGGTGGTATTACTTCTTCCTTTATGGTCTGTGTGCCTTACCTTGTGGAGCTGGCTAGAACGTACAGCATTGTGCAGTGGCGAGAAGGGTCACCGTCACCTTGTTCTTTCCCAGGCGGGAGCTTACAGTATTGCAGCATTAAGCAGATATGGACTGTGGGTTTTTTAAAGATACTACTTAGCTAAACCAAATAACTGTTTGTAGTTTTTTTTTTGTTTTTTGTTTTTTTAAAGAAATCTATCTTGTATTAAGAAATAAAACAAAGCATTGGCAGGAGAAGTGGTCTAATACATAGTTTTGTCAGACCCAGAAGCAGGCTCTGGAGATTAAGTTGCAGAGTCCTTATTGTGGTGATAGTGGAAGCCACACAGAAGGATGATGTTCTTGAAAAGGTTGGGAGACAAGTGGTATAGCTCTGTGAAGAATAAGGAGGTGACACCTTTGGAAAGAGGATGTATTGGAAAGGAAGAATAGCATCCATCCTTTTTGGCAGGAGGAAAACCCAGGGGAGAAAGAATGAAATAGTGGTGGCGACTATGACTTTTATTCCCAATTGGGAACATCAGGTCAATTGAATAAGGATATGATTAGGATTCAGACAAGGGCTGAAAAAAATGGGAAAATTTGGTCACGCTTTGGTAGAGATCATCATTAATCAGCAAAGGAAAATCAATAATAATTTGTATTGAACTTGGCATAAATTTATGGTGATGTGTCCATCAGGGAAGAGCCTGGGTGATGACAGAGCTGGCTGAGAAGGTGTGGTGTGGGGAGTTGTGGTGAGGTAGGTAGGCCCCCACGACATTGTGAATTGATGAGTTTGTAGGGGCAGAGAGTTGACTGCTACCAATTTGCTGGCTGTGGGAGTGGCTCAGAAGCAAGTGTTCTGCATTTGTGTGGGGAAAGACTAAGTGCTTTTCTTCTGTGGTCCGTATGGTCCCTTCTTAAAGAAGGTGGGTGTTCTCACCGCTGTTGACAGCCAAGAACTGGAAGAGTCATGGCTTGAGACATGCTTTCTCATTTTTATTTGACAATCCCAACTTGGACACTTTGAAAAAATTGTTCTGGTATCTGTCTTTTAAAACTTTGAATCTTTTTCGTGTGAGTGAATACACCTTTCTTGTAAGCGGTTGTGAGACATATTGATAGTTCTCTGATCTGGGTTAATGTCTTTCTTACGAGATTTACATTTCACTTGTGATCAAAAATCACTTTGTCCTTAGGAAAGTGGAGCCAGTGATGGCATTTCCATAAGAAGCGAGGGGAGGGCCGGGCGCGGTGGCTCACGCTTGTAATCCCAGCACTGTGGGAGGCCGAGGTGGACGGATCACTAGGTCAGGAGATCGAGACCACGGTGAAACCCCGTCTCTTCTAAAAATACAAAAAATTAGCCGGGCGTGGTGGCGGGCGCCTGTAGTCCCAGCTACTTGGAGAGGCTGAGGCAGGAGAATGGCGTGAACCCAGGAGGCGGAGCTTGCAGTGAGCCGAGATCACGCCACTGCACTCCAGCCTGGGTGATAGAGCGAGACTCCGTCTCAAAAAAAAAAAAAAGGGAGGGGAGGTATCAAATGCTGGGATTATTCCTAGTTCTAATGTCCTCAACTAATCGGCAGACGTTGAGGGTACAGAAGCATGGGCGAATGTGCTCATCTTTTAAGAAGACATTAGCATTGTGTTGCTTTTAAATTGATGACCGTAGGTATCTATTGGATATAATAATTGTCTAATTTTTGGGGGGTGGAGAGAAAGGAGGCTAAAACTATGGGAATTATTTAATTATGACTAGTTAACATTTTAGAAGATAGGCTCTTCATATGTTAAAATGCTTTGTTTAATGTTATGATTTGATTATAGAGGCATTTTGTGAAAAGCTATTAATCCTAAAACATTTTAAGAAAAAGTATAACTTGTACACTACTGGATTTAGTTTCAGCTGGACTTGATGATGTAAGGCAATTTAAATATAAGAGGAAAGTGTTTCTGAATAATCAATAATTTAGAAACTATTTCGCGTACATAGAAATGCTGTTGAGTAAAGCTCCCAGTTACTGTCTCCCAAGGACTTCTGTTTGCTTCTCCCTCTTGTTTTGCAATATTTGCCAGTATGCCTTCCTCACATTTTTGTCCTCAAAAATTCCCCATATTTCATTTTCCTTTTTAGCTCTACTATTCAGTGAGGCTTAAACATACTGTTTTCATTACAGTGTTTCTGTATCCTTGGGGCTCATGCCCTTTACTCCTAGCATGGAAGTTGCCTGACTCCCCCGCGTACTGGTTTCTGGCTGCATGATCCAGGGGCAGTTCTGGTGCACCTGCAGGCCTTTCACACCTCATGCCTGTTGCGAGTGTATTCGTTCAGTTTTGTGTAGTAGCACATGATATGATAGTGGCGTCTTCACCACTACTTTATTCTGTCTGTACACAATAAAATTATTAGTAATAACATTTTTACGTGTTAACGGGTGTTAGTAGCACAGTGATATGAATAACGTAATTATATCATCAAAGTCTAGGCATCTTAGATTTACTGGTACAGGGTTATAGAGGAAAAAACCGAGTAAAATGTTGAAATTTACGTTTTTAGCAGTGGTCATTTAATTTAGAGTTTCTAGAGTGAGTGATGTCAGTGAGGCATTAGTTCATGTAGTTGCTGACAGTGGTGTTGGCGTTACAGTTTCTGTTGTGGCTGCTGTTCACAGTGCTCATGTTACGCAGACAGTGGTCTTGCATTTATAGTGTCGTTTGTCTGGAAGAACATGTTAATATCAGATAATGCTATAAAGCTTATATTTTCTAAATTTTATATGTATCTTTTCACATACTTAGATCTTAATATTTGATTTTTCATTTTGAATTTGTCTGACTTTTGTATACTAGAACATCACAGTAGATAATTATGTGTCTAAGAGCAAAAGTTCATATCTGAGTCCATTCCTGAAGAATTTTGCTCTATTTGAAATGCTGAAGAGAAATGTGTTCATATAAAGCCTGTCTTGTATCTGTGGCCCAGCTTGCAATGTGCTCTGTTGATGCCACTGCTGTCCAATAGAACTCACTGTAGTAATGGAATATTCTCCATCTGGGATGTCCATTATGGTAGCCAGTAGCCAGGGTGCCCACTGAGCTCTTGAGATGTGGCTAATGTGACTGAGGAACTGGATTGTAGGTTTTATTTAATTTTAATTAATTGAAATGAAAGTTGCCACATGGGGCCGATGGATGCTCATTTGGATGGTCCAGGCCTGGGTACTCTTTGTGCCCAAGCAATGGCTGTGAGGAGGGTGACCTTTTGAGTGGGATGTTGGGAGGCAGGAGAGTGAAGATTGAGGCCTCGGGGGCTTCCTCCGTGGGCGGCATTGTGCTGAGCCTTTGTAGTGTGTAAACTCCACTCTTGTCAGTGCTTTGCAGATGAGCGAACAAAGACTCAGACCAAGGAGCTTCCATAAGGTCACTTGCTGGTGATTGTCTCCAAAAACATGACTTTAAAGTCCATGTTTTTCCATTGTGTTTTGTTGCCTGCTCACAAGTGATTCATTTTTTTTTTTTTCATCATCTCTTGAATGGCTGTGGTGCCATCCGTGGGCTGAGGAAAGGTGGTGCATGAACTTGAGTAAGAGCTAGCCTCTGCCTGTTGTGAGCTCAGTGAATGGACGTGATACTGATATGGCGGGAGGTTGAGATCCAGGCTCTGGTTTCAACTCTGCCATTAACTAGTGGTTTAGTCTTAGAGAAGTCACTTGCCTGTGGGACCTCCAGTTTTCTTGTCTGTAATGTGGGAGTTTGGCATCAGTATAGTATAGTTGCAGTTGTCTGAGATGGTAATTCTTAGGCAACATAACTAGGATTTTCCTGGCACTAGGAGTGTGTGCTGTCACCAGATAAAAGAGTGATGATTTATAGCTGCTGTTGGTGGGAGGAGTTGGGGAAGGAGTGCCCATGAGCCCCTGCCATGGGGGAAGGCAACTCAAGAGTGGAGGGGAGCACAGAGCAGTTGCAGTCTGCATGGCACCACAGTGCTGGAGGGAAGGAGGCATGTGAGAGTGTTCGAGATGGACAGTACAAGCAACAGGTAAGGTAAGAGAAATAGTCATTGAAAGCTTACTCTGTTTTATTTGAAGCCTTATTTAATTTTTTCATTCAAGCATAAACATAAAATATTATCAGCATTTTATTGAAATCTACTTGACCATTTCCCTTCCTACCCTACCAAAAATATTAATGGTGAGCATACTTGTTTTGACAATCTTAAATCACTTTAATACCACCCTGATTTATAACTGTTGTGGACTTGAAAGTATGCTTTCAGTTTGGAGGTGTTTGGGTTTATTGTTTCAAAAGTGCTGATGGGCTGATGGCAGTGCTAAGATGTTCCATTCTTGCAAAGCTCAGTCTTTATGTGCTGCGGTGGAAGTTCTAGAATAAGGGTGGGGAGAGCTGGCTTGCTTGGCTATCCCCATGGCAGAGCATCAGCCCTGTGAGAGAGCACCGCTTAAGGGAGCAGTGCTTGGCAGTCCTTCATGTGCTGGAACAGTCCCTGTTAGGGATGGGCAGCCTCCAAAGAACCAACCTCTGACCTTTCAATGTGAAGATCTTCCCAGCACAGCTGAGAATTAAGTGGATATTCATAGAGATAGTACCAACTTCAGTTGAGACACACACACATGCCCTCATAAGGAATGCTACTATGGGAAATTTATGAAGTTTACTTCATATATTCAAATTCATAAATTCAAATACTGAAACCTGCAAGTTTTCAGTATTTGTAAAGTGATTTCTAAAGCAGGAGAGCATTACGATTATAGTAAAGGTGTGGCACTCCGGCGTGGGAGACTGCAGTTCTGGGATGGAGCTCTGATGTGTCAGCCTCATTTTATAATCAGCCTTATGCTGTCATTTTCATGCAAAACTTTTTGTTGACTTTTAAGCTTCCTTTGTCACAAACATGAAGAATATTTGACTTATACAGCAGGCTTTCTGTTCTAGCCTTGAATACAATTAAAAGGTGAGATTTAACTTCCTTTAATAAGCCATTCTGAGTCTTTCTCTACATTTTGAAAATTTAAATTAAACCAAAATTTTAATAATGAAGTTTAAATTCATGATTATTTTGTGCTTAAAACAGATGAATTGATACCTTTTCATCATTTTCTGAGGCATTTTTAGAAACTCTATACTCTCTACCCCAAAATAATGGTTTGGATGACCAAGAAGGGGAAGAGTTGTGCTCCTGAAACCCAGACACTATTGGAACAGGGTAAATGTAAAATTAAAATATTTACTGCATAGATGAAGAGAGCTATGTGGAAATACAGTCAAGCTTTTATTATCATTAGAATATCACAGGAAATATTTGTATCCTCTTTAAATATTGGATTGAGCTATCTTTTTTTTTTTTTTTTTTTTTTTTAAGATGGAGACTCACTCTTTCTCCCAGGCTGAAGTGCAGTGGCATTGTCTTGGCTCACTGCAACCTCTGCCTCCCGGGTTCAAGCTATTCTCCTGCCTCAGCCTCCCAAGTAGCTGGGATTACAGGTGCCTGCCACCACGGCGGGCTAATTTTTGTATTTTTAGTAGAGACGGGGTTTTACCACGTTGGCCAGGCTGGTCTTGAACTCCTGACCTCAGGTGATCCGCCCGCCTCGGCCTCCCAAAGTGCTGGGATTACAGATGTGAGCCACTACGCCTGGCCTGAGCTGTAAGTCTTAATATTGCATTAGTTAATACTACTGGAAAAGTCATTTTTTAAGAGTGGAAAAAGTGATTATTACTTCAGAGAATGAGCCACATCCTGGATTAATTGAAATCTAAGGACCTTTATCATTGACAAGTGTATTGGGAATTACCAGTAGGTAACCTATAGCTATACATTTTCTCAACATGTAGAGCATTGACTGCTTTAGAATATTAATAGTTTTATTTTGCCAATAAGAGTGTCTAAACAGAAAGATAATTCCCCTGGGGTTCTAGAAGCCATTGTACATTTATATAAGACTGTATTTTTATGTCAAATTTAAATTTGTGTAACCAACCTATTATAAGAAAAACTCCACAAATTAGCATTAGGTGTGCTATTAGTCTCTGGTAAATACATAAACAATCAATATTGGCTCTAAATATGTACAATTAGTTTGAACTTTTTTAAAAAGAAAAAGAAAAAAATACACAATATGTATCTTTTGTTTCATACAGTTGCTGTGATTGGCTGATAAATATTTGTCAAAGAAAGAAAGAACTGAAAGCTCGCACAGTATGGCTTGGATGTCCTGAAAAGTGTGAAGAAAAACATCCCAGGAATTCTATAAAAAATCAAAAATACAATGTGTTTACCTTTATACCTGGGGTAAGACTATTGCATTCTTGGAGATGGGTTGTGTGTCAGAGATTGCTGGCTTCCTTTGCTGTAGGATGGAGCCTGTTGAGACTGACTTAGGTATTGAGTTGTGTCACATCCAAATCAGTGTCCTTTTGCTTTTGAACCATCTGTGTTCCCAATAATTGCTAAATAATTCATATGTATTTTTAATAGCTACATCATAGAGTTCAGCTCAAGAAAATGTACAATTTGATTATTGCCTTCAGTTCTTGATAAATACCATATTTATATTATTTTAGAAATATAGACATAATGAAGTAAAGATAAATTAACAGAAAACAAGTTATACATTTTGTTTGGCTGGGAACTAGTTTGGAGAAAAAAGTAAATGTAATGTTTAAACCCTGCCAAGAGATTTCACAAAGAAAATGAAACAATTTTTTATACTGAAATGATACAGTAACAAAGTATCTGTAATATGCATATTTATATATGATGTCTTTGGTACTTCACATTATAAATCTCAGATCTTGTTATATTGTTATATCATTAGTTATTTTTAATTGGGTATTATGCTAAATTTAAATACTGTATTTTATTACTTTTTTGTTGCTAGTGATATTACTGGCTTAAATTATAAAACAGTTCATATACAGTTAGAATAGTTGAATAATTTTTGTGTTTTATATGTCATTCCTTATTTTAATAGATTTATTTATCTTTCTAAAGGAAAACGAAGCTGCTATTGATTATATTTCTATATCAAAGTTTTTGGCATGTTTTATGTCTTTTATTTGCAAGAAAAGCTCTTGATTACATGGAATGTGGGTTGCTTTATCTTGTATATTTAATTTAAATAATCATGCTGACATTGTATTTGGCATTGATTTTACTTCCACCCCCACCTCATCCCTATCCACCTAGTGATTGGCAAATACTTGATATCTAATGTACTTCTTTATTAAAACCCACAAAACTAATGGCTTCATAATTAAAAGACGGACCTTTTGTCAGGATAATAAAATGTAAACTGTCTTACAGGCAGATAAATATTCGCATCTTTATTGAATGAAGCCGCTGTTTTCTGCTTAGGTTTAAATTATTAAATACTCACAGATCTCAGAGATTGGCTAAGCAGTGTACGTTTTCTTAAAGGTCAGCAGGTTCAGTGAGTAGACAGTAGAGTATTGATTACAGTCGTTTAAAGCCAGCAGTGCAGCTTAACTTTGATCAGTGTAAGTCCACACAGCCTGCCCAGATTGGCTGTATGCTGAAAATACCTGTGGATGTGACTGTATGATGATTACCGTGTGTATGAGTTTTTTATCTTAGATTGTCTCTGAAATTAGTCTTTTCATCTAAAATGTAGTATTTTAGAAACATTTGGTAATTACACAGTGGGAATTCTATGTCATTTTTACCACGAATGGCAATTTCTAAATTGCTAATAGATATAATTTATGCTAACTGAGATTTTAAAGAAATCACTAAGGAAAAAGCACTTTATTTCCTGCTGAGATTAATTTATGAAATAATTCAAAACATTCTTAGACAGCAGGTTGAACGTGATTATAAACATAAATATATTGTCAGTGTAACTGATTTTGAATCCCACACATCGCTGTATGATGATGCAGATAACCTCATTTTCTGAGAACAAGTTGCAGACTCTCTAGGTCAGCAATAAGCACTTAACCCATTGCCCCGCTTGGTGAAATTTTCATACCTTCCAGGTGGCATGGAAATGGCATCTAAAGAGATTGTGATTTGTAAGTTGCAGGTTTGCAAGTTTGATTTAATTGTAGTGTGCTGTTTGAATTATTCTCATCTGTAAACATAAGTTTTGTTCCATTTTGATTTTCAATGTAAATCTAATAATTAGAGGCATTTGTAAATTGAGATCTATTAATATGTTAGATCTTGGGTTTTCTTCCCTAAAGGTAACTATTTGAAGTAAAAACCAAAACCAAAACCTTTCAGTATTGACATTCCTAAAATTTTATTGAATGATGAAATTTCTTTTATATTTGAAAATATTATTAAGAATTAACTACCCAAAGACTGACTATAAGAGTAGGTGGGTAGCTGTCTTCTTGAAAAGTGGTCTGCAGTTACAACTTCTTATATTTTATCATTTTTAATGTTTTGAGGGAAGTAAATACCCACAAGAGATTAAAGCAGTCTATCTCATGAAGTCACACCTGTTCACATTTGGCTTGTTCACTCAGTCTTTGTAAAGCTGGATGTCCATGTTAAAAAAAGTGGCTATTTGTTTTTTACCATTTCATAAATATAAGGTTAATATGACTTTTCCATTGTAAGATTTTCTGAGTCATTATCAAGATACACCTGTATATTTACTGGCTTGCTAACACTGAGAAGGTTTTGCTATCTAACCTTTTTTGATGTTCATGTAAAGACTTACTAAATGAGTATGGAAAACTGGAAAATTTCATATAAGAAAAATAAAAAAACTTTTAGATGACATTTTTAACATAATTGAACATCCTAATTGTCTTATTTTCAATTTATTTAAAATATATTTTGGGAGTAACCTTACCTTTCTTTGTGATACAGCTATTAGAAAGCCAATGTGAAAATTAATACATTTACTTTGAGTCAGAACATATTCTCACTCTTTGATGGAAATGTGGTTATATGTTGTGCTGATTTTAATTGTTTAATTTAGGTATTAAGTTTTTTCCTTGAAGGAATTTTGTTAATTTTCTCTTTCCTTTTTAGGTTTTGTATGAACAATTCAAGTTTTTCTTGAATCTCTATTTTCTGGTAATATCCTGCTCACAGTTTGTACCAGCATTGAAAATAGGCTATCTCTACACCTACTGGGCTCCTCTGGTAAAAGAAAAGACTTTAAAAATTAAATTATGAAATATTTAGAACATAGTTTTGAGATGGTTAAAAGTTAAATTGACCAGATTTTAAAAACATGATGTTGTAGTGTATCACTGAACTTCTGTTAAAAGATTTTGCTGAGTGACTACAGTCCCTCTGAGAACCATGGGAAGTGTGGTGGTAGCACCTGCCTGTAGAGCTGCCAAAGTCACAAAGTGCCTGAGCTGGCAGCAGAGGGGTTTTCCTTGGTCATTCTGCACCTGTGTTAAGGTTGCAGGTCATCAGCAGCTCCCTCCTGTGTGATGCAGCTGTTGGGAATGGGGGCTGGGGCTGTGGGTCTGTTCTGTTACTCTCTTCACACCCTGACCGTGGTGAGCATTCTGAAGTATCCAAGTGCAGTACGTATGATTTCTGGTTGATATCTCAGTGTATAAAGTTTTTCAAAAGGCCAATGACGCAATGATGCTTATCAATGAATGTTTTCATTTCAAACATATGCTGTCTTGATAGTCTTAAGCTGTTGGCTGATAGTTTTCATTAATTTTTAGCTTGTGGAGACAAGGTGTACATCGTCTTTCCTCCTTTCATAGAAAAATGTACTACTTCCTTTATTTTAATTTTTTATTTTTGGAGATAGAGGCTCACCCTGTTGCTGGTGTGTGGTGGCACAATCTCGGCTCACTGCAACCTCCGCCTCCCGGGTTCAAGCAGTTCTCCTACCTCAGCCTCCTGAGTAGCTAGGATTACAGGTGTGTACCACCACACCTGGCTAATTTTTGTGGTTTTAGTAGAGACGGCGTTTCACCATTTTGGCTAGGCTGGTCTCAAACTCCTCACCTCAAATGATCCACCCGCCTCAGCCTCCCAGAGTGCTGGGATTACAGGCGTGAGCCACCGCGCCCAGCCACTACTTCCTTTTTTTGATTTGCTCCATTTTGGGCAGATGACCTGAAGAATCTAGGTGGGAAACACAGAGAGTGAAAGGGTTCCTTCAGTGAATGAAGAGTGCAGTCCTCGGGGGTCCATGTGAGTTGTGGCCTTCCACATGGAGAGCCAAGCAGTCTGCTCCCGAGGGGTCTGTCCTGGCCTGGGTAGGCTCCGTCTCCCTAACCAGAGAACTCCAGATGAAGCAGGAGAACTGGAAGACGGACTAAATTCTTGTTTCCTGGACAGGCACAGTCAGGCTTTCCTGTTTACCTGTTAGTAAAGCCATGCTGCGGGAAATTTTTTGATTTCTCTTTCACATAGACTTCATAGTTGGGTGGATTTGAGGAATGAGTAACTTTATATGTAATATAAACACAAAATTACTAGATAAATGAATACATTTTGAACTTATTAAATTAGTAAGATGGAAAGAGACATTGGAGCTGAGCGTGGATAAAACTGTAACACTGTGGTGCTCATCCCATTAGTATAGATGTGGCGAGCTCCCCGTTAGTGTGCATCGTGTGCATGCATGCCTGTGTTGCCTTTTTGGAGGGTCATTGATAATATAGATGAAAGACCTGAAAAATAGATTCAGCATTTTTACTTGAGGAATTTATCCTAAAGAAATAATGATTGATCACAAAGTCTAAAGAATGTCCATTATAAATATTTTAAAAAGTCAAATGTCTAACAATAGATTATTTAAAGTCTGCTATATCCTGTGTACTTGTTGGAATACTGTGTAGCTTTAAAAATGGTGTTTAGGAAAAGTGTTTAATAACATAAAAGTTACATATGTATTAGAATAAATTTTAAAAGGTGGCTCAAAATATGTATAGAATGAAATCCACAATTCTTTTGATCAGTCAATATTGAGCTCCTTCATGTCCAGCCCTAGTCTAGGTAATGTTGATACAACAGTGAACAAGACAAACCAAATCCTGTTCTAATAGAACTAAAATTCTGGGGGAGAAGGCATTATATAAACTCCTAATGCCACGTAGCCAACCATCAGGCTATGAAGAAGAAAATATAAAGCAGGAAAAATGAGTAGAGGATGAAGGGGGTATTCTATATGGGATGGTCAAGGAAGGCCTCTCCTGTGAGGTGACACTGGAATGACATCTTACGGGTAAAACAGTCAGACAGATATGAAGCAGGGAAGAGTGTTGCCGGCAGAAGAGCAGTTGCTGAAGGTCTTGGACTGTTTTAGTGTGCTCCAGGGTGTGAGGAAGTCATCCAGAAGGAGGGTGTGGGTGGGAAGAAGTAGTTGGAAAGGAGATCAGAGGGCCTGTCGTCAACTCTTCCAGGGCTCTCAGATTTCATCCTGGGTGAAAAAGGAAGCCGTGTGTTTGTGTATGTATTGCATATATTCACACACAGAAGAAACACTGAAGTGTATACAACAGAATTTTGAAAGTTGTTGTTGAAGCTAGGTAACCGTGGAAGGGAGTATAGATAACTGTTACTCCTTTCTTTTCTCCACCTTCCACCACATTAGCAGTAACCTATTCTGAATGTGAGATTATAATTCCTATGTATCTCTTAATAGTTTTACTATGTTTATATTTATCATTAAAACAATATGCAATATTATTTTGTATGCTTTAAAATTTTTTATAAAGGTTATCTTAATCTCTGTGGCCTATTGCAACATACTTTTTTGGCTTAACATTTGTTTATAAAATTGATCCATATCAACACATATATCTACTTCATTTTTCACTTCGCTAAAGTGTTTCATTGTATAAATATACCACAACTGATTCGTTCCTTCCTTTGGGAAAGGAGACTTTGGAGTGGTTTCTCATTTTTTACCATTATAAATATTGTTAAACGATATGATTGTTCGTAAGCATTGTTGTAGTGAACAATGTGATTGTTAATGATTGCTTATGCATTTGTGCAAAACATTCTACAGGCTATGTACTTCCTAGAAGTCTCATTTAAAAAGTGCTGTTGATTTTTTTCATTTTCTAATAAAAGCAGTATAGCATTATAGAAACTTTAGAACACAGAGAAAAATACTTGCTCATTTTAAGACACAATCATATTGAATTTTTTTTTTTTTTTTTGGAGACAGTCTCGCTCTGTCACCCAGGCTGGAGTGCAGTGGTGCGATCTCGGCTCACTGCAAGCTCCGCCTCCCAGGTTCACGCCATTCTCCTGCCTCAGCCTCCCAAGTAGCTGGGACTACAGGCACCCGCCACCACGCCCTGCTAATTTTTTGTATTTTTAGTAGAGATGGGGTTTCACTGTGTTGGCCAGGATGATCTTGATCTCCTGACCTCATGATCCGCCCGCCTCGGCCTCCCAAAGTGCTGGGATTACAGGTGTGAGCCACCACGCCTGGCCAATTATATTGATGATTTTAATGTATTTATTTCTAGCCCCTTTTTTTCTATTCATAGCTTTCACAGTTGTATTTACTGCTTAAATATCATTTCCCGGTTGGGTGCTCATGCCTGTAAACCCAGCACTTTGGGAGGCCAAGGCGGCAGGATATCTTGAGTTCAGGAGTTCAAGACCAACCTGGGTAAGATGGTGAAATTCCATCTCAACCAAAAAATAGAAAGATTAGTTGTGTGTGGTGGTGCATACCTTTAGTCCCAGCTACTCGGGAAGCTGAGGTTGGAGGATTGCTTGAGCCTGGGACGCAGAGATTGTAGTGAGCCACAGTTGCGCCACTGCATTGAAGACTGGGTGACAGAGCGAGACCCTGTCTTAAAAAAAAAAAAAAAAAAAAAAAATTGCCTCTTGGGTTAAAACTGTTTTAACTTAAACAATGATGGTCTGAGAACAAATTCTTCTTAAAAAAGTAAAGCAAAATGTATTTATGTATATTTTGCTTCGGCCTTTTTTACTTACTTTGATTTAACTAGGTTTCAACCAAAGAAAATGTCCTTTAGATGGTTTTTAAATGAAGAATTTTATTTGATTTATTCACAAAATTGATGATCTTGGCCATACTTGAGTGAAGTGTGCACGCAAGCACACACACATCTGTTTACCCAGACAAGAAAACGTTTCTGTTTTTTCTTTTCATGTGATCGTTCATTTCCAGTTCCAGCTGCAATTTTTAGTCCTTTAGCTTGAATTTTCATCCTCTGTTATTTTGAAGTACTTTATCATTTTTTGACATGTATTAGCTTTAATTATTTTTAGATAATTACCTCAATAAGCAACTACTTCAATATTCGTATAAAAAGATAGTGTTATTCCACTACATTTGCGTTTTAAGATTTTAGAGAAGTGAAAAGCCACTTTTTCTGTTTGAATAATGCTTGACGTTGCCTTCTGATACACCTAGATGAGTTCTCTCGTGTCCTGAGTATCATATTGTTAGATCTGAGAATTGATCTCCTTTTTAAATGATTTTCTTTTGTTCCTTGGTTTGGCAGCAGCCACAATTGATGCTACCTTTCAGATAACAGATGATGAATAGTATGCTTTCACTGTTGATATGCATCTTAACCTTTGATTGAGCAGATCTCTTAAAAAGTTGATGTACACCTTAGGCTTACCTTCAAATCTGAGAAGCAAGCTTAGGAGGGCGCATTGATTCTTTTAAAAAGCTTTTAAAAACGCTGAAAATCAAGATAATTTGAATAATTAGACAATAATTAACCATACACTAAATCTAAAGAAATCCCTTTAAAGGAAACTATTTAAAATAATGCAAATTTGAAAATACATATAGATGTCTCTTTTTTAACTGAAGAAAATGTTCTTCAACAAGAATTCCTCATAAGCCCTTGAGTTCTTGCATTTTCTATACCAGTTTATATTAACCCCATTATATCCAGTGCCAGTAACACCATGATCTTTATACATACATACATTGACTTTTTTTTTTGCCATCTTTTCTTGTTCTCTAAGGTTCTATAATGTTCTCAAGAAAAAGATACCAGTTAACATTTCCACATTTCTTCTAGCCAAAATCCTGCCTCTGAGGCATAAAACCATTTTACAGTTGTCGGTTGTAAAATCCTATTTCTGTTGTTGGCTAATTTTAAATAAAACAAGTTACTTCAAACTTATTCCCTCTGTTCTCTAACTAAAATTGAGATGTTTTTGAAAACAGTGATAGCTTAATTAATAATGTTTCTTTTTCAGTTACTTTTGGTAATATTATTTATTAGCTTTAGGTCTGAACTAATTTCTGTTATATTTTCCCATATAATAGATGTGTAAATTGAAAATAAGTTGATTTCATTACATTTTCGTGTCTGGATGAAGATTACCTTTCATATTCAGCTTTCAGAACAATTCTTTAAAGCAAAGCTTGTGTAATCAGAGTGACAAAACAGAATGTCATGCTTCTGTCAAAATGAACGAGATGGAATAGATCTGTCTATGCGGAAGATCTTTAGATAAAGAAAGCTCTGGCTCTAACAGTTTTTAACACTGTATCTTCTATATAAAATGTCTTCTGCTACTTTGTTAGTAGATAATTGGCAACCAGATAGGCTATGTAGGTGAGAAATCAATCTATGAGGACTTTGATTTTTCAGTCTTATTTAAAAATCCTTCCATCCAATCTTTTTTCATGTGCGTGTCTCTGCATTAGAGGTGTGGGCAAAGTAAGAAAAGGAAAAACAAATGAAATTGCTTGGAGTCATCCAGAGACAGCCATTGTTAGTGATCTGTGTGGCCTTGGTAAAGTTACTTACTCACTTTGTGTCTCAATTCGCTTATCTGTAAATCAGAGGTAAAGATACATACTTTGTAGGATTTTTGTGACATTTAAAAGGGGTAACTCATTTAGGATACTTGGAAAAGCGTGTGGCACATGATAAGCCCTCAGAGGCACACCAGTAATGTACCCATCTAACTTTTTCTCCTTTTACAAAAATGTGTATTGTTCTGGACTCGTTCCACATGGTTCTTGGGTTATCTGGAGAAATAGGAGAAAGGCTGTGGACAAGCCATGTGAGAAGAAGTCCATGTTGTCCAATCTGTGTAACACACTCATGCACAAATACTGCTGTTTCCAGGATGACAGTAGTTGGTTTTTTGTTTGTTTGTTTGGAGACGGAGTCTTGCTCTTTCGCCCAGGCCAGAGTGCAGTGGCGCAATCTCGGCTCACTGCAAGCTCCGCCTCCCGGGTTCACACCATTCTCCTGCCTCAGCCTCCCGAGTAACTGGGACTACAGGCACCTGCCACCGCGCCCGGCTAATTTTTTGTATTTTTAGTAGAGACAGGGTTTCACCGTGTTAGCCAGGATGGTCCGCCCGCCTCAGCCTCCCAAAGTGCTGGGATTACAGGCGTGAGCCACCGCGCCTGGCCCGGATGACAGTAGTTTATATGGCCCTTTTGCTTCCAGTTTTGATTTTTCTAGGGAGCAGTGTTACAGCATAAATCTCTGACCTGGATGGTATCGAGGTAATGGGAAGACCCAAGTGCTCCTACAGTAAGGCTTGATTACTCCAGTCCTCCATAAACCACCAATCCGTAATGATCCGTTTAAGAACTCAGATCTAAACTCTTACGATAGAGGCTCATTTATTGTAGACTCCAGTGGTAGAAGGAAATAGTGGCCTCAACTTCTCTTTCCTTTAGTCTCTTTTATGTTCGTAGGCTGGCCATTGGGCATTTCCTCGGATAGATACGTGGGGGATGGACGTGATGGTGGTGACATCTTTTAGGTGTTGAGAATCCTACCCATGTGTTACTTATTCAGAGAAACAGATTGGAAGTGTGTTGTAAAACAGCTTGGACGCTCTAATAGTCTTTGCCTGTGACCCGGATCCTGTTTCCTCTTAAGAGTGTTTAACTCCTGTTTTCAGGACTTAGGACCTAACCCTCTTTATTCTGTCTTCTCTAATACTACTTCATTTGAAGTGGGAGCTTAATTTCACTGACTTCCTTGAGTTCTTAGGAACTAGCACATTTTTGTGGTTTGTGATTACTTAATGAATTTGATTAACTTTTGCTGTCTTTAAGCCATAAGTTTAAAGGGGTGAAAATTAGAGTCACCTGGAGAATTTAACATATATGTCTGAAGTCTCTTCCCTGGAAATTAGAGGTAAAAGTACACATTTCAGGTAGGGTCTGAGCAAATTTATGTTACAAAAAATCTTTTCAGGGGATTATGATATGCTTACCTGATTAAAAAACACACCTTTAAAATATTGTCTATACTATATAAATAAAATGTGCTTGGTAATCACTTTCATTCTCTTATCTCAGTGAGTCACAAACAGAACTTTAAGAAGTTAACTCTGCATCATGAACATGAGTCTGTAGCAGTAAATCTTCTCTTACGTGGGAATAGCTTCAGACAAGTATATTTCTTGGATTCAAAGACGCATATTTTTCATGTTACTAAAATTGAGCTGTGGCTTATCAAATGTGTATATTTACAATGCTATTGTCTTCCCATCCAAGACTACTACTAAAATAATACTGATGTACCTTAAAACCAGTGACATCTTTGAATCAAGAAAATATAGCATTTCATCATATGACTGTGCTATGAATTTCTTTCTTGTGGACATTCAGGTTATTTCTAATTTTTCATATTCATGCTGTGATCCTAGAATTTTTCTTTTAAGATAAGTTTCTAGAAGTGAAACTCCTTGGTTAAATATGTGCAAATTTTAAGGCTTTTGACAACACCAACTTTCTTAGAACTTTTTTTGGGGTATCTGCTGTTTTGGCTTTTCATATTCATTTTCTTTGTTTTTCTGTTGCTAACTCTAGTTCAATAAAATGATGAATTTATATTCAAGTTCTTCTTTGTCTCTAACAGGCTTTTTGATAACCACTTTTATTTCACTGCTGCTTTGTCATGACTTGTTATCAGCTTTGAAGAAACTGGCCATCATTCCCTATTGTATATTCTTTATTATGGAGACATTTATCATAATATAAAAATTTCTTCTGTTCTTAAAATTTTGTACTTCACACAGCTGACATCACTCTCAATCATAAAAGACTGAATGTGTTCCCCTTAAGCTTAGGAACAAGGGTGTTTGCCCCCACCAATTCTATTCAACATTGTATAGGGCAGTTAGTTAAGAAAATGAACTAAAAAGCATCTAGATGGAAAGAAAGAAGAAAGTCTGTCTCTAGTCACAGATGGCATGATCTTGTTTATAGGAAAACCTAGGGAGTCTACACACAAAAATACTGTAACTAAACAAAATGAATTAGCAGGGTTGCAGGATACAAGATGAACATACAAAAGTCACTTGTATTTCTAGCAGTGGCCATCCCACAATGAAATTAGGATAACAATTTCATTTATAATCATCAAAAAGAAAATAATAGGAATAAACTTAAAGCATGAAATTACATAATGAAAACTATAAAAGAATTTTGAAAAAAAATGAAAGGTCTAAATAAGTGGAAAGTCATGTTCATGAGTTGAAAGACTTATTGTTAAGATGGCAGCACTCTACAAATTGACATACAAATTTAATCCAACTCCTAACAGTATCCTAGCTGGCTTTTTTTTTCTTTATTTTTTTAAATGTTTTTGCAGAAATTGACAGATTGATCCTAAAATCCATATGAAAATGCAAGGGACTCAGAGTAGCTAATACATCATAGAAAAAAATAGATCAAAGTTGGAGGACTCACACTTTCCCATTCCCAAACTTACTACAAACTGCATAATCCAGACAGTATGGTACTGACATAAAGATAGGTGCATAGATCAATGTAATTGAGAGTCCAGAAATAAACCTTTACATTTATGACACATTGATTTTCAACTAGGGCACCAAAATAGTAACTCTTATAACTCAACAACTAAACCTAGGAAAAAGGTAGGTAAAGGATCTGAGTAGACATTTACCCAAAGAAGATCTACAAATGGCCAATAAGCATGTGAAAAGTTGCTCAACGACGTTAGTCAGTAGCAGAATGCCAGTTAAAACCAGAAATACTACTTCACACCCAGCAGGACGGCTGCAATACAAAGGACAGACAGTAACAAGTGTTGGTGAGGATGTGGAGACATTAGAACCCTCATTAGTTGCTGGTGGGAATGTAAAGTGGTGCAGCCACTTTGAGGAACAGTTTGGCAGTTGCTCAAAATACTACACACAGAATTACCATGTCACCCAGAATAGGCAAACTCATACAGACAGAAAGTGGATGAGTCATTGCCAGGGCCTAGGAGTGGGAGGGAGTGGGAGGTGACTTGCATTGGGTATGGTGCTTCATTTTGGGATGATGGAAATCTTCTAAAATTAGATGATGTGATGGTGTATCACAGCAGATACAACTCTGTGAAGGTACTAAAAAACGAATTGTATACTTTTATAGTGTTAATTTTACGGCATGTGAATTATATATCAACAAAGCTATTATCTAAAGAATGAATACAGTGTTGCTAAAGGACCTAAGTGAGATCTTACTCTGCTCATCAGCCGTTGTCTCCAGTGGAGACCATGGCAAACACATGGCACATGCCGTGCCATGCCTGCCTTCTTTGCAAGTGGGGCACATCACAGATTGTTCATGGCTTCTTTTTCCTTGAGTCCAAGAGTGGCTTTAGGATACTTCTCAAAACAGTGCTTCCGATAACCCCTGGGAGTACATTGGCAAAGATCAGAAAGACATCATGGTGTTTCAGAAGACTACTCATAGTTCCCTTGTGTTGAAGGATACAGCAGTATTGAGTGGGGGACAAGGCTAGAGATCTGTCTATTCGTAAGGTTAGGGGTTTGGGGAGAGCACTGTATTTCAGTGGGGGAGCTGGGGAGAGCCTACGTCCGGCTGGGGTGCCACACAGAGTGCAGTCAGGCTGGAGAGATGTGTGGAAGGAAGCATAGTTAGCATTTGGAGGAAGGAGCCATAGTATTGCTTATAGACGATGGCAGTGGGATGGTTAGAGAATTGGGCCATCAGTGGGCTGAGGCCAGCTTTGGGGTGACTGGATAAAGAGGGATGCATGGCATCAGAAAGCCAGGAGAATGTGGTGTCCAGGAAGCCGAGGGATGGGGAATTGGAAAGAGGGCCTGGTGAACAATTGTAATGCACAGAGGAATGGGAAATTTCTTGAGATGGTTTACCTTATTTGAGAATAGTTTTAGTCAAGTGGTGGTGGAAGGAAATTGTGGCAAGTGGAGAAGTATACTGGATGTGAAAAGGTTTCCGATGGTGCAGAGTGCAGACTAAGGGAGGAGAAGACTTGATGTGCTCAGGGAGAGATGGTTGTAGGGCTGAGGGAGGCTCATGATTAGGGGGAGAGCACACAGTGTGGCTGAAGAGAGATGGCAGAGGGGCTGAAAAGGAGTGAGAGACACAGGCTGTCAGGTTGATTTTGAATGGGAAAGAGACTAGAAGAATCCATGTTTAAGTCATGACTGTTGAAGGGGTTTTCAAATAGGACGCTTGAGAAAAATACCGTTTCAGTAAATACAAGAAACATTCTCCAGCAGCACACTTAATTTGGCCCATTGGTTATACAGAAAACAAAAAACTGAAATAAAAAAGATTACTGTGCTTTCAGTGCACACACATCCAGTGTTCTGTTATTTACAGTTTTGACTGAAACAATAGAGATTGACTTGAAGAATATTCCTGTAACATGTCAGAAAATATATATGCAGCCTTTAAAAATGATGGGCATTAGCTTCATATTAGTGGTATAATGGGCTTCACAATAAATTATGAGAATATAAAAATTTTTTTCTAGATAGCATGATATTAATAGTCAGATTTTTACTTAAAAAGTGAGATGAAAGCACTGTAATTGTTCATTCTACTGCAGTTACATAATAATGCACTATGTAAGAAAAGTGATAAGTGTGATTATCTGAGAATTGTTGTGTGTTCCTACTTTTATTCTGTAAGAAAAATTTAAGTGCAGAAATTAAGTGTAAGATTTTTATGTCAGTCATTGTAAATTTTGTATTTGAATGCCCAAGTATTCTAAATATAATTTGTGGGTTTATTGAAGATTGTTAATTTCTTTTTCTTTGGGTTACTAGATATTTTCTGACATTTAGCTTGAAGTATATATTAGGAGGTGAATTAAAAATTTGGGGAGTATACTAAGAGTTGCGAACCTTTAACAATCCTTTTGTAATATTTCATTGTTACTTTTTGGCTTTTTTGGTTTTCATTTATGTGTTAGAGAGTAATATAAATTGAAGGAAAAAAGTTAAACCAGATAAATAATTTTCTCTTTTTTATTAAAGTTTACTCTTCTAAAAATATCTTATTTTGTTTTATAGGGATTTGTCTTGGCTGTTACTATGACACGGGAAGCAATTGATGAATTTCGGCGTTTTCAGCGTGACAAGGAAGTGAATTCACAACTATATAGCAAGCTTACAGTAAGAGGTCAGCAAGACGCTTTAATCCTGCTTAGTGTTTGCTTACTGTAATTATCATTTTAGAGTTAACATAACAAATGTATGAAAACATTTTAATTCTATTATTGAAAATAGTATTATGTGATCATATATGATATCTAATTGATTTCCTTATAATGCATTTTAGGGTAGATTTTTGTTCATTCTCTAGATGTTTGGATGTATGTTGTGTACACATATATGCAAATGCACACACAACCACACAAGCATGTACATATATTACTAATAATCATTTAATGTGCTCTATTGGTATATACGTATTTTCTGAGAGGCATAATGTCACTTTATCTAATATCTATCTATTTTAGTATTATATTTTAAACACACTCATAAAGGTCAAACGTCTATACCATGGCATTAACCTGTTCTTAAGTACAGAGGCCTTTGAACAACAGAAATAAATACCGTGATCCAAGATGATAACTGATGCATGCACGTTTCTCCGTAACCTTCATTCAGGGCCTTAACTCTTGCTTAACTTACATCCTTCAAGCACTTGTTTATTTGATTTTTCAGTCCGTAGTACAAAAAGAAGCAATGTACTAAGAAGAGAGTGGGGGAAACGATTACAAGTAGGCATAAGATAGTAAAAAACTGACTGAAAACCTTGGGAATGAGGGAGATGCTGAAAAACTGAATGGGTATTCATAATAACCCCAAGGCCTGTTTAAAAAGTTTACAGTGGATTTTTATCTTCTGTATGTAAGAGGACATTTACAATGAATTATTTAACTTGAAGTAGTACCGTCAAAAATGACTTATTTTTAACACCTTATTGGGCTGTATTTCACATAACATAAAATTCATCCATGTAAAGTATACAATTCAGTGTTTTTTGGTGTATTCATAAAGTTGTGCAGCCATCACCGTCATTTACGTTTAGCATACTTTTGACGTTCTCAGAAGGAGCCCTGAATACGTTAGAAGGCAGTGGTCATTCTTGCTGTTTCCCTCCCCACCCTACCCCAGCTCCAGGCAGCCGCTGTTCTCCTTTCTGTCTCTGTGGTTTTGTCCACTCTGCGCATTTCATATCAATGGAATTATGCAATATGTGGTCCTTGGTCACCAGCTGCTTTCACTGGACGTGTTTTCAAGGTTCATCTGGTAGTAGCATTCGTCAGTACTTTATTTCCTTTTGCTGCTCAGTAATATTCCAATGTATGATAGAGCACATTTTGTGTATCCATTCATTAGTAGGTGGACATTTGGGGTTGTTTCTATTTTGTGACCGTTGTGAATAATGCAGCTATGGACATTTGTGTACAAGCTTTTGTGTGAATATTGTTTTCATTTATCTTGGCCACATACCTAGGAGTGAGATTGCTGGATTATTTGGTAACTCTATGGTTAGCATTTTAAAGAATTGCCAACCTGCTTTCCTGATTGGCCACACCATTTTACATGCCCAACAGTGGATGAGGGTTCCAGTTTTCCCACATCCTCACCTGTACATTACTCTCTGCCTGTTTGGTTGTAGCCGCTGCTTTTTGATATATCTCATTGTGGTTTTGGTTTGTATTTTCCTAATGATTAATGATGTTGAGCATGTTTTCATTTGCTTATTAGCTGTTTGTATATCTTTTCTGGATAAATGTCTGCTCAGATCCTTTGCTGACTTTTTTCTTTTTTTGAGACAGAGTCTTGCTCTGTCGCCCAGGCTGGAGTGCAGTGGCGCGATCTCCCGCTCACTGCAACCTCCGCCTCCCGGGTTTGAGCGATTCTCCTGCCTCAGCCTCCCGAGTAACTGGGATTACGGGTGCCTGACACTGCCCCTGGCTGATTTCTTGTATTTTTAGTAGATACGGGTTTCGCTATGTTGGCCAGGCTGGTCTTGAACTCCTGACCTCGTGATCCACCCGCCTTGGCTTCCCAAAGTGCTGGGATTACAGGCGTGAGCCACACCCATCCCTTTTGCCAACTTTTTAACTGGGTTGTTTGATTCATTTTGTGTATGGGGTAAGGTGTGGGTCCGTATTCTTTTGTATGAATGTCAGGTTGTCCTAGCATGACGTGTTGAAAACAATGTTTTTTTCTCCATGGAGTTGAAAAATTATTAAAAATCTTTGATGCTTGAATGGTGGTGTAGTGGAGGAAGGATGAAGAAGGTGGTAAGCCTTAGTATTGGAGAAAAAAGCCCCCAAATGGCCCAGTAAATTGTGTATAACTTTGCATTGTCTTTGTAAGAATATAATATAGATCTATCTTATTTTTAAAATTGTTGTAACGGAGGGGCTAGGCAGAGATGTTCTTCTGGTGTATTAATTGTATTATTCAGAAATAACTAGAGTGGTGATGGCAGTGAAATGGCAGACTTGGCGACTCCATATGCCTGCCCTTCCACAGAAACATTGAAAATCAAGCAGAAACTGTTAGAACTAACTACTTCAGAGCTCTAGAAAAGCCAAAGGTTTACAGCACCCAGGAAATTGCTGCATCCAGAAAAAGTCAACCTAGAAACAGTTGGAAAGCTTTTTCCCTACAATCGCCCTGATCTCAGCACCTTCTCCCAACACTGTAACAAGGCACTAGTCTTGAAGATGATGGCCCAGGTTCCCAGTTTGCAGCTTATTCCAAAAGAATTGTTTCTGCCTCTAACCAGTTGGGGGACTACTTGGAGGGTTGACCCTAGGTGCTTGTCTTTTTTCACCTAGCTTGAACTCAGGGCAGAAAAGTAGAAACTTAGCGGCATTTCTCAAACATATGCAAGGCTAATGAACAGCCTATAGTACCCTAGGGCAAAAGATGACAGTCAGGCCAGACAGTAGGGTGTCAAATGCCAGGCAGAAGAAGCTGGGGAGGGAGTTGCTTTGGGAAATTTGAGCATTCAGGAATTCCCCTGTGTATGCTGGGGAATTTTGGAAGCGACATGCAAGCCAAGAACTGGCTAAAGTCTTTCCCTCTGGCCAGTCTCTAGGCTCAGTGCAAGTAGGAAGGGAAGGATGCAGCAGAGTTGTTAATGGCCTGGCTAAGTCTTCAGTGAGGCTGCCGCACAGAACCAGGCTCCAAAGCGCAGGACAGGTTTTGTTTGGGTTTGTTTCCTCCTCCCCCTGCCCCTCCTTTTTCTCTCTTCATTTTGAAGGAAACCTGTCAGAACACTGGCTGAATGTAAGAATGGGAGAGAGACTTTAGAGACCATCCATGATAAAGAATACACACTTTACAAAAATAGTGTAGAAAAATCAGCAGACAAACACAGCTACAGCATATAACAATAAAATCAACCAAGAAGAGGGAGCAATAGCTAATTTCCAGAATTACCAGATTATAATGTATGTCCAGTTTTCTTTTTTTCTTTTTTTTTGAGACAGAGTTGTGCCCTGTCGCCCAGGCTGGAGTGCAGTGGTACGATCTCAGCTCACTGCAACCTCTGCCCCCTGAGTTCAAGTGATTCTTCTGCCTCAGCCTCCCGAGTAGCTAGAATTACAGGCATGTGCCACCATGCCCAGCTATTTTTTTGTATTTTGTAGAGATGGGGTTTCACCATGTTAGCCAGGCTGATCTTGAACTCCTGACCTCAGGTGATCCACTTGCCTCGGCCTCCCAAAGTGCTGGGATTACAGGTGTAAGCCACTGCACCTGGCGTATGTCCAGTTTTCTACAAAAAACATTATAAAGCATGCAACAAAACAAAATGTGGCCCACTCCCAGAAGAAGGTAATAGTAACTGCCCCTGAGGAAAGCCAGACATCAGACTTAGGAGACAAAAAGTTTAAATCAGCTGCTTTAAATGTGCCAGGGCGCTCAAGGAAACCACGGGGATGTTGCTTAAAAGATATCAGGAGAATGATGTAGGAACAAGTAGAGAATTATCTAAAGGAAGCAAACAAATTCTGGCACTGAAAAGTATAGTAAGTGAAAAGAACACTCACTAGAGGGATTCAGTAGCAGAATTGAGCACACCAAAGAAACGGTGAACTTAAGCCTAGGTCAGTTGTATTTATCCAGTTTGAGGAGCAGAAAGAATGAAAAAAAAAAAAAAGAACAGCTCTTAAGAGACCTGTGGGACAGCATCAGGCATACCAAATGCACATGATGGAGATGGAAGAAGACGAGGAGAGAGAGAGAGGACAGAGAAAATATGTGAAGGAATAATGGCCAAAAACTTTCTAAATTTGATAAAAGACATTAATCTGTACATTCAGGAAGTACAGCAAAGCCCATGAAGGATAATATGAGAAAAATCCATAATGAGATACATAACCAAGCAGCTGACACCCACAGACCAGGAGAACACCCTGAAAGCAGAGAGAGAGAAGTAACTGGTCACACACAAGGAACCCTCCATAGGATTTATCAGAAGCCATGGAGGTCTGAAGGCAGTGGGTTGACGTTTTAAAAATGGTGAGAGAAAAAAAAAACCTGTCCATTAAGAATTCTGTATCTGGTAAAACTGTCATTCAGAAATGAAGAAGTTTTCTGGGCCTGGTGGTGCATGCCTGTAATCTCAGCACTTTGGGAGGCCGAGGCAGGTGGATAACCTGAGGTCAGGAGTTCAAGACCAGCCTGGCCAATGTGGTGAAACCCTGTCTCTACTAAAAATACAAAAATGAGCTGGGCATGGTGGCATGCACCTGTAATCCCAGTTAGGAGGCTGAGGCAGGAGAATCGCTTGAACCTGGGAGGCAGAGGTTGCAATGAGCTGAGATCGCGCCACTGCACTCCAGCCTGGGCGAAAGAGCAAGATTCCGTCTCAAAAAAAAAAAAAAGTTGTTAAGACATTCACAGATAAACAAAAGCTAATACGCTTTCATGCGTCTAAGGGCATTATCAAAAATGTAAAAAGAAAGAATGAGAGAAAATTGAATATCTGATAAGGATCCAGTATCCAGGATACATAAAGAACTCTTACAATTTCAACATTAGAAAGATAACCCAATTACAAAATGGGCAAAGGACCTGAACAGGCAGTTTTCTGAAGAAAATACACAAATGGCTAACATGCATGTAAAATGACAGTCAGTCAACAGCCTTAGACCAGAGGGAAGTGCAAATCTATATGAGACATCACCATACACCACTAGGTTGGCTATAATTTTAAAATATAGAATATCGAGTGCTGGAGAGGATCTGGAGAAATTGGAATCTTTGCACATCGCTTGTGGGAACAAAGTGGTTCAGCACCTGTAGAAAACACACTTTCAGTTTCTTAAATAGTTAAAAAGCATTTAAAGCAGGGACCCAGTGTTTATTTAGTGTTTATTCACTATTCACAATAGCCAAAAGGTGATAATAGCCCAGATGTTCACTAAAAGATGAGTGGATAAACGAATGGATAGCAAATTTCTACAATGGAATTTTATTCAGGCATAGAAATCATGAAGGGTTGCTACATGCTACAACCTGGATGAACCTCAAAACATTATGCTATGTGGAAGAAGCCAGATGCAAAAGATCCCATATTGTGTGCCTTCATCTATAGGAAGTATCTACAATTGGTAAATTAGAGAGATAAACTGCAGACTGGAGGTGGCCATGGACGAGCAGACGAAGGGAGCACGAAGCATCTGCCTAACAGGCATTGCGTTTCCTTTTTTGGTGATGAAAATGTTTTGGGACTTGATAGAGTTGGTCACACAACATTGTGAATACAGTCAATGCCAGTGAATGATTCACTTTAAAATGGCTTTTTATGTTAACGTTAGTTTCACCCAAAAATGGCATAAAATGTTGAGGAAGACCTTCTGCTGTTATGTCTTTTGTACTTCTGTGATACTTGAACTTCAGGTACTTTAAAAATAATTATCAGTATGTTTATTTCAAATGTACATGAAAATTTACCATTTAAGAAAAATTAGCCGTCATTGCTGGTCATCTAAGAAGTAGAAGTTTCACATGTCAATAATGAT
The DNA here is from genome assembly GCF_009828535.3 of Hylobates moloch. Taxonomy (NCBI): domain Eukaryota; kingdom Metazoa; phylum Chordata; class Mammalia; order Primates; family Hylobatidae; genus Hylobates; species Hylobates moloch. The sequence continues at coordinate 1,102,564 of NW_026652280.1, read as the reverse complement.
AATGATAGCTACTTTTTTACTTCCTTGCGTGTGTCAGATAACATTCAGAGTACGAGTTCTCATATGCAGCATCGTCCAAGCGAGAGTTGATGTGCTCTCCGAGTTCTAGATGAGAAAGCTGCGGTTCGTGAATAGTTTCCCGTGAGTCACAGTAGTTTTAGGTAGAGCTGGTGCTTGGACCTAGATCATTCTGACTCCAGTCCAGCGTTCTTTCAGCTGTGGCACACTGCTTCATGGCTGGTGGTTCTGATACAGATGTTTGATGAGTAAAATCTGTGGTATTAAAAAATGCATCAGTTTAGGCTTATTATTGAGCACAGTTTAAAATTTATTTTTTCATTAAGAATATTTGCTGTTGACCCCCTCCTCAGTTTCCAGTATTTCACAGTTACCTCTTTGAATGACATTGATGGCAGCCTCCTTGTGTGCCTTTCTGTAGTTTGCTGGACCATATTTACAACATTTGGACTGTGTCATTTTGGAGTTCTCAAGCACATTCTTATAGAAGTAAACTGGAAGAATGTTCTCTGTTACTCTTTTCTTTTGAAAAGGAAAGCCACTTATAAATATGCTTTGTTTGGAAGCAGAAAATATTTTAACCAGTGTCACAATCACACTGGAATTATTTTGAGTTGTGTTGTATTTTCTAATACTTTTTTGGGTGTAGGAATTTTCTGTGTATGTTGCTGTTAGTTTACTTTCTTCTTGTTTATGACTGCTTGTTTTTGTTTTGTTTTGTTTTTAGTAGAGGCAGGGTTTCACCATGTTGGCCAGGTTGGTCTCAAACTCCTGGCCTCAAGTAATCCACCCGCCTCAGCCTCTCAGAGCACTGGGATTACAGGTGTGAGCCACCATGCCCAACCTTTCTTAAAGTATACTTAAATCATTTTTGTTTCCGTGGTCTAACATCTGAGCAGCATTTGAAAAGGATCCATCCCAGTATTTCATTCAGGAACATTCAGTATACATCATGGTATTAGATTGGTGCAAAAATAGTTGCACCAAGTAATTGTGTCATTGAAAGTAATGGCAAAAACTGCAATTACTTTTGCACCAACCTGTATTTCTGCTATGTAATGATATTTCACAAACACCTTCCATTTATTAATCTCGTGTTTTTAGTCCTCTGTGGCTGGACCAAGGTAGATACTCTCAGATGTGGCCATATAGACTCAAGAGTGGTTATAAACACACACACACACACACACACACACACACACTCAAGTGGGTAGATATACTCAGGTGTGGCCATATAGATCCAGGAATGGTTATAAACACACACACACACACACACACACACACACACACACTCACACACACTCTCTCTCTCTCTCTCTCTCAAGTGGGTAGGTATACTCAGGTGTGGCCATATAGATCCAGGAGTGGTTATAAACAAGCATACACACACACTCAAGTCGATATATAAACTCATTACCACTGTTTCTTCTCAGGTCACCCTTAGAGGATCTGCGTGAATTCATTTCTTCATGATATATCGACTACAAGTTTTTCCATCCTTCCTTTTCACTTGAGATGTGTGTGCTACCTCCAGGTCTAACCAGTGCTTCTAACCAGGGAGATACTTCTTAGTCACTAAAGCCAGCTGAGGTCTGCCCCCCGCAGCCCTTGAACAGCCCTTAGCTGGGTCTGGCTGATGGGACTTTACCAGCGGTGCTGCAGCTCCTGGCCTGGCCCCAGCTCTGGCTCCAGCTGTCTGTTCTGCCTGAAGTGGGAAATGGACTCCTCACTGCTGATATTGCTCCATCTTTCCTTTGCGGTAGCACTTTTCCTTTCAAAGTAAAAAGTATTTTCAAAAAGTGAATCTGATGCCATTTTATGGCTTAGAACCCTTGAGTCGCATGTGACTCTCCAGCTCCCTGTGGCCTGGCTCTGGCCACCTGCTCCCGCTCCTTCTGTGATTTCTGAAGTGTGGTTGCACTGGTTTTTCCTTTAGTTCCTTGAATAGGCCTCTCCTTCTCCCTCTTAGAGACTGGCTTTTAAAGTAATAGCAACTCTGTCTGGAGGTTCTTGTTCTGTCCTGTACTGTTTGGACACTTCCTACTCAAAACTTCAGGTTTTATTAAAAGATTATCTTAGAGAGGTCTGCCTCGATTTCTTCCAATGTTATTCCCCACCCCAGCCCACACATATATCCCATGGCACCTGTACCTCCCTGTGGGGAGTGGCATTACTCTGAGGACTACTTTAATTCCTGGACTCTCAGTTTCATGAGCTTGGGGTCCTGGTTTCCCCCAGGGTAAGTAGAGTCATTGGCATGTGGTGAGCACTTAGTGAACTGAGGGAGTCAAGAAAGAAAGAAGTTCCAGATCCAGATGAAAGTGCTGAGCCCGGTCTAAGGCCAGGGGGCTGCCCTGTGAGGTGGCACCAGTTTGCGTTTCCATTGTGCCCACAAATGTCCTTCCTTGCCCACTCATTCCAGTTAAAAAATTTGCGTTGTTCATTTGTGATCTTTTTTAAATTACTTATTTAATACCTTTTGTTTCTTTATCTATTTTTATCTTATTACGATTTTTCTACTAAAAGGAATTTGCCTTTGTCATATGTAGCAAATGTTTTTACCTTGACTTTTTAAAAAAATCATTTTTCTTGGATGTAATGTCTAATTTTTATATAATTTAAATCTCCTGATCTTTTGTGATTTTTATTTTAATCTTAGAAAGTCTACTCATTCCCAATATAAGTGAGCATTGTGTTTTCATACAGTGTTTCTGGATTTTCATTTCTTGTAGTTAAGGTTTACTGCATTTGTAATTTTACGCTTAAGATGTATGCTCTGTGGAGAAGCGATCTTTCTTTTCTTTTTTTTTTCCCCACAAATGCTCAGCAGTTGTTTTGAAACCATGTTTAAAGTTAGCAGAGTTCTTCCCCAGACCTTTGAGACTTAACCAGGTTTGTTGTCCAAGGACTCAGAATTTGAGCTGGCTCCCCTGAACCTGTGCCTGTCAGCCTGAGCACAGTATGGGCCTTATGTGCACCAGAGCTAATGTCGAGATGAATTTTATGTTTTATGTTACTTAACATGAAAAGCCCCAGACTCCAAGTCATCCTTCAGATTCTGCATTTTAATTACCATGGGATACTGTGTATCTTTATTCTTACCCTTGGTCTTTTTTCACTGCTTTCAGAATTGACGTTCTTTTTTTCCCTTCGTAACCTGAAGCTCTTCTATCTATGGATTCCTCTCTGAATGTGCCTTCTTGCTCTCATTAAACTGTGGCTCTTTTCTGAGGGCCCACGTCCTAAACAGACTCTTTGGTGGCCCCAGTTTTGGCTCTTGTAGCCTTAGTGCCACTCCACCTGCAGTTAGGCCCCTCTTTCCAGCTCATTCTCTTTCGTGCCTGGACTTCAGTTCTTTTTCAACCTCCAGTTTATTGACTTTGCATCCTTTCTACTGTTCCTAGCCCCTTTGATCTTCTATTTGAAGAAGTCCAGTTGGTCAATTTCATTTATGATTGTGCTTTTGTTGTTCTAAGAACTCTTTACCTAACCCACGTTTACAAATGTTTCTGCTCTGTTTCTCCTGTTTTCTTCTAGAAGTTTTAGGAATTATACTTATGAATATCCATTTTGAGTCTATTTTTGTCTACTGTGCAGAGTATGAGTGTTCTTTTGCATATGGCCATTCAGTTGTCGTCAGTACTGTTTTTTGAAAAAGTGATCCTTTCTCTACTGCATTGCCTTTAAATTCTTCATGTAAGTTTATCTCTGGACCCTCTTTCTGCTCCATTGATCTCTGTCTGTAAACACCATGCTGTTTCGGGTACTGTTGCTTTATAATAATTTTTGAAATCAAGCCTTCCACCTTTGTTCTTCATTTTCAGAGTTGTTTTTGTTAAGGAAATACAAAGGGCCTACATCTAACAACTAATACTAGTGTATTAATACAACTAATTATTAATATAACTAATTAATACAACTAATACTAGTGTATTAATCGGCTTGCCAATTTCTACAAAAAAGCCTTCTGCAGTTTTGAGTGGGATTTCATTGAATCTGTAAATCCATTTGGCAGAGAACTGACATTTTAATAATATTTAGTCTTTTGACCCATGTGTGAGATACATCTTCCCCTTTAAAATTTTTTTCTCAGCAGTGTTTTGTTGTTTTTTGGGGGTTAGTTGTCTTTTATCTCTGCTTTTAAGATTTTGTTACTGGTTTTGAGCGATTTGATTATGATGTGCCTAGGTGTAATTTTCTTTATGTTTTTTATGCTTGGGGTTCATTTAACTTTTTGAATCTGTGGGATATAAGTTTCATTAAATATGGAAAGTGTTTAGCCTTTATTTCTTCAAATATTTTTTCTTCCCTTTCCAGTGTCAAGGTTTCCAGTTATACCTATATTAGACTGTTTGAGGTAGTGACACATTCATTGATGTTTTTAAATTTTTCTTTAAATTCTTTTTTCTGTTTTATTTTGCACAGTTCTATTGCTGTGTCTTCAGATTCACTATTCTTTCCTTCCACAATGTCTATTCTATTGTGTGTTAGTCTGTTCTCAAGCTGCTAATAAAGACATACCCAAGACCGAGTAATTTATAAGGAAAGAGGTTTAATTGACTCACAGTTCAGCATGGCTGGGGAGGCCTCAGGAAACTTACAACCATGGAGGAAGGAGAAGCAAACATGTCCTTCTTCACATGGTGACAGCAAGGAGAAGTCCAAAAAGGGTAAGAGCCACTTACAAAACTGTTAGAAAGCACTCACTATCACGAGAACAGCATGAGGGTAACCGCCCCATGATTCATTTACGTCCCACCGGGTCCCTCCCACAACACATGGGGAGTATAGGAACTACAATTCAAGATGAGAGTTGGGTGGAGACACAGCCAAACCATATCATACTTTAATTTCATGTGTTGTATTTTTTATTTCAAGCGTTGTTTTTTTGTGTGTCTGGAAGTTTGATTTGGGTCTTTTTTGTATCCTTCATGTCTCTTAACTTTCTGATCGTGGGAATACAGTTTTCATAGCTATTTTCATGTCCGTGTCTGCTAATTATAACATTTGTGTCAGTTGTGGGTCAGTTTTGATTGAATGGTTTTTCTCCTCGTATGGGTCCTATCTTCTTGCTTCTTTGCATGCCTATTAATTTGTTATTGGATGTCAGACATTGTGAATTTTACCTTTTTGGGTGGTGGATATTTTTATATTCCTGCAAATATTGTTGAGTATTGTTTTGGGATGCTATTCAGCTACTTGATAGGCCTTTCTTGCATCATTGGACAGATCTGGGGCATGCTCCATGGGGTTGGTTATTCCCCAGCGTGAGGCCAGACGTGCTCTGTGGGTCATGGGCTTCTCCAGTCTGGCTGGAAGGGCACTTTGTGAACATGGGCATTCTTTGTTCCTTTTGGATATCCCCCTGTCACTGCCTTCCTTTGTGGACATTGACTTTTTCTCAGCATCCAGGCATGTTCTCCTTCAGGAACTCTGCCCTGGCCCTTCCTTCAGCCTGCATGCTCTGTCTTAGATGCCTGTTCGTGACCTCCCCACTGTTTCCTGACTCCTGGCTCCAATGCCACCTTTTCTAGGAGTCCTCTCCTAAGCCTGCAACAGTCACAAATGCCCACCTTTGCCCTCCGCCAGCATCCTGGGCCGTGTGCTCTCCCCTCATTTTTCCATAGCACCTGCTACATTCCAGCATGCCATATACCCTTTAAATGTGTGCCGTTGTCACTAATGTAGCGCAGGTGCCTGCAGTAGGTACTGGAATGTAGTAGGTGTTGAGGAAATGGGTTAAGTACTGTCTTCAGATTTTGTGGAGATTTGTTGTGCTTCTTTAAGTATGTTCTCAGTGCTTTAATACATTTTAGGATTTCATCCATTTGAATTCGCTTCTGTGGAGTGTTTTACAGCCTAGAGTAGTAATGCCATCTACATCATAAAATAAATTGTAACTTTTTGTTAAACTAGAATTTTTACCAGTATTTACTAGGTAAGAAATTTTAGAATTAGCTAGAAGATAACAGTAATTTTGTTCAACTCAGTTTCTTGGAATTATTTTTAGGAACATTTATATGAAATATGTGGATGTTGTGGCCTGCAAAGAAACTAATACGCTCAGGTGACACAGTTTTACATGAGAAAGCTCCGGCCTGGACCGCAGTGTTTTTGACTTACGTTTCACACACCTTTGCAAGCAGAATGGAGAGGAATCCTAGTTTGTTCACTCAGCCACTTCATCACGAAATGTTTATTGTGTACCTGCTTAGGGCTTTGGCACATCCCATTTACTTAACTTAAACGATATGCCTCAAGCTCTACAGAGATACATGGATGTGAGTAATTTGGTAATGAGTCTACCTGCTTTTGCAGTTGAAGATCTTAGAGATCTGTTTTGTTTCCTTTGATCAGCATATTTATTTAGTTTAAATGTGAGGTGGTAAACTATCATCTCAACTAAATTTGTTTATAGAAAAGTAAGTTATACTTTATTTCACTTTAATGGATGGATATTAAGATTTAATGCTTAATTACTAGAAGTATTAGAACCTTCTGTTCATTATTGTTGTTCTTACATTAACAAAAAAATCAGTATTGGCTGGGTATGGTGGCTCATGCCCGTATTCACAGCACTTTGGAAGACTGATGTGGGTGGATTGCTTGAGCTCAGGAGTTTGAGACCAGTCTGGGAACACGGTGAAATCTCATCTCTACAAAAAATACAAAAATTAGCTGAGTGTGGTGGTGCGTACCTGTAGTCCCATCTGCTCCAGAGGCTGAGGTGGGAGGATCACCCGAGCTAGGGCGGTCGAGGCCGCAGTGAGCCGTGATTGTGCCACTATACTGCAAACTGGGTGACAGAAAATAATAAAAAAGGTTACTTAATTATCTACCACTCGTACCTTGTGTGTGTGTGTTTGGATATAAACACGTTTCTATCCTTAGTTGCTAGCATTCGTGTTCAGTAGGTCTTACTTTGCTATGTGCCTTAATCCATTATGACATTGACTCATTTTAACTACTTAGGACTAGAATGGTTGTAAATTCCTTTGATTTTAAAATGGGTTAATTTTTTATAGTAAATCCACAAACCAGTAATGTGGTCATTTATTATTATCAAGTCTGTTCTGTACATAATCATGTGTGCTAGACTTTGACACAGCTGCAGTGCTGTGGATGTTTTACAAACACGTGACTCCCTCCTTGTGCTGTGGTGGCACATCGGCTACTACGTCACTGGCACAGTAAGAATTTTTCAGCTCCATTATCATCTTATTTTCCCCAAAGTGGCTGTATTTTATTTTGTTTTTATTTTTATCTTTTAAATTTTTGTGAGTACTTAGTAGGAATATATATTTGTGGGTTACATGAGATATTTTGATGCAGGCATTCAATGGGTAGTAATCACATCAGGGTAAATGGGGTATCCATCCCCTCAAGCATGTATCCTTTGTGTTACAAACAATCCACTTACACTCTTTTATTTTAAAATGTACAAATATTTTTGACTGTAGTCACTTTGTTGCTCTGTCAAATACTGTCGTATTCATTCTTTCTATTTTTCGTACCTATTAACCATCCTCGCTTCCCCCCACAACTCCCACTAACCTTCCCAGCCTCTGGTAATCATCCTTCTACTCTCTGTCTCCATGAGTTTAATTTAATATGGGTAAATTTTGGATATGCATTTGGAAAGAAGAAACTACATGTCATAAAAGTATATTTCAGTTGCACTTTAAACCTATCATAGGATCTGAAATTTAGTGGATACTCAGATATTTAAATATTGATAGCATTGTAAGCACATTATTTACAGATATATATATAAAATATTACTGGTGTTAATGTGGGTTATTAAAAGCTTCACAGAGGTTAGACTTGCTGTGTAATTGAGTCTGGGAAGGGAGGGATTTCAATCCCAGGGAGCAAATGCTGGGAGCTTCTGCGAGTAAGTAGAGGGCACCCTACAGTGGAGGGATGAGGTTCCCGGTGAGGTAGAGCAGGGGCCAACAGACGTGGAGGAGCCAGCTGGTAAAGCCTGGCAGTTAGCTTAGGGTCTGTTTTGAGGACCTTGTATTTTTAGATACAAATATGATTATCTTCTAAATAATTGTCATAGAATGGAATTTTTTTGGGGGGGATAAACACAGTCCTTAGTTTTTTCAACTCATTCATTTGGAATTAGGGAAATTATAATATTATATTTTCTTTACACAGGCAGAAATTAATGACTGATAGTGGGGTTGGTGGGCAGGTTATATGTTTAAGAAGCATTGATATAAGAATAGGTAGTTATGGCCGGGCATGGTGGCTCACGCCTGTAATCCCAGCACTTTGGGAGGCCAAGGCGGGTGGATCACCTGAGGTCAGGAGTTCAAGACAAGCCTGGCCCACATGGCAAAACCCTGTCTCTACTAAAAACACACACAAAAAATTACCGGGTGTGGTGGCGGGCGCTTGTAATCCCAGCTACTTGGGGGGCTGAGGCAAGAGAATCGCTTGAATCCGGGAGGCGGAGGTTGCAGTGAGTCGAAATCGTGCCACTGCACTGCAGCCTGGGCAACAAGAGTGAAACTCCGTCTCAAACAGCAGCAAAAAAAAAGAATAGGTAGTTATTTGGTATACATTTAGATCTTTCTCAGAGGAGCCCATAGAACTTGTTGTTCATGGGAACAAGTGAGATGAATGCTTTTCCCCTGTGAGGAAAAACCCACTTATGCTATTATGTTTCTGAAGAATAATGGAAGGGAACATTTATTGCTAGAAAGATTTAGTGGAAATATTTAATTGAAATAGTTTAGAGAGCGGAAAGTACTGTTGTTACCTCACTTGGTGATACCGTTTGGCTGTGTCCCCACCCAAATCTCATCTTGAATTGTAGTTCCCATAATCCCCATGTGTCATGGGAGGGACCCAGTGGGAAGTAATTGAATCATGGGAGTGGTTACCCCATGCTGTTCTTGTGATAGTGAGTGAGTTCTCACGAGATCTGATGGTTTTATAAGGGGCTTTTCTCCCTTTGCTCAGCACTTCTCCTTGCTGCCACCATGTGAAGAAGGACGTGTTTGCTTTCCCTTCACCATTATTGATTGTAAGTTTTCTGAGGCCTCTCCAGTTATGCTGACCTGTGAGGCAATGAAACCTCTTTCCTTTATAAATTACCCAGTTTCGGGTCTGTCTTTATTAGTAGTGTGAGAACGGACTAATATACTTGGTAATAGTCACTATTAACTAGTTCATTAAAAAACAAAAAGCTGATCATACACGACTTACTGAGTGTGCACTTGATAGTATATTGAATAGGATAGTTTTAAGAAAAAAATATGTCATTAGATTTAAATACTAGCGTTTACATCGAAATGTCTTTGCTGCTGTATTTAGAGCTTCCTTCTCTATCAAGTGCAACTCTGAGATGATTAAATTTTGAGTGTCCATTTCCTAAACACTTTGCATCATTGATTGCTCTGTGGGATTACTGAGGCCAGGTGACAGTTGTGTGTTTTATATGTGCACAGTGACTCTTAAAATTGAGAGATTTTTCTGTTGTTACCAGCCTCTCTCATATCTGATATTAGTATATTACTAGGATCAGTTGTCAGCTCAGTTAACAAAGTGTTGGCCAGAAATCAAATACTTAATGTTAAGTGTGGGCTGTTAGAATGTGGCAGAAACGGTAATTCGTGCTGGACCTTCACTGGTGGACAGGTGTGTGAAAGCAGGTAACTTTCCTCCCCTGTCTTCTCTGTCCAGTGCCTTAAATGTTCTTTGGCAAAGAGGACAGCAAATAAGTTATTCAAGAAGCTAGGACTTGATAACAATATGATCATTTCTTCAAAATTTAGATATGTGTACTTTGAGCAGATATATAAGGCAGGTGGTCATCCTATTTTGTTACTGTACTCTGTTTAGCTTTCTAATACTTTGTTCATTATGTAATATTAACATTTTGAGAACTTTTTATGCTGTATTTGATCATAAACTTTTTTCCTTAAACATGTAATTGAAGGTAATTTCCATAGAAATTAATCGTGATCACTATATAATGCCTGAAAACTAAAGGCTATTAAATATGTTAACTCTCTTACTGTGTTACAGAATAATAAATCTCTCAGAAATGTTAGATCTTAATTATAGAGTCAGAAAGGATATGTTTTCTCTTCAAAATGTTTTAAAGTTATTTACTGTATTATGTGTTATGACTGTAGTGTTTTTCTCTCCTTTTAAGATGTGTTGATTACAGAGAATGTGAAAAAAATAGAAGGAAAGAAGGGTGGATTGGATAGCTAGGAGAGAGAGTGAAATTAGATGATGAAGTAGGAACTTTAGGTCAGTGGGGCATCTCTACTGCCGGATGCTTTGCTGTGAAAAGCATAGCAGTGGGGGAGGAGGCCTGAAGCTCCTAATGCTCATAGGAATTAAAGTGAACATTGTTTTGTGAATCTGTTTTCTGGTTATGTGTAGCATACGATTAATGATTTTAAAGCTCTGTTAAGATTTGTTTCACACGTAATTCTAAAGAGCATTGCTATTTTATAATATAAATAAAAATAGCTTCAGCCCTTATTGGCTTGTATAATTGAGGCATGTAGAAAAAAGTACAACATAATGCATATAAAAGTTTTGATATCTCCAAATCTTTAGGAACAGTGTGATACTACTGAAATACAGCTGCTTTAAGAGGTATTTGGGAAGTACGATCTTCTAACAAGTTGGATATGGGTCTAAAAGTCAGTGTAATGAGTGTGATGTTAGTTTTCTATAGCTGTCAACATAAACCGAATGTAAAAGGAAGGAGCATTTTCCCTGGTTAGGACAATAATTACAAAAATGTAAAATTAACACACAAGGCCATTGCTAGTCTTAAAAGAGAGTGAGACAGGGAGAGAGTGAGGAAGTGAGGGAAGGAGGTTGGGAGAGGCCCAGGGAGAGAAAGAGGGGCAGAGACAGAGAAGGGGAGGAAGGGAGGGAATGAATTTGCCTGTTTTGTTACCTAAGTATGTCCCTAATTATGTATGCAACATTCATCTTCTCTACATCATATTATACATGATATTTAAGTATATATGAAACTTTATCAATGACTATTCTACATTAGATATTTTGTAGATAAGAATTTATTCACATAGAGAAATCACTTTTAGTAATAAAGCTTTAGATCCAACTTTTTCAGTCCTCTCCTGTGTTGGTAAAGCTATTAATAGAGGGTGATTTTATATATAATTTGCTTTATTTCTTTTTTGGTCAGTTATGTGCTAATTAATGCCATTTATGATATTAACTTAAGGATTTTTACATCTCTGTTAAGTTTTAATGCTCAAACCATTTAGTAATATTTCTGATCATTGTTGACTTGGAACTGAAACAATTACAAAACATGGAAATAACCTTCAGAGTGTAGTCCCCTTTTAAATTACTCTGAAGAAATTCTCCCTCTGTGTTTTTATTGGGAGATAAAAAATTATTTGAGAGTTAATTGTTAGTGACTGTCTGAAAGTAAAAGTATATAGGGAAATTTCTAAAGTTTTTTTTTCCGTAGCTTATTTCTAAAGTAATTATTTTTTAGTTGAAAGTTGAATTTGGATGTGCTATTGTTACTTTGAGTTGACTGTACTTCTTCTTTTTTTAAGGTAAAGTGCAAGTTAAGAGTTCAGACATACAAGTTGGAGACCTCATCATAGTGGAAAAGGTTGATGAATTTTTAATATATTTTAGACCTATATATGCTAGTTATTAATGTTTAGCCTGATTATAAGTAACTTCTGAATGTGAAAGAAATTGAGATATGTATTTTGAATCATAATATCCTTGTGTAAGATTTGTTGTATATGAAGAAAAATCTAGATTTTTGTATACTCTGTTTTGCTAAAGTATATTTCAGTGTGTGCAGGCAAAGTCATATTTTTCTGAAATAAGATGGTTAACTACTTAATGTTGCATTATCAAGATTATTTTATATCATCACAGAATTGTATTCGAACCTGTTTATAATACTGTGCTTCAGTTTTCAGAACTTCCTCCTACAGAGATAATCATCCCTCATTATCCATGAGAGAGTAGTTCCAGGACCCCACCAAGGATACCAAAATCCACTGATGCTCAAATTTCTTATATAAAGTTGAATAGTCTATGCATCAGTAAATCCTCTGTATACTTTAAATCAGTGGTACCCAACCTTTTCAGCACCAGGAGCCAGTTTTATGGAAGACAATTTTTCCATGGACCAAGGTTCAGTGGGCTTGGTTTTGGGATGAAACTGTTCCACCTCAGATCATCAGGCATTAGATTCTCATGAGGAGTGTGCAGTCTAGGTCCCTTGCATGTGTAGTTCACAATAGGGTTCTTGCTTCTGTGAGAATCTAATGCTGCTGCTGATCTGACAGGAGGCGGAGCTCAGGAGGTAATGCTGGCTTGCCCTCCACTCCCCTCCTGCTATGCAGCGCCATTCTTAAAAGCCCCGGGATTAGGGACCTCTGCTTTAAATCATCTCTAGTTGATTTATAGTACTTAATACAGTGGAAATGCTATCTAAATAGTTATACTGTATTTTTTTTATTTTTGTTTATTCTTATTTTTTATTTTTATTTTTTCCTGAATATTTTCTCTCAATGCTTGGTTGAATCCCGATCTGTGGAACCCATGGATACAGAGGGCCAGCTGTAGTTATATTACACATAATTATTGGATATAATTCGTATAGTTAAAAAATTTAAGAGGGAAAAGTGAATAGAAGTAAAAGCATTACAAAAGAAAAAGTTTAGATCAATGTAGGAAGAAGCTATAAGAAAAACATCAAAGGGCCAATGTGGAGATCGTCAGGGCTGCTGGTGGTGTGGAGAGTGACTGAAGGTGCAGGCTGCATCTGGAGGGAGCTGGTGGTATGGATAGTGACTGAAGGTGCAGGCTGCATGTAGGGGGAGCTGGTGGTGTGGAGAGCGACTGAAGGTGCAGGCTGCATGTGGGGCTGTTGGTGGTGTGGAGAGTGACTGAAGGTGCAGGCTGCATGTCGGGGGAGCTGGTGGTGTGGAGAGTGACTGAAGGTCCAGGCTGCATGTGGGGCTATTGGTGGTGTGGAGAGTGACTGAAGGTGCAGGCTGCGTGTCGGGGGAGCTGGTGGTGTGCAGAGGTGACTGAAGGTGCAGGCTGCATGTCGGGGGAGTGCATTCAGAGTGCTCTCATCTGTCTCATCCCCGACCACATGAGTGCGCAGGACACCTGTGTCTGTGTTAAGGGAGTTCGTTCCCAAGTGCTCTCATCTGCCTACTTCCATGACTGTGAGTTAAAAGGGCTCAGGTCAGACACAAGAAGGAAGAAATTGGAAACCCAGGAACACATATCAGAGGAAACCAACTGAAAACAGATAATAAAATGCAGACGTACATTCTAATGGTCTAAATACAGCAATCGAGACAGAATGGGTAAAAAAAACAAAAAAACCAAGATGCATCTCTGTGTGAAAGTCTCTTCAAATATGGTGACGTAGATAGGATGAAAGTAAAAGGATAGAAAAATATATACAACGTAAAATTAAACAAAAGTAGTAGGAGCTATGTTAATGTCCAAGAAAGTGTACTTCAGAGTGAAGAAAATTACTACAGACAAAAAGAGATATTATACAACAATAATAGGATTAATCCATCAGGAAGATACAATGATCCTAAATTGGTACCAAACAACAGACCCATAAAACTCGTGAATCAACAACTGTCAGAGCTGAAAAAAGTAGACAAGTCCAGTTACAAGTGGGTACTTCAGCACCACCCTTCAGGCGTTGGATAAAAGTAGTGGACAGACGCTCCGCAGTGATGTGGAAGATTTGCATAGGACCAACCAGCAGGAGTTGCCTCGCATGCATAGACCACCATACCTGTCAATAGGAGAGAACATATTTAAAGTGTCTATGGAATATTCACCAAGATAAGCCATTTTATGTACCATAAACCTCAATAAATTGGAAAGAATTGAAATCACACAGAGTGTGTTCTCTCACTATAATAGAATTGTTAAAAATCAGTAACAGAGGCAACAGGAAAACTCTAAAACATGGAAAGTGAACAGCACACTTTGAATTAATTTATAGGATAGATAGTCACAAGGAAACCATACAGCTGGGCAAAAATGAAAATTCTGCATTCTGGAATAAGTGGGATGCATGTAAGGGCACTGCTGGGAGGAACTCTGTAGCATGAAACTCTATGGGGAAACAAGCAGAGGTCTTGGGTCAGTAATCTAAATCCCTACTGCAAGAAACTAGGAGAAGACAGCAAAGTTAAACCAAGGCAAGCAGAAGGAAGGGAATAATAAAGATACAAGTAGAAGTCAGGAAAATGGAAAATAGGAAGACAAGATAGAAAAACAATGAGTACAAAAGCTGGTTCTTCTAAATAAGTTAATAAAATCCATAGACCTCTAGCAAGCAAGACTGATCAAAACAAAAAGAGTGATGTCACAAATCAGCAGTATTAGTAATGAAATAGGGGCTTTCACTATAGATCCCGCGGCCGTTAAAAGGATAGTTACGAAATACTACAAACACCTTGATGTCCATAAATAGAAGAAATGGACAAATTCTGAAACCATAAAGTATAAGAATTCAGTCAAAATGAAATAGACAATATCAGTAGTCCTGTAGCCAGTAAAGAAGCTGAATTAGTAATTTAAAGCTCTAGGAAGGAAATATCTAGGTCCAGGAGAATTCCTTAAAACCATTACAGAAGACTTAGCATCAACTTTGCACAGTTGTTTTCAGAAAATAATTGAGAATGATACACTACCCAACTCATTTTATGAGGTCAGGAATATCTTTATCTCAACACCAGAAAAAAAGACAGTACAATAAAAGAAAACTACAGCCCAATTGGTATCAGCAGTATATAAAGAAGAGTAATACATCACAACCCAGTACAGGTTATTCCAGGTATGTAAATGTGGTTCAGCATTCTAAAATCAAGCAGTGTAATCTACCCTATCAACAGAATAAAGAAAACTCACACGATCAGTTGTTGCAGGAAGACCATTTGACTTAACCCAACACTCATTCATGATGAAAACTCTGAGCAGGTTGGATTAGAGGGGGAGTAACCATATCTTGTTTAAAAAGAATTTACAAAAAACCTGTAGCCAACATACTTAATGGCGTAAGACTGAATGCCTCCTTTCTGAGACTGGGGACAAGGATGTTTGCTGTTACTACTCTTACTCAATGGCACTTCTAGTCTGTAAGGCAAGAAAAGATGGATTAGAAAAGAAATGTCTCAATTTGCAGATGACATAACTGTATACATGTACATAGATACATGTATGTATATGTTGAAAACCCCAACGGATCTATAGAAAATCTCCTGGAACTAGTGAGTTCAACATGGTGTCAAGTTATAAGATCGATGCACAAATATGAACCTCATTTTTATATAATAACTGAAAATGTGGGCAGAGAAATTAAAAATGCAGTACTCTTACAGTCATTGCTATGAAAATGAAATCTGTGCTGAAACTTACAATGTGTTGATAAAAGTAATCTAAGAAAACATAAGTAAATAGACCCATCTCTTTTTCGATTGGAGCATTCTACATTCCAGTTTTCCCAAAATTGTTCTGTACACTTAATACCATTCCTATCAAAATCTCAGCAGGGTTTTTTTCTTCTTATTTTTAAAGACATAGATTATCTTATTCTAAAACTAATTCGGAAAGGCACAGGTTGTAGAATAGCTAAACCAACTTTAACAAGGAAAATAAAGTGGGAGGAATCACCCTTCTTGATGTTAAGGCATATTGCATAGTTACATTAGTCAACATAGTGTGGAAGAAGGATAGAAACAAAGGTTAACAAAACATTATAGAGAAACCAGAATTAGACAAAGGTGTGAAAGCAAGTGGAGAAAAGGTAGCCTTCTCAAATGGCGCTAGGCATCCCGAGGTTAAAAAAAAAGATCATGGACTTAATGTAAAATGTGAAACTGCAAAACTTTTAGAAAAAAAAATATAAGAAATAGGAAAATACTTCTTAGACTTGACACCAAAAGGACAATGTGTAAAAGGAAAAATTGATAAATTGCATATCATTAAAATTAAAAATGTTTGCCTTGTGAAAAACCATGTGAATACAATGAAAAGCTACAGCTGGAGAAAATATTTGTAAACCATATATTCGACAAAGATTTCTATCTAGAATATATAAAAACTCCTAAAACTTTTTAACAGTAAACAAAAAAAAATTTGAAATTAGAAAATGAGCAAAAGATTTCAAGAGACATTTTGACAAAGATTTACAGATAGAAAATAAACACATGTGCCGGGCATGGTGGCTCATACCTGTAATCCCAGCACTTTGGGAGGCCAAAGGGGGCGGATCACGAGGTCAAGAGATCGAGACCATCTTCACCAACATGGTGAATCCCTATCTCTACTGAAAATACAAAAATTGGTTGGGTGTGGTGGTGTGCGCCTATAGTCCCAGCTACTTGGGAGGCTGAGGCAGGAGAATCGCTAGAACCTGGGAGGCAGAGGTTGCAGTGAGCCGAGATTGTGCCACTGCACTCCAGCCTGGTGACAGAGTGAGATTCTATCTCCAAAAAAAAAAAAAAAAGTAAAACACATGAACAGGAATTCAACATCATTAGTCATCAGGAAATGCGAATTAAAACACAATGAAATATCAGTACGCATCTATCAGAACAGCTAAAATGAAAAAATGGTGACAATACCAAATGTTGGAAACAATGTGAAGAAGCGGATCACTTGTATATTGCTTGTGGAAATACAAATAATACAGTTATTCCAGAAAATCACTGGATAGTTTCTTAAAAAAAAAAAACTATCATACTACCCAACAGTTGCACTTCTGGACCTTTATCACAGAGAAATGTAAAATTATGTTGATACAAAAAACCTGTGCAGGAATGTCTGTATCTACATTATTCACAGTAGCTCAATTCCAGAAAGTCCATATATCCCAGGTGGGTGACTGGTCAGAGAAGCAGCTGTGCATTCACACCGTGGCATGCGGTGTTAGGAGAGCACAGGGCTCCTTGCTCTTGTGCCCCTAGTCTTGAGGGGAAGCAAAAAGAAACAAAAAGTGTCCAATAATTATTTGAAATTATCTAGTTTGTTTATGAGTACTCCATAAAAATAAGACAGAATAAGGACATAAAGAGTCTGAATAGGAAATTTTTAAAAATACTTTTAAAGGCCGGGCATGATGACTCATACCTGTAATCCCAGCACTTTGGGAGGCCAAGGCGAGAGGATCACATAAAACTAGGAATTTGAGACCAGCCTGGACAACACAGACCAAAATTTAAAGAATCAGCCAGGCGCAGTGGCACACATCTGCTGTCCTAGCTACTTGGGAGGCTTAGGCAGGAGGATTGCTTGGGCCCAGGAATTCAAGGCTGCAGTGAGCCGTGATCATTGTTGAAACGTACTAAAGAGACCAAAGTAAATGTAAAGACAGTTCATGCCCATGGTTAGAAATATATGTTATTCAAAAGGCGGCGTTCCCTAAATTGATCTATAGATTCAGGGTTATCCCGCTCAAAATCCCAGTTGATGTCTTTGCAGAAATTGACAGGCTGATTCTGAAATTCATATGGACATTGAAGGGACCCAGAATGGCCAAAACAATTTTGAAAAAGATGGACAAACTTTGAATACTTGCACTTCACTATTTCAAAACTTAATACAGATTTACAGTAATCAGCATTTACAGGAACTAGCATTACATTGAGAATCCAGAAATAAACTGAAATTTATGGTTAATTGATTTTCGGCAAGAGTGCCTAGAAAATTTACCAAGGCGGGACTGTGTTTGGGCGGGTGCTTTTTTGGCCCCATGTTCTTTATGAGATACATCCATGTTGTTGTGTGTAGTTGTTACCCACCCATTTTGGTGTTACATAGTGTGGTTTTTATCTGTTTTCCTGTTGATGGGTTTTTAGGTTACATCTAAGTTTTGCCTATCATGAAGGATACTTTTGTGTCATATTTGACTATATTTCTTGGTGCACACATTCCACACATTGCTGTTGCAGGTGTGCCTAGGAGTGGAGCTGCTGTGTTTTGGGTTATGCAGTTCTGCTGTGGTAGACGCTGCACGTGGTTTTGCAAAGTGGTGTACCAAATTCTACTCCAATCAGCAGTGCCTTGGCATATTTGCCAGCATGTGCATTTTCAGCCTTTTAAAGTTAGCATTTCTGATATGGATGTAGAAATGTTTTTTTTTTTTATTAAGTTCTGGGATACATGTGCAGAACGTGCAGGTTTGTTACATAGGTGTACACGTGCCATGGTGGTTTGCTGCACCCATCAACCCGTCATCTACATTAGGTATTCTGATGCTATCCCTCCCCTAAACCCAGAGTGAGCAGGCAACCTACAGAATGGGAGAAAATTTTTGCAATCTGTCCATCTGACAGAGGGCCAATATCCAGAATCTACAAAGAACTTAAACAAATTTACAAGAAATAAAACAACCCCATCAAAAAGTGGGCAAAGGATATGAACAGACACTTCTCAAAAGAAGACATTTATGCAGCCAACAAACATGAAAAAAAGCTCATCATCATTGGTCATTAGAGAAAAGCAAATCAAAACCACAATGAGATACCATCACACGCCAGTTAGAGTGACAATCATTAAAAAGTCAAGAAACAATAGATGCTGGAGAGGATGTGGAGAAATAGGAACGCTTTTACATGTTGGTGGGAGTGTAAATTAGTAGAAGTGGTTTTAATGCATATTTCTTTGAAGTCTAATAAGATTCAGTACTTTTTCACATGATTTTGTGTGTGTCTGTCTTTTATGTGACAAGCCTGCTAAAATCTCTTGGCATTTCTCTTCTGAGTTATTCTTTCTTTTCTTATCAGTTTGTGGGCTTTTATGTATTCTGGGTTGGAGTCGTTTGTTAGTTATATGTGCGTTGCAGATATCTTCCTCTTCTTTCCTGACAGGCTGTGTTGAACAGAAATTCTTAAGTTTAATGAAGTCTGCTATTATCTTTTCATGTAAGGTTAGTTTTTTAAGACACTTTTTGTTGATGGTCTTTATTAAGCATCCTTACTTCTCAAAAAGTCATGAAAATATTCTTGTCATGATTGGTGAATGATGACAATTCAGTGGGGAAAGAACTAGTTTTTTTCTTTTAGGCATTTTATTGTTTTGGCTTTCACATTTAGAGCTATAATTCTAGACAGATTTTTGTGTTTACATTGAAGTCGAGGTCAGGTGTCGTCTCCTATCATCCCCTGATGGTACTGGGTTTTCTCAGCGCTATTGATTGAAAACACAATTGTTTCCTCACTGATTGGCAGTTTCATCTTTCTCATAGTGTCCCTATATATGTGGACCTATTTTTGGACGTCTAGTTTTGTATTGGTGTAATTGTCTATCTTGGTGTAATCCCATCTTTTCTTAACTACTCCAGTTTAATCTAGTTTTATTAGGTTGTACAGTTAATCCTCACATTTAATTTCTCTCAACGATGTTTTATAGTTTTTTGTGTAGAGGTCTTGCACATCTTTTATTGGTTTCATGCTAATATTAGTTTTTTTCTAGTGTTAGAGAGAAATAGCTCTATCTAATAACATAGCTTCCTTCAGCTTTAACGTGTTACCTGTTGACTGACAATCCATTTATTTACCATTTATTATCCATTTATTTACCATGGGTAGATAAGTCTTTACTTAGGTCTCAGAAATCATACATAATTCATGACATTATGTGATGTATTCTTAGTACAATTATATATTTTTTCTTTAGACTGATAGAGCTTTCCCAGTTGATAAAACTATTAGTGATAATGATTAAATGTATGAATAGTGACTTGTAAAAGTTTTTATATGCCATACAATATCTTTCAGATTTTCTGTGTCATGAAAGAATATCTCCTCAAATCTGTGGGGTTTTTTGCTTGTTGGCTTGTTCAGTCATAGATTTATTTTTTGACATCTATTAAGTGTTTTGTGTATGATGTGCTCTGTTTTGTGGGCATTGGAGGACCACAGTCCTCACTTTCCAGGGCCATTTAGTCTAATAGGACATAATTTTTTATAAGGCAATACCTGCTGTGTTACATGTACAGACTAACGGAGGCCACAGAAATGGCAATATTTAACGTTTTTTCAGACATAAAGCTTTTTTTTTTTTTTTTTTTTTTTTTTTTTTTTTTTTTTTTTTTTTTTGAGACAGGGTCTCGCTCTGCTGCCCAGGCTGAAGTGCAGTGGCATGAACGTGGCTCACTGCTGCCTTGACCTTCCTGGCTCAAGTCATCCTCAGCCCTTAGCCTCCCTAGTAGCTGAGACCACAGGCATGCCACCACACCGGCTACTTTTTAAACTTTTTGTAGAGGTGGAGTTTTGCCATGTTGTCCCGTCTGGTCTCAAACTCCTGTCCTCAAGTGATCCTCCCATGTTGGCCTTCCAAAGTGCTGGGATTACAGGCGTGAGCCACCATGCCTGGCTGACATGAAGCTTTTTTTTTTTTTTTTTTTTTTTGAGATGGAATCTTGCTCTGTCACCCAGATTGGAGTGCAGTGGCGCAGTCTCCACTCACTACAAGCTCTGCCTCCCGGGTTCATGCCATTCTCCTGCCTCAGCCTGTAGCTGGGACTACAGGCACCCGCCACCACGCCCAGCTAATTTTTTGCATTTTTTTTTTTTTTTTTTAGTAGAGACGAGGTTTCACCATGTTAGCCATAATGGTCTCGATCTCATGACCTCATGATCCGCCTGCCTCGGCCTCCCAAAGTGCTGGAATTACAGGCATGAGCCACCGGACATGAAGCATTTTTAAAGTCACTACTATATATCATTATATGGCTCACTCATGGGAAAAAAAAATTAGCATTTCAACTAAAATGTGAATTAAAATATCAATTTTTTATATACAAATTGTGTTAGTTATTTCAGCAGAATTTTAATTATATTATCTTAGTTGTTTTCATAGCTATTTCTTCTTTGGAATGGAATTGTGTTAATTTGTAAACCTGCATGTAGATAATTAATCTTTTATAATGCTCTTTGCAGAATCAAAGAATTCCATCGGACATGGTGTTCCTTAGGACTTCAGAAAAAGCAGGTATTTTTACATTTAAAAAAACTTACCTAACTGTATATTATTACTGCAAAAACAAATTTACAAATATCTATACAAGCAGAAACTGTTTTCCTTAACATTTTTAGTATGCTGCAGCAATGAGGAATATTCTGTAGAAATGGTATTTTACTTTGAATATAAACACATGAAACCTCTGAAAAAAGAGTCCACATTTTCATATGAAGCTACTTTACAAAGAAAATACACATACTCCAGTTACATTGCTGATGATTTAGTATTTTCGTAGTTTAATTTTCACTTTAAAAGGTAAAAGTAAAAATTATCCTATAAGAATTTTCTTTGAATGATAATATATTGAATTTATTAACATCTAAATTATATTTAATTGTCAATATTTAAAAGGGTGTTTGCTGTGAAATATATTTGTTTAAAAATAATCCTATCAGGACCTATGCATCCAGTGAGTGTTTTCATTCAGATTCATACTGACATCTAATTAAATGATGATGTTACTTAAAATTTGATGGCTATTTTGCATTTGCAATTTTATTCAGCAATTCAGCAAATACTTATTTACCACTTATTAATACGTACCAGGCACTAATTGTTGCTTAAGGTACAAAAGGGAGCAACTTTCAAAGAGTTTATAGTCTTGGTGGCAGTGCATACATTGACAGCAATAATCCTAATTGTATAGGTACTGTACTCAGAAATGTTTGGGGCTATGTGGGAACAGGTAATTTTGACTATTGAGTTGACGCAGACTTTGCAGAAAAAATGCTATTTATATGACCTAAGCTTTCAAAAATACAAAGATGGAAAAGAGGTAATTGGATAGAAGCCTAGTGTGGCCAAATAGAAAAATTGTTGCAAATTGGGAAACCTGAGTTTGAATCACTTTGGCCAGTTTCTAGTTATGTGACCTTGCCAAGTGGGCACACGTTTTCATCATCTCTGAAATGAGAGGGTATATCAAGTAATATCCAGAGTTTCTTTCTGCCCTACATTCCTGACATTATTTATAAATGAACAGTAGTTTTTATAGGAAGCTAAGCATGTTATTATTTTTATTAAAAAACTCAGCATATATCTTATTTCTAATGTGAAAACTGTAGAAAGGACTGTTAGATTTCAGAGTTGTTGATTTTTTCTCTATTTATAAACAACATACTTTAGAAGGGACATTTTTGTCAAAGAAGAAAAATGTTTTCTCTTTCTTTTTTTTTTTGTGTGTTTTGAGACAGAGTCTCACTCTGTCGCTCAGGCTGGAGTGCAGTGGCGCGATCTCCGCTCACTGCAAGCTCCGCCTCCCGGGTTCATGCCATTCTCCTGCCTCAGCCTCCCGAGTAGCTGGGACTACAGGCACCCACCACCATGCCTGGCTAACTTTTTGTATTTTTAGTGGAGACGGGGTTTCACCATGTTAGCCAGGATGGTCTCGATCTCCTGACCTTGTGATCCGCCCGCCTCAGCCTCCCAAAGTGCTGGAATTACAGGCGTGAGCCACTGCGCCCAGCCAAATGTTTTCTCTTTCTACCAGTTGTAGTTACATGGTTACTTACATTGTGAGATGAATTCTGCCATTAACAGGAGATCAGCTCTACCCAGTAATCAAGTGACTTCTGTACACTTGATAGGTTTATTACGTGTTGTTTCATGTGAGCTTTTATTTTCCCAACCGTGGCAGGGACTGGCTGGCTACTTTTCCAACCCATTTCTCTTTCCTCTTGGAAACACAGCTAGACTCCCTTTCCTGCCCAGTTAGCTGGTCCCATGTCACTTAACTCTGGCCAAAGAGGGAGAGCCAAAAGTCTGTATGCCACATCTAGCCCTACACCTAACCTCTCCTGCAGGCACCCGCTCGTCTCTTCCGCCTTGCTGGTTAGATGGCCATGACTAGGGCAGTCTTGGAAACTGCTTGTTAAAGATGCTAAAGCTTCCATCAGCCTGGTGTCCTGAATGAATGTATGGAATAGAGCCCCTCCCCTTCCATTACCAAATGGACTCTATATAAACTCCTATCGTTAAGCAGTTCCATTTGCAAGGTTAATCTTTTATGATAGCTGGTGTTTCCTTAACTGATTTCTCATCCTAATTGCTCTTCATTCTGGAAGCCTTCTTACTAATTCTCTTTGCAAGTGGTATTATTTGCTTTTGAAGTGTTAATGCTTATATTTTGAAGCCATCATTTGCCAGTATTGGAGTATAATGTGCTCTTTTTTCAAGCAATTCGGATCTTCTTAACAGTAGTGTAATAAGACCATTTAGGTGCTTTTACAGTCCAGTGGGTAGGCTGTCTTCATAGTTTGTCACATGTGAATGACTCACCTCATAGTGCATTGCTTCACAGCACAGACTGCTGAGTGGGAGAACTCTGCAGGCCCTCCAGTCCCCGGAAAGGCTCATCTCCTCAACCACAGACGGAGGCCGGAATACATAACCCTTGATCATGAGCTTGTAGTCTTTCCGTGTGTTGCTGGGTTTGATTTGTGACTGTTTTGTTAAGGCTTTTTTTGCATCTTTGGTGGGTGGTCACACCTGTACCCCAATTTGGAGGAGGTGAGAAGATCATTTAGGTCAGATTCGGGATACCTTAACAAATATGTGGCACAAGCTTGTAATTCTAGCTACTCAGGATGCTGAGGCAGGAGAATCACTTGAGCCTGGGAGGCAGAGGTTGCAGTGAGCCGAGATTGCGCTAATGCATTCCAGCCTGGGTGACAAGAGTGAAACTCCGTCTCAAAAACAAACAAACAAAAACATGTATTGATTTATAGTTTTTGTTTCTGCTTTTTCTTGTGTTATTTTTGTTTTGGTGTCAGGGTAATACTGGCCTTAGTGGAATGAGTTAAGAAGTGTTCTTCTATTTTTTGGAAGAGTTTGTGAAGAATTATTAATTCTTTGTTAAGTGTTTGATAAATTCACCCATGAAACCCTCTGGGACTGGACTTTGCTCTGATTTTTAAAAAATTACTAATTCAGTTTCTTTACTTGTTACAGGTTATTCAGATTATCTGTTTCTTTCCGAGTCAGTTTTGGTAGTTTGTGTCTTTTTCATAATTTGTCCACTTTATCTAGGTTATCTAATTTGTGGCCATGCAGTTGTTTTTAGATTTCCTTGCAGTCCTTTTTATTTCTCTCATGTTGGTGTAGTGTACCCTCCTTTGTTCCTGATTTTAGTAATTGAACTCTTCTCTTTTTTTCTTGGTCACTCTAGCTTAAAGGTTTGTCAATCTTGTTGATCTTTTAAAATAACCAGCTTTTGGTTTTAATGATTTTTCTCACTTGTTTTTCTGTTCTTTATTTCATTTATTGGTTTCTGTTTTTATTGTTTTCTTCCTTCCACTTGTTTTCTGTTCAGTTTAGTCTTCTTTTTGTAGTTTAAGGTGGAAAGTTATTTACTTGAGGGTCTTTTTTAGTACAGGTGTTTATAACTACAAATTTCTATCTAAGTACTGCTTTTGCTGTATTTCATGAGGTTTGGCCATATATCTCAAAATTATTTTCTAATTTCCCTTGTGATTTCTTCTTTGATTCGTTGCTTATTTATTTTTAGTTCTTATTTTTATTTTTTTTTTGTAGAGACAGGGTCTTGGTTTGTTACCCAGGCTGGAGTGCAGCGACATGATTATAGTTCACTATGATGATCACTGTAACTTTGAACCCCTGGGCTCAAGCACTTCTCTTGCCTCAGCCTCCCAGGTAGCTAGCAATACAGGCACACACCACCACACCTGGGTAATTTTAAAATTTTGTTGTAGAGACAGGCTGCGTCTGTTGCTATGTTACCCAGGCTGGTCTCAACCTCCTGGCCTCACGTGATCCTCCCACCTTAGCCTCCCAAAGCACTGGGATGACAGGTGTGAGCCACCTTATCTGGCCTGATTCATTGTTTATTAATGAATATGAATTTCCTCATATTTATACATTTTCTAAATTTCCTTCTGTTATTGATTCTAATTTCATTCCATTGTGGTTGGAGAACATACTTTATATGATTTCTATCTTTCAAAGTTTATTCACATTTGTGAAAAATGTCCTAACATACTGGGTATCCTTGAGAATATTCTGTATGCACTTGAGGAAAATCTACATTCTGCTCCTGTTGAGTGGAATGTTCCATAGATTTTTGTTCTAGGTCTGCAGCATTGTTCAAATCTTCTTTTTTTGTTCATCTTCTATCTAGTTGTCCTATCCATTATTAAACGTGGAGTACTGAAGTTTGTCACTATTTCTGTTTTTCCTTCTATTCTGTCAGATTTTGATTCATGTATTTGAAGTTCTGCTGTTAGATGTAATATATTTATGTTTGCTTGGCAGATTGACCCTTTTATCATTACAAACTCTTCAGCCATGCACCTCTCTTTTGGTTACTTTTTGCACCTTTTTTCTGTTGTCATACTTTCTACCTATTTGTCTTTGAACATGAAGTGTGTGTCTTGTAGACAGCATGTAATTACATCATGATTTTTCATTCATTCTGTCAATCTGTGCTTGTTTAAAAAAATCAGCTTTATTTAGGAAAATTCACATCCAGCAAAATGTATCCATTTAAAATCTTAGCAGGTATGTTCACTTGCTAATGATTATTCTCCCCATCCAGATGAGCTCCCTTTGCCCTGTTATCCTGCCTGATCAGCCTTACAGCCCTACATCAGTCTCTCCAGTGTCTCTTCTCTCATACCTGGCTGTAGAGTTCCAGCTGAGAAGGCCACACAAGCATCTGACTGGAGCTCTGTGAATCAGTAGAGTTCACTGTGTAACCCACAGTGTTCCCGTTGACTAGGCCTGTTCTTGAAGGCGGTTTATTCCAACTTTCTCAGTGTTTCTCCTGTCTGCCTTTACCACCTGTTCATTAACTCTTAGCCATCAACCCTCCCCTCAACCCCGCCACTTTCAACTACAGCTCCATTGCCTTCTTCCTGTAGGCATTGAAACATGTCTCTACCCGGTCACCAAAGAGCACCCCCAACCTCCAGTGACCCGACACAGCTATCTAACTACCATCCCTTCTCTGTCCTTTGCTTTGCAGCCAAACCTTTTGAATAAGATGTTTTTCGTCATGACCTAACCCTACATCCCCTTTCTCTGTGAAATTTAAATGGTGTTTCTCAGGATTCTGTCTTAAGCACACCTACGTTTGTGATGTACATATTCTTCCTGGGAAACTGTAACTTCATTCATGGCTTTATATCATCTGATTATACACCAGAGACTGATGGTAGGTAGGTGGCACACTCAAAAGGTTCCATCGGTCTCTGCCTGTTGATTGGAGCCTTTAATCCATTTCTGTTTAATGTAATTACTGATAAGGCAGAATTTACATTTGCAATTCTGCTGTTTGTGTTCTGTGTGTCTTGTGATATTTTTGTGTGTCTTTGTTGCTCCATTACTGCCTTCTTTTGTTTTGAATATTTTCTAATGTGGTGTTTTAATTCTCCATCATTTCTATTATAATGTACTTAAAAAACTATTTTGTTAGTGATTGCCCCAGGGATTTTAACTAACACAGCTCGCTCTTAGCTAGGTTTAGTGTTTTTGTTGAATAAATGCTCCTGGAATTCTTTCAAGTCAGATTATTTTCTAGAGTTCTGAAACAGTTGCTTTTGGCAATTTTCACTAGTCTTCTCATTGCAGTTACACAGAAGTATATTTTCAGAGGTTTTTGTACTGCCATCCCTGTTTACTTCACCTGCTTATTTATGATTTATTTGTCCTGTTTTACAAATGTGTATCCAGTGTAATGAATAACAAAATGCTTTAATTTGGGAGATGCTATTGTATTAATTGCCCTTTTAACAATTGTGATGGAAATATATGGAAGATATATTCCAAATATGAAAACAGTTTTGGGTAATTAAGTGGAAAAGATTATGTAGATTGTGTTAGAAGATAAATTATGAACGAAGTCAAGCACTTTAAAGCTGAAAGGTGTTTAGAAATGTCCACATTTCAGAAGAGGAATCTGAGGGCTGGAGAATGTAAATACCTTGTTTAACATTCTATGACTATTAGCAATTTTATGGTTTTTTTTGTTTGTTTTTGTTTGTTTTTTCTCTTTTTGGAGGAGGTCTCGCTTTGTGACCCAGGCTGGAGTGCAGTGGCGCGATCTCGGCTCACTGCAACCTCCGCCTCCCAGGTTCCAGCGATTCTTCTGCCTCAGCCTCCTGAGTAGCTGGGACTCCAGGCACGCCACCACACCTAGCTGATTTTTGTATTTTTAGTACAGATGGGGTTTTACCACGTTGGCCAGGCTAGTCTTGTACTCCTGACCTCAAGTGATACACCTGCCTCGGCCTCCCAAAGTGCTGGGGTTATAGGTGTAAACCACTGAGCCCGGCCACTAATAGCAATTTTAGAAATTCTTCCTCAGCCTCTTAATGTTTCACTGCATCATTTTTAAGCCATAGTAAGTCAGAAAAACGTAAATGGAATATTAGAATATTACTCAAATGAGATAATCTATTGTGTTAACCTTGGATAAATAACACTTTCAAATTGATGATGTTTTAAAACATTTCTCTCTAATTTTGTCTTACATTCCATGGTGTAGGGAGAATCACTCTTTGTAGTGGAGTGATAATATTTTGGAGGTCGTGGATCCCTTTGAGAATCTTAAGAATTATCACCTCTTTCCTCAGAAAAATGTATACACTGCATACGTATGCTGGATTTTTTATTGTTTACGTATCCCTGGAAGATTATTGATGGGTTCAAGTTAGAACCCTGCTGTAGTTTGTTTTAACCTATGCTTCTATTTTCATCCTCAGTTTTATTTTTTCTGTCAAATTTAAATTGTTAAAATAATAGTTACTCAAATGCAGATATTAAGAAGTCAGGGCCGTGCGCGGTAGCTCACGCCTGTAATCCCAGCACTTTGGGAGGCCGAGATGGGTGGATCACGAGGTCAGGAGATCGAGACCATCCTGGCTAACATGGTGAAACGCCATCTCTACTAAAAATACAAAAAATTAGCTGGGCGTGGTGGCGGGTGCCTGTAGTCCCAGCTACTCAGGAGGCTGAGGCAGGAGAATGGCGTGAACCCGGGAGGTGGACCTTGCAGTGAGCCAAGTTCGCACCACTGCACTCCAGCCTGGGCGACAGAGCGAGACTCTGTCTCAAAAAAAAAAAAAAAAAAAAAAGTCAGATTGTTTTTTCATACTATTTTTCTTCTCCTTATAAAATAGACCAAATAGCTTTCAAGCTATATAAAATTTGTGTTATAATGTTGCTTTCAATCAAGAATTCTTAGCTTTAGAAATTGTTTGTGTGATTTTTAAGTAATTAAAGTTATCTTATTGCCTAGTGGTTTTCAGTAGACTACAAATGTACTGAATTTTTGTATCTAACAGTTTTAATACTATTTTATTGCTTTTTAGTTTCAGTTTGAAAAAAATCTGATAATACACTGTTTATTATAATAAGAATATTTTAAATCTTAGGTATGATAGAAATCCTAAGTGTTAATATATGCAGCATATCCCAGCTTGAACACTGGCAGCTGGGTGCTTGTCAGTACAGCATGGCGGGTTGCTCATGGCATCATATTGACTGTGTATTAACACAGAATATTCTGTTGGGCTGTGAGCTGATTGTTTAGAATGTAAATGAAGCTGTTGATGGATCTGATGACTGATGGCTTAAATTCCAATTAATCAATTGCTTCATCTTTCTTAATTCAGATCAAATATCTCCAGAGTGCACACAATTCTTTTAGTGGTATTAAGAGAAATTAATGCTTTAGAACTATTTTTCATCAGTCTCTTATAAATGCCAATATCTTTTTCACTTGTCTCCTAAGTGATGACATTATATTTTAAGTGTTGGGGACATATTATAGTACCTCAGCTGTCACTTGTTAGTGGGACGGGGTGGTGGTTAAATGACACTGTACTCATCCACATGGTCTCTGTAGTGCTATTCATCTTGCTACCAGCTTGAAAATTTCATGCAGAGTCATTAAATCATATAAATGATTTAAAAATTAAGTTTAATGGCGGACGATCTGGTATCACAAATGCAAAGTCAATGCCTATCTTTCTTTTGTTGGCCATATACCCTAGCCCATCTCTTTAAGAGCTACTGGATTTGTGGGCTGTGTGTGAAGTCTCCTAATATTACAGGGTAACTTATTATGCGATATGACAGACTTGTGCTCCAACGGTGTCCCGTCAGTTTCTTCAGCACACTTGATGCACCCTCCTATGTGACACATACATGAGTTGATCTTAATTTAATTGTCATTAAGCCTATCCTTTCCTGTTGACTATTGTCGATTGTATAAAATAAAATCAAGTATTCATAAGCAGTCTGTAATAGGATATAAGCAGACCAATTTAATACATTTTTTGCTGAGCCTTAGCTGGCGTCAGTTGTAGTGAGTGCTTTCTGTTAAAAAATTATTAGATGTAGTTCTTGTGAAACAAGTCAAGCTGGCCATACTTCTGATTCGCTAGAGTTCATTCTTTCTCTCTTTAAACCACCTCAGTTATTGCAAGGTTAGTATTTTTAACTGTATTTAATTTGAGTAAAAGTAATAACATGTTGTTTTTCTCTAAGTTTAAACAATAGCATATGATTTAACATGAGGCATGTCTTTTTAAACAAAGGCAGCTATTTTTTCAGTGTTTAATAAGTTTACAGAAATGTAGATATTTATTTCACTTTTAGAAACACAGAATGCAGGAAATTTATGAGACTCCAGAGATTCTCACTTGTTTTTTCTTTATGTAATAGAAAATCTAGAGCAGAGTGAATGGCATTGACATCTCACAGATGTGTCAGAGTCTAGAATCTAGTCCATTTTATGTTACTTTTATATTTTATATCAGAACATTCACTCATACATAAAGGGGAAAATTCAATCTAGAAAAAAACTGTAACGTTAAAATAATATGCACTGCAAACTTTCTTGTACTGCTTCTTAGTTGAAACCAGTGAGCTTGTGCAATATACTTTTTTATAATTCTTTTGACAAATAACCCATAACATGGTTTATTTAAATATATGTATGTATATGTGTGTGTGTGTGTGTGTGTGTGTCTGTGTGTGTGTGTGTGTGTGTGTGTATGCGTGTATAATATCTGTCTCTAAAATCCCTAAAATTAACCTCAATTGTTCAGTTATTTACCTTTAGGAATACTTGTTTTAATATTTTTATATTTTATTTTCATATTTTATTTTACACACACAAACACACACACACACACACACACACGGGGAGACAGAGACAGACAGAGACAGAAAAGGTCTTGCTCTGTCCCAGGCTGGAGTGCTGTGGCTTAATCATAGCTCACTGCAATCTCAAACTCCTGGGCTCAAGTGATCCACCTCAGTTTCCCGAGTAGCTGGGACTACAGGTGCTTGCTACCATGCCCCACTAATTTTTTGTTTTTTAGTTTTTGTAGAGATGGGGTTTTCTCATGTTGCCCAAGCTGGTCTTATACTTCTGGGCCCAAGCCATTCTCACGTCTTGGCCTCCTAAAGTGTTGAGGTTACAGAAGTGAGTCACTATGCCCAGCTCTATATTTTTTAAAGTATATGTAATCAGTTGACATCTCAGATATAACTTTAATTGATAACACCGATAACTGGAGAATCTTTTCATGGCTCTTGATCTTTTTGTGCCTTAGACAGGTGGGTTAATGTCTCTGTATTTCCCAGACTCCATTTTAACAATGATAATTCCCATAGTACAGGGTAGTTAAAAGGATTAAAAATAAAATTGGTGGCCGGGCATGGTGGCTCATGCCTGTAATCCCAGCACTTTGGGAGGCCGAGGCAGGTGGATCACGAGGTCAGGAGATCGAGACCATCCTGGCTAACACAGTGAAACCCCGTCTCTACTAAAAATACAAAAAAAAAAAATCAGCCGGGCATGGTGGTGGGCGCCTGTAGTCCCGGCTACTCGAGAGGCTGAGGCAGGAGAATGGTGTCAGCCTGGGAGGTGGAGCTTGCAGTGAGTCAAGATCGCGCCACTGCACTCCGGGCTGGGCAACAGAGCGAGACTCCGTCTCAAAAAATAAAATAAAATAGAATAAAATTGGTGAGGTAGTTACATAGATAGGGCAGATTTAGGCACTGAGTTGCTAGAAGCTACAATTAGTTGAAAATGCGTCAGCTAGGAGAGAAAAACATTTAATATTTGTGTAGAGTAAGAGACCACAAGAATGCTCCGTAGCATGCGGAAATACTTTTAGGAGGTTCAGAGGGGGAAATTGAGGGTATTATGGATGTGGATTTGCGTGGACATTTTAGTTGTAGAATGTTCTGTGGAAAGGGTGGGCTGGACTAAGCCATGTGAAGATCTGTTCTTACATAATCTACTTAATGATTTCTCCAAATTTGAGAAACAACTAGCTACCATGATACCAGTTCCCAGTATATGACACTCATGACAGGCTTTCACGTATTTTCCCTGAATTTTACAACATAACTCCAGGGTAAGTCTTAAACAGATAAAGAAAACTGAGGTCTAACAAGGTCAATTTACTTGAAAGGGAGCATTGAGTAGCAGTTACAGGCTGGTGTTCAGCTTCTGACTGTCTGGCTCTGCCTACTCTCTTATGCCAGCTTTGGGATGGAAGCCTCTAGAGCAGGCATTCTCACCTCTGCCTAGCACTGTTGGTGCTTTGGGCCCGATATGTCTCTGCTGTGGTGGGCAGGTCTGTCTTCTGCACTGTTGGGTGTTGAGAATATTCTTGTTCTCATTCCACCAGAAGCCAGTAGCGTTCCCCTGACTTCCTTTCCAGTTGTGAAAACCAACAGTGTCTCTAGAAGTTGCCAAATGTAAATTGTCCCTAGTTGAAAACCTATGGAGGGCTTTTCATCCATTGAAGAGAATCTCTAAAATTAACCTTAATTGTTCAGTTATTTACCTTTAGGAATACTTGTTTTAATATTTTTTCAGAGACCTTCTTTCTCAGTGAGAACAGATTGAGACTGCAGAAATTGAGCCATGGCCTATTACCTTCCTCTCTACCCCAGCTCCATGTGCAGGAAGCTCTACTCTAAGCCTATGCAGCCAAAAAGTCGGGGCTCTGTCTTCCTGCACTTCCTAGGCTACGGCTGCAGCCCCACCCAGGAGGGACTGGCCATGGTTCTTATTTTCCCCAGACTCATGTTGCAGAAGCCCAGTTCCTGACAGGCTTGGCCTAGGGCACTAACACAAAGTAACCTAAAGTGGACTAGATTCTAGACTCTACCTGGGTTCCTGAGCATTGTATCCCAGTGAGTCCCAGCCCCAGCAGCTTGTAAGGCAGAGGTGACAGTGCTGGAGGGGCTACACCACAACCCCATCCCCAGTGCCCACTCGATGACCTGAGTATCCCTCCTGGTAGAGCTGGCTGCTGTCCTGTCCCCAGCTCCAATGCCATACTCCAGAGGTTCTGCCCAGGGTGAGACAGGTCCTAAGGACTGAGATGTCTGCAGCTTTACCTACAGACTTTGTTTGAAAAATAGCCTGGCAGAGTTCATTTCTGAAGATGTCGTTGAGAACACTGGAAAGCTTGCTGGCCACCATTTCAGAGGGCAGAAACAGCAGCCCAGCCAGAAGCTTCATGGAGAGTCCTGGATCCAGTGTATCCTGGAGCCGGGAGACTGTGTGCATGTGCTAGGCCCTCTCAGAAGCAGCTGCAGTGGGACTCGGGGCAAATGTGAAAGGACTCCCTGGGTGATGAACAGCCCTCCATGATGCCAGAGCTCACTGACCCAAGGGGCTTACTTAGAACCTCTGAGCTGGCCAAATGATGCATGGTCCTCTGTCCCCAAGGTGAGTCCTACAGTGCTGAGCTTACACATGACATCACAGGCCTCCCTGTCAGTCTGGAAGATGGTTTTTGCACCCAAGGTGATGGTCCCAGGAGTCAATGGAGAAGACCTCCAAGCCACCCATCCCTGACTGAACACGGGCAAAGTCATGAAATCCCTGAATTGTGAGAGGTCTCTAAGCCACACACAGCCAGTGATGAAGCTTGGAAGTCCAAATAGCTAAGCCAGCCTGAGCACCTCCCTTTGTCACAGGATCTTTGGCGTGTCGCTTTTCCAGCCAGAAACCTCTATGGCCTGTGGAGCCTTTGTCCAAGTTTTGCTTAGGCCTGCTGGGCTCATTCTGCCTACTTGGCCCAGCAGGCTTCACTTAGCTTGTGCTGCCGGCCCGGATCCCAGGCCTGCCGAGGGCGAGCCCGGAACAGAGTGGCAAGGGGTGTGTGAGCGAGCGTGGAGTCTGGCCACTGCACCCAGCCAGGCATGCTGGCTGTGGCAGGGCAGGCAGCTCCAGGTGCTGGCTGTGTGTGAGGCTGTGGCCAAATCAGGTGCTCTGTAAGCGGCTTTCACTGTGGGCACCAGGAAACATGGTGGCCCCAGGAGACTTGGAGACGCTAGGAACTGCAGAGCCCCAAATAGGATGTCACAGCCCTGGCTCAGTGAGCCGTTAGGTCTGGGCTCTCTGAAGAGCCACAGCTCTTCTCTCCTTCTCATTGCTTGCAGTAAGGCAAGTGGCAGGGCGTGTTTCTGCCCTGTTTGTGTTACAGCTCTTTCATTCCCACCATTGAGCTGGTCTCAAGTTCTTGTCCCGCATCCAGGAAGAACAAGGTATATGGACAACTGGAGGGTAAGCAAGGCAAAGAGGTGGTTTATTGAGCAACAGTACAGCCCTCAGGAGATGCAAAGTGGGTAGCTCCTCTCCACAGGCAGGTCCTCCCGATGACTGCAGCTCTCAGTGGAGAGGAGACCCGGAGTAGGTAGCTCCTGTCAGCAGGCAGGTTGTCCTGTTGAGTGTGCAGCCCTCAGTAGACAGGGGACCTGGAGTGGGTAGCTTTTATCCACAGGCAGGTTGGCTCGTGGAGTGTGCAGCCCTCAGCGTAGAGGGGACCCGGAGTGGGTAGCTCCTCACAGCTAGTAGTCCCAATTTCTGTGTGAGTCTGGCTGAAACTGGCTTTTTTATGGACTTAGAAGGGAGGAAGTGCATGCTGATTGGTCCATGGGCAACCATGGGCGGGCCTAGAAAAAGCACTATCCGATTGGCTGTGTGGTCATCAATGAAGTCCTCATTTCCGGCAGTGGACCTCACTGGGAACTGGCAGCCCAGCGCCCAGGCTTCAGGTTGTTCCTGGCTTGAAGGTGGGGTTTCACAGTGGACCTGCCCGTTTTTGCCCAGGAACTTGTCGGACTCCCACCATCAACATGTCATGTATGGTGCCCAGGCTGTTTGTCCCAAAGGGTGCCTGCAGGCCTGCCCCGAGCCACCCTCCCGTGCTTGTTGGCGCCTAAAGTCTGGAGGGGGCCAAGCCGGCAGAGTGCCGGGAACGTCAGCACTGCCCCGAGCACATGTATACCTGCCAACTCGGAAGGGGATGGGGATCCTGCCAGCTCCGTGGAGCATGCAGCCCTGGGCACACCTCCCTCATTGCAGCTGGCATCTTTGCAGCCGCCACTCCAGAAGGGCCATTGCTGCCATCACATTGACTACAAAGTGGTTTACGTGGAGCCAGGAGCAACCTCCGGAAAGCCAAGAGAAATAGGAGACTTGGCGGTGGCAGTTCAGCCTGGCGACTGCAGAGTCTGAGCAGGGGGATAGATTTCCTAGGAGTAGTTCAGCCCAGTAACTATAAAAAATAAACAAATGACTGAAACAACAAACAACCCAAATAAGTTTTGTTTTGTTTTGTTTTTTACATTCGTGTATTGCAGTTGCAACTGTTGAGTAAGTCAACTCTTGGTTGAATTGCTGAGGTGGAGGGCTGAGCTATGTGTTCTTGTATAACGGGTTTGGAGTTAGATGGACCTAATCATGGCACTCTTCACTCACTTGGGAGACCTTGGGGTACTTTACCTCTAAGCCTAAAATAGGGACAGTTTTTCCTTCTGTCTCACAGGACATCAGATATTGCAGATAGGCCATGATTGGCACCTCATAAGTAGATGCTTAGTAAATTTTAGTAGCCTTCCCTTTTTTGGGGGAGAAAGAAGTGACTTTCCAGTAGACATGTAAAGCTCCATACATTTTTTGAAGAAGGGGTAGCTGTGGGCAAGTTTGGAGTACAGTATAGAATAAATTCCATTACTCCTTCCTCAATTTGGAGCGCTATGTCTGTTTCTCCCCTGACAGTCTTTGGGAGGTATTTTCTCAATGAGCCAAGCCCCCAGTGTGTGCTTGTATTAAATCTCTTCCATGCCTCATTCTTCTCATTGCCACATTATCCCTGTCCTCCTCTCTCCTCCTCTCCAGCCCCCGTTGTTCTCTCTGATCTTGGCCCTTTGGCCTTTGAGGTTCGTGACAGAAAAGAGCATCATGCTTGCAGAGGCAGCATATTTGCGGAGGCGCATCCTGCCTCGTTGAGGAGACTTTGAGAAGACCTGATACAGGCTGTTGTCGGTCATCTACTTCCTGTACAGTGGAGGCATTTTCCTATGACGGGTGCCTAAAGGGCTTCCACCCTGTCTCTGGAATGGGACTTTCCGTATCCTCCAAATGGTGAACAGTGAGTTTTCTTGGTGATTTCTGAGGCTGGGCTATTTGTATGGTCAACCCCATACTATTAATGGATCCTTCTAGAACCTCTTATTTTCTCTTTCACATTTACTTGTCTGTCTTTACTTGTTAGACTGCCACCTAACACCGTTAAGGTCAGTAGGAAACTTGGTAGCTAGAGTAATGCTTTCAGTATAGTGGGTGTTCGGTAAATATTGGTGAAATATGTGAGAGCATGCTGTGTGTCACCTGTGTTGAGGAAGAGCCTGGCTGGACTGTGTGAAAGCCATGAGTCTTCACACAGAGTTTCTGGACTCAGCGTTCCCACGGAGTGTTTTTGGACATTTCCTGTAAAATCTTCATCAAGTCTTCATTTGCTTTCTTCAAGATAAAAGTAAACCTTTTCTTAACATACCTTTTCTTAACCATTATTTAGTTATATATTTGTTTTTTTAATTATGAATACCTAATAGTATTAGTTTAACCATTTTGAATTATTTTGACCATTATATCATAGTATTTCAGCTGCTTTATGCATTAGGTGATCTTTGTCAGACTTTATTAGATATATAAAAGCTTAGTCATTTCTGTGGGAAGAATGTTTCCTGAATGCTGAATGGCTTAGAAATGACCACAATCAGAAGTTTTAGGCTGTTTACTACATGGCTGTGACCTCTAAGCAGTGAGGAGCTTTGAAAGGCTGTTTACCTATTTTTTCGTTTTGACAGTAAATTACAAAGTTATCTTACGGCTTCCAGCAAAGTTACAGAATTACCTTACGACTCCCCAGTACTTAAAGTCATACTGTCATTACTGTTAACTGTGTACGAACTTTTTCTTTAATGCTTCCGTTTTGCTGTGGTGATCACTTGCAAGCTGACTGAGCTCAGACTGTCTCTTGCTCTGGGCAGAGGGAAAGGCCAGGAGCTCTGTTATGGCTGACGCTGGCTGCCAAGGTAGGGAGGAGCTGCAGCCGGCCAGTAACTTTCATGCACTGGCTCTGTCGGATGAGCACAAACTCATGTCAGGCACTCCCCAGGGCCACACTGGGCCTGGGTGGCATCGATTCCTAGTGTGATTCTGAATGAAATTGATGAATGGGAGCAAACAGTGATAAACAGGATGGGGAACTCTCCTAGAATGGCAGTGGGAGCCAAGAACAATTGAGATGAGTCTCCTCCTCTGTAGGTGTTGAAATAGTTACAGTGTGCTTCCTATCGTGCAATATTTAGAGGTTAAGTCCAGTTACTTGCATTATTTATCTGTTTACTGTGAAACCAAATGTTTGAGTCATACTTTTAGGTTGGTCTTTTCATTATTTAAACGTGTTTTAAAAACAGATTTTTAATCTCTGAGTTTATAATACGATTTTTATGTCGTTCTCTATAATTTGTTTGGGAAAGCATCTTAACATATTTTTTAGGTTTCTGGAATCAAATTTTATATTGTGTTGGAATTGTTGTTTCTGAGTTTAAACGTTTCCATCAATTGCCGGAAAGGCTGGTGTGTGAAGGCCCCCTTCTGGTCCAGTGTGGTGTCAGAGGTCTCTCCTGCATGTCAGATGAGTTCATCTGCTGAGTTACTTGATTATAAGCATTAGCCAGTATAATACCGAGTTCTGAAAACTAGACCCTACCTGATTGTGATGTCAAATTTATTCAGTCTATTCAGTTGTAGGCACTAAAACACATAGTACTTATTGCCTGAATCTTGCTTTCAAAACTTGGAGGAGAAACCATTTTCTTCCCTGGTTTCTTGTTTTTGCCTTGGCTGTGCTGTGCAGCTTTACATGGTATGCTTCAGAATCTTTCTAAATTTTCTCAAGTTGTACATGAAAGATTCTTTGCTAATGAGCATTATTTCGTTTAGTCTAATTGATGCCGCCTTCCCCCTGTAGTGTTAAGTAACTTTGTTACTTAAAAACAGAATTAAAATTCAAGATTTGAAAGTATATTTGAAATATTTGAAACTTGATAGAGCTTTTTTATTAAAAATCTGTTTTTTAAAATCTAGATATATTTAAATCTGATTGTTGCTTCAGTACCATCATAGTATATTAGCACTGTTGAAATTTTGTTCATTTCCAAAATTTAAGACTGTTCATGTTTGAGAAAGGGTGTTATGAAGCAATTCACTTGTGAAATGTGAATATTTTTATACTAGTATAGTTGAGTTACATAGATACATATTAATAGGAAAGACAGATTGCAGTTGTATTAGCAACCTAAATTAAGAGCTTCAATTTGCTATTTAAAACTTATTCCTAGAGTGAACAACACCTTTTTTAAAAATACGTTTTATATTGAAATAATTAATGACTCCTGGGAAGTTGCAAAGATAGTACAGGGAGACCCCGTGTGTCCCCTTCACCCAGATTCCTCCAGTGGTTGACAACTTACCTGTAGTAGAATATCAGACCAGGATGTTGACACTGGTGCAGTGTGTGCACGTAAGGCTGTGTTATTTCATCTTGAGTGTGGGTTCCTATCACCACCAATGCAGTCAAGGTGCAGAACTGTTGCACCACCATGAGGATCGATCTCTCACTAGCCCAGTGGGCTCAGCCATCCCTCTGCTTCCAGCAGCCCTCACCCTGGGTAACCATGAATTTGTCTCCATTTCTATAAATCTGTCATTTCTGGAGTGTTACATAAATGAAATAAACCATTCATGACCTTCGGAGACTCGTTTTTTTTTTTTGTTTGTTTGTTTGTTTGTTTTTTTAGATGGAGTCTTGCTCTGTCACCCAGGCTGGAGTGCTATGGCACGATCTCAGCTCACTGCAATTTCCACCTCCTGGGTTCAAGCAGTTCTCCTGCCTCAGCCTCCTGCGTAGCTGGGATTACAGGCGCACGCCACCACACCCGGCTAATTTTTATATTTTTAGTAGAGACGGGGTTTCACCATGTTGTTCAGGCTGGTCTCGAGCTCCTGATCTCATGATCCGCCTACCTCAAACTCCTGACCTCCAGATCCACCTTGGCCTCCCAAAGTGCTGTGATTACAGGCATGAGCCACCGCGCCCGGCCTAGAGACTTTTTCTGCTTAGCACAACACCCTTGAGATCCATCCAAGTTGTTGTATATGTCAATAGTTTGTTCCATTTTTACTGCTAACTAGGATTTCATGGATGGATGTACCACAGCATGTTTTAAACCATTCATCATTGTTGGTTGAAGTTTTTTGTTGTTTACAGGTTTTTGTTATAAATAAACCTGCTTTGAACAATTATGTACAGCTTTTTTGTGGACGTAAGTTTTTATTTCTCCAGATCGATGTCCAGAAGTGGGGTTGCTGGTTTTTATGATAATTATATGCTTGTTTTAAGACTGACAAACTCTTTTCCAGAGTTACTGTTTTGTTTTACATTCCCACCAGCAATGCCTGGGACATCTAGTTTTGCCACATTTGGCTGATGTTTGATGGTATGTGTAGCGGTGCTTCCTCATGGTTTGCGTGTGCCGTTCCGTTATGGCTGGCGACATTGAGCACGTTCTTGCTGCGTGTTTGCCATCCTCAGGACTCTAGTAAAGTGTCTTTTCATGTCTTTTGCCCATTTTCTAATTGGATTTATTTTAAACTATTGATATTGAGAGTTCCTTATATATTCTACATAGGAGTCCTTTGTCAGATATGTGGCTTACAAATATTTTGTACCAGT
This sequence comes from Hylobates moloch, assembly GCF_009828535.3. Lineage (NCBI taxonomy): Eukaryota > Metazoa > Chordata > Mammalia > Primates > Hylobatidae > Hylobates > Hylobates moloch. The sequence continues at coordinate 1,063,418 of NW_026652280.1, read as the reverse complement.
TTGTAGTTTGTCTTTTCATTTTCTGCAAGGATCTTTACATATTCAAAGTATTTAATTTTATCAAAGTCCAACTGATTTTTTTAATGGGTTATGCCTTTGATGTCCTGTTTAGGAACTCATCTTCCAGCCATATGCCCTGAGGATTTCTTCCTGTGGTGGTTTTTTTTTTGTCCAAAAAGTTTTACGTTGAGATCTGTGATCTGTTGTGAGTTAATTACTGTATAAGATGCAAGGTTTAGGTCAAGGCTTTGGGTTGTTGGGCTATGTATGTCCAAATGCTCTAGCGTCATTTATAGTGAAGACTCCATTCTCCATAAATTGCTTTTGTAAATGCATCAAAATTAGTTGCCATACTTGTATGTTGGGAGGACTCTTTCTGGGCTCTTTATTTTGTTCCATTGATCTGTGTTTCTGTTCCTTCTTCAGTATCAAACAATCTTGATTACTGCAGTCATCTGGTAAGTCTTAAAATCTGGTGGGCTGATTTCTCCCATTTTTTATTCCTTTTTCCCCCACATTGTTTTAGCTGTTCTAAACAACTTTTAGCTGTTTTAAACAACTTTGCCTTTCTATACACATTTTAGAATAATCTTGCCTGTATCCTTAAAGAAAGTCTTCATGGGACTATGATAGTGATGAAGTCTGCACCTGTTGGCATTTATGGGTGGTCGGGTTCTTCAGTTGCTAGTCTGAGATAGAAAGGGCAAGATGAAAACAGGAAATGGCCATTGTCCTTTCTCAATACCCGAGGAATTGAGCTGGACTGCACTTTTCCTCCTCTTGTAGAATCATCATCATTTTTAAAAATTTAATGTTCAGCATTTTTTGCTTTATTTAGGAAGAATGGGAAAGAGTACATCTGCTCTATCTTTCTGGAAGTAAACTTCCCTTAAAGGTTTTATTCATTTTCTGCTTTTTAAATTGGATCTTAAACTTTATTCTAGGAATTTTCACTGCATGAAGCTATAGTGTAATGGACTGCTGTGTCACCATTGTCCCCTGGAAGACTGCTCATTAAATGGCCAGTCTTGTTTCATCCGTATGTCTCATTTGGATGAAATCCTGTGTATAATTTGATTGCATTAACAGATTCAGCATTTACAAATTACAACCACAATTCCATTATCATACCATAAACGATTGAACAAGGATTTCTTAGATTAACACTTGGTGAGTCTCCCGGTTTCTGATTGTCTCACACACCTCTTCTTACAGTTGATCTGTTCCAGTCAGGATGCGAGGGCCCTTCTCTTGCACTTGGTACAGGTGTCTCTCAAATCTGTTTTCTTCTAAAACAATTCCTTCTCTTTCTTTGTTTTTTATTTGTTGAAAAAACAGGGTTACTGGACATAGAGAATATCTGATAGTCTAGATTGAGTGCATACACAAAACAACTATGTTATTAATTAATACATTCCTTTATATCCTGTATTTTTGTTAACTGGTAGGTGGATCTAAAGGGTTGATCATACTCATTTTCGGTTTTCTTTTACCTTTTCATTTTTTTTGGTTAAAGAATACTACAGCAATGCCCCTGTATAGTCCTGTTTCTAACTCCAGGCAGATGTCTACATGTCTCTCTTTTAGTGATGAATAAATACAGGTGCTATCAACTGATCTTCCTAGTATAAAGTTCTTCATCAGGCCAGGCGTGGTGGCTCACACCTGTAATCCCAGCACTTTGGGAGGCTGAGGTGGGTGGATCACGAGGTCAAGAGATTGAGACCGTCCTGGCCAACATGGTGAAACCCTGTCTCTACTAAAAATACAAAACAATTAGCCGGGCGTGGTGGCACGCACCTGTAGTCCCAGCTACTCAGAAGGCTGAGGCAGGAGAATCGCTTGAACCCGGGAGGTGGAGGTTGCAGTGAGCTGAGATTGAGCCACTGCACTCTAGCCTGGCGACAGAGCAAGACTCTGTCTCAAAAAAAAAAAAAAAAGAAAAAGAAAAAAAACCATTCTGAAACCTCAAAAGTCACCTGGATGAATTCTCTCTGTGATTAAACTGTGAATTATGTTTTATACACTGCCTTTTATTTTTTAGGAGTTTTTTAAAAGTTTGGTGTAATTTGGCCTTTTAATTATATAAAATGTATCTGATTTTAAAGTGAACAGTAGAAGATATATTCAGAAGGCCTAGCATCTATTCCTGTTCCCTTCCTTCCTCTGTAGGTATTATATACACATACATGCATACACAGATATATGTGCACACACACAGAAGCATTTGCATGCATACAGATACGCTGACACACAGAGGCGCACACATAGAAACACAGATTTGCATGCCCTCACATCCGTCACACAGATATGCATGCATGCGTACATAGGTACACATATATGCACACAGATATGTTCACACACCAATATGCACACACACAGAAACACACAGATCCTCAGATACTTGTTCACAGTTATACATGCATATTATACAGATACCATGTACGCAAACATACACAAGCACACACAAATACATATGTACACATGCATGTGCACACACAGATATATGCTTATGCACACACAAGTTAGCCATACATGCACACACACAGATACACACATAGATACATATCCACACACAGATGAACACGCATGTATACAGTTGTATACGCATAGAGATCTGTATGGACATACACAAATTCTCTCTCCTCCCTCCCTAGTTCTTAACTATAATGTATTTTTCTATATATAATGCCCTGCACCTTACTTTCTTCACATCACAGTCTATATCCTAGAGATCTTTCCATGACAGTGTACTGAGGTCATCTTGTTTGCTTTACTTTCTTCTCTCTGTATTGCCGTATGTGCTCTGTTTTATTCAGCTAGTCCTGTGTTTGTTCCCCTTTGTTCCACAACAGTCTTCTGTTATTATAAATAATGCTGCAAGGAGCAGCCTTGTGTGTATGTCATTTTGTGCTTTTGCTATTCCATCATTAGAATAGATTCTGAGAAGTGGGATGATAGCATGGCCAAAAAGTAGTGGATTTTTGTAATAGAATATCTTAGCATGTTTGAAACTGGATAGCCCTGTGAGCATATGGTAACATTTACCTGGGTCTTAGCATTGTAGCTGTGCTTTTATGATTGAACATTTTTTATGATGGTAAATCTGATATTTTATTAGCAAGATAATACTATACACCGTTGGATATTTTTGTGTATTTGTTATTTTGTTATTATCAAAACGTACATTGAAAGTAGAAATGATCAATGCAGTTTTTCTAAAACAGAAGGCTGATTAATGTTAAACCTTAATAGGCAAGAACAGCAAATAGGAAATAAGTGATTTAAAAAAATTTAATGGCCTACATCTTTTCATGAAACTTGTTTTGTGAATCAAGGAACATTGTGTAAAATAAAAGTTTTTAAGGATTTTTGTTCCTGGGAATATCTAGATTGTTATTTCTTTGTCCTACTGTGCCCTGGAATTATTCTTTGATGGCACCTGTAGCTCAGGAAAAACCTTCTGTAACACAATTCAAGAGTGGTAAATTTTTATTCTCTACTTCCAAGGTTCGTGTTTTATTCGAACTGATCAACTAGATGGTGAAACTGACTGGAAGCTGAAGGTGGCAGTGAGCTGCACGCAACGGCTGCCGGCTCTGGGGGTGAGCAGCACCAAGACTACTCCATCCTTTTATCTTCAGTGGCAGTTTCCAGGGTTCACGTATATTCCTGTTTATACCAGCTAATTTATTTAATGCATTGAGAATTTGTTTCATAATTTCTTTATTCCTTATGAAGGTTCATTGAAGAATTGTGCCAAAATAATTTCTGTGATGTCTTAGTACATAATCAGTTTTAGGTAATTGCGAATTTTCCTTGACACTTAGGTTTTCTTTCTCCTTCTGCTTACCTTCCTCCCCTTCCTCCCTCTCCTTGCCCCCTTCCCCCTCTTCCGCCTCCTCCTCCTCCTCTTAATGTCCTTTTCCTTTTTCAATTTATTTTATTTTTTAAGTGATAGGTTGTCACTCTGTTGCCCAGACTGAAATACAGTAAGATGATCATAGCTCACTGCAGCCTCAAACGCCTGGGCTCAAGTGATGCTCTCTCCACAGCCTCCTGAGTAGATGGGAGTACAGGTGCACACCACCACGCCCAGCCAGTTCTTAACTTTTTTTTGTAGAGATGGGGGTCTTGCTATGTTGCGCAGGCTGGTCTTGAACTCCTGGCCTCAAGCAATCCTCTCACCTTGGTCTTTCAAAGTGCTGGGATTACAGGTTTGAGTCACCATGCCCAGCGGAAATTTTTATTTCTTATTTGGCTATTTGCCCCTCTCCTTTGCAATTTTGTATTGATGTTTGCCAATTAAAAAGTACATACATGCTCGTGTGTGTAGAATCTTTCAAATCAGTGAAACCAGATATTCACAAATGAATATCTGTTTTTAATTTTCACCTACTTAGGCACATAAAAGTGTTTTTCTTTCTTCTATTTTCTCTCTGTACATCACATGGACTTCATTAGCCTTCAGGTCAGAAGCTGTATTTGAAAATTGTCCAAGCTGCTTCTCTGGGTCAGGCTTCTCAGTCAAAGCCAGGCAGTGAGGTGCTACTCAGATGATTTGTTTTCGTGGGTTTTTAATTTTCAGTGTTCTATGATTGTTTACTTAAATTATCTAGGATACTATGCATAATTTATATGTTTAGAGTTATTACAACTACATTTTTTCATGGTCAGTGAATGAAGGAAGGTAGGTTCTACTGGACCAACAGATGAGCAGATTGGAGAGGTTGGGCTGTTGACAGCTGCCTTTTACGTGCTTGGTGGTGGGTAGAGTCAACCAGGCAGCTATTAAATAATGAAGGTATGTGTCAGGGAGCAGCACCTCCTCACCTGCGGATAGGGCTGGGGTGTGTGTGCATGCGGCAGTTCCTGGATCACACAGTGTGGCTTTCAAAGGAGCTACCAAACTGTTTTCCAGAGTGGCTGTGCCATTCCCTGTCCTCACCAGCACCGGATGAGTGACCCAGTTTCTCTGTGTCCTTGCCGCCTTCAGTGTTGTCACCAGTTTTTATTGTAGTCATTCTGACGGGTGTGCAGTGATACCTTATCGTGGCTTCAGTTTGCGTTTCTGTGATGGCCGGTTGTGTTGAACATTGTTTCATGTGCTTGTTTGCCATCTGCTTGTCCTCTTTGGTGATGTATCCTGTTGACAGTCTCAGAGCAAAAGCATTCCGCCTTGATGTATAATGCTAGCTGCAGCTTGTTCAGGGAGTCTCTGTCAGGGTGAGGAAGTTCTTTCTAGTCTTAGTTTGCTGAGAGGTTTTTTCATGAGTGGGTGTTAGATTTTTACAAAGCTTTTCTGTATCTGTAGGGATGATCATATGGATATTCTCCTTTATCTGTTAATATGATGGTATGTGGACTGATTTCATATGTGTTACACCAGCCTTGTGTGATTGGCATAAACCTCACCTAGTAGACATACTGCATGTCTTTTTATTATGTCACAGTATTTGATATGCTGATATTTTGTTAAGGATGTTTTGTGCTGATGTTCATGAAGCATATCGATCTGTATCGCTTTTGTTTAATGTCTTTAGTTTGATATCTGGGGGTAAGCTGGCCTTATAATGCGTTGGGGAGTCTTTTTGCCTCCTGTAATTTTAAAAATAGTTGGCATAAAATTGGTGTTATTTATTTTTAAATGTTGAACAAATTCACTTTTGGAACTATCTGATCCAAGAGATTACTTTTTGGGAAAACACTTGATTGTGAATTGAATATCTTTGGTATAGAGGTTTTTTTTTTTATAGTATAGAAACGAAGTTTATTAATTTTTTGCACACAAAACAATAAACATTTTCTAAAAATACATACAAACAAAAGGATGCATATCAAACATATTAGGAAGGTTGCACATGGGAAGACGGGGAATAGAAATGGGAGGTGGGAATTAAAGAAAATAAATGAGAGAGGGACTTTGTATGGATCAATGATAATAACTCAATCCTCTATTTGACAAAGAAGAAGGAGAAGGAAGAAGAAGAAAAAGAAAGTGGGATAAAGGATCAGAAAGGGAGGAAAATAGAAAAAATTAGAGTATGACTCCAGGGTAGACCTGTTTTGTTGCCGCTGGGTTGGTTGGTTGGTTGGTTGGTTTGTCTGTTGTATTTTTCATATGTTTTGCCATGTTGGCCAGGCTGGTCTCGAACTCCTAGCCTCAAGTGATCAACCCGCCTCGGCCTCCCAGAGTGCTGGGACTACAGGCGCGAGCCACCACGTCCAGCCCCCACATTGCGTCTGGCCTCCGTGGTAGACCTCCCAGATGGGGTGGCCGGGCGGAGGCACTCCCCACATCCCAGACGGGGCGGCCGGGCAGAGGTGCTCCTCACTTCCCAGATGGGGCGGCCGGGCAGAGACCCTCCTCACTTCCTAGACGGGGTGGCGGCCGGGCAGAGGGGCTCCTCACTTCCCAGACGATGGGCGGCCGGGCAGAGGCGCTCCTCACTTCCCAGACGATGGGCGGCCGGGCAGAGGCGCTCCTCACATCCCAGACGGGGCGGCCGGGCAGAGGCGCTCCTCACATCCCAGACGATGGGCGGCCGGGCAGAGGCGCTCCCCACCTCCCAGACGGGGCGGCGGCTGGGCAGAGGCTGCAATCCCAGCACCCTCAGAGGCCAAAGCAGGCGGCTGGGAGGCGGAGGCTGCAGCGAGCCAAGACCGCACCACCGCACTCCAGCCCGGGCAACACCGAGCACCGAGTGAGCGAGCCTCCGTCCGCAGTCCCAGCACCTCGGGAGGTCGAGGCGGGCAGACCACTCGAGGTCAGGAGCTGGAGACCAGCCTGGCCGACATGGCGAAACCGCGCCTCCAGCCGAAGGAGAAAAACCAGGCAGGGGTGGTGGCGCGCGCAGGCAATCCCAGGCAGCCCGCAGGGCAGGGCAGGAGAATCACGGGAGGCGGACGCAGGGAGTCTGCAGCGAGCCGAGTGTACTCCAGCCTGGGCCACAGAGGGAAGAAAGAAAGAAAGATACAAAGAAAGGAAGGGAGGGAGGGAGGCAGGAAGGAAGGAAGACGAGGTTCTGCAACTTCAAAGGAGACACAAGAAGGGGCTACATCAAGACCAGAAAGAGATGCTCCGACTATTCTCCAACCTGGGCCACAGAGGGAAGAAAAAAAGAAAGAGAAAGAAAGAAAGAGAGAGAGGGAGAGAAGGAGGGAGGGAGGGAAGGAAGGAAGGCCTTTGGTATAGAGTTAATCAGATTTTCTCTTCATTGGAAATTTGTGTTTTTCAGAGAATTGGTTCATTTCATGTAAGTTGACAACATTAATGGCATAAAGTTCGTAATATTCCATTATTTTTTAGCCATTTTAGGATTCCTTCTTTCACTCCCAATATTGGTAGTTTATGTCTCTTTTATCGATCATTTCAAAGAACTTGTTTTTGGTTTCATTGATTATCTTCATTGTTTGTTCATTTTCTGTGTTATTAATTTCTGCTCTCTGTTTCCTTCATTCTACATAGTTTATGTATAATTTTTTTTGTTTCTTCCTCCTTAAGGTGGAAGTTAGACCTTTGATTTTATAACTTATTTTCTATTTATAAACTTTCAGAGCTGTAAACCTGTTTCCAAGCATTGTTTACCTGTGTCACACAAATTTTGATTTAGTTAAAAATAATTAATAATTTAGTTAAAAATCATTTTCATTTAGTTAAAAATATTTTCTAATTCCTTCATGATTCTTCTTTTCATCCTTGATTATTTGGAAATACACTGTTATTTGCTAAACAGTTGGGGATTTTCCCAATGTCTGCTAATTTATTGTTATTTAATTCTCCTATGGTCACAGAAGGTATTCTGTTCTATTTCAGTCCTTTCATATGTATTGAAACTTGTGATATGGCCCAGCATATGAACTCTCTGAGTCAGTATTCCATGTGAGCTTTAAAATAATGTTTGTTCTGCTATTGCCTGGATGTTCTGTAAATGTTCATTAGGTCAAGCTAATGGAAACTGTTGTTTAAAAAAATTTTATAGCTGTTTTCTACCATTCGTTCTCTGAATTACTGAAGAAGACTTTTAAGATCCCATACCTTTTGTAGATTGAATTATTTCTTCTTTTGGCTCTGTTACTTGTTTCCTTAACTATATTGAAGCACTGTTACTGGGTTCATACACTTTCAAAATTATTATATTTTGTTGAATTTGCCCTTTTTCATTATTCCTGGTAATATTCTTTGTTGAGACATCTATTTTGTTCTTTACTATTATAGTAATTTCAGCTTTTTTAAAATTAGTATTTACATGGTATATCTTCCATCGGTTTATGTTTTATATATCTTTTTCTTTGAATTTAAAGTGTTTCTTAATGTAATAAAAGTAGGTACTGCTTTTTTTATTCTGAGAATTGCTGCATTTTTATTGTGTACATTTACGGTAATCGTTAATGTGGTTGAGCCGAAGTCAGTCATTTGACTTTTTAGGTTCCACTTATCCCATTTGTTTATTTTCTTCATCTTTTGGTGTTGTGTTATGTTTCCGTTTGGCTAATTAGCTATGTGCATTAGTTCTGTTTTGTGTCATTATCATGCTTTCAATGGGTGTTTTTAACTTATCACAATATTTCTCCATGTCACTTGTGGTGTAAGAGTTGTGCACAGTAGATGTCCATGGCTTCCTTCCTATCCTTTGTGTTTGTGTCATCTTACTTCTGCATATTATCAGCTGCACAGTACATTACTGTTTTTTTGTTTAAAGTTGTCAAGCTTATTTTAAAGATAGTAAAAAATGAAAACAATCTTTTCCGTTTACCCATGTGTTTACCTGTTCTGAGACTTCTCTTTCCTTTGTGTTGATCCAAGTTTCCATTTACTGCCAGTTTCCTTTAGCTCTAAGAACTTCTTTCAGTGTGTCTTGTAGTGAAGTCTGCCAGAGATTGTCAATTTTTGTTTGTTTGAAAATTGTCTTTATTTTGCCTTTTTCTTTTCTTTTTTTGAGACAGAGTCTCACTCTGTCACAGAGGCTTAAGTGCAGTAGCGCAATCTCGACTCACTGCAGTCTCCACCTCCTAGGTTTAAGCAATTCTCCTGTCTCAGCCTTCCGAGTAGCTGGGATTACAGGCATGTGCCACCACCACACCCGGCTAATTTTTGTATTTTTTTTTTTTAAGTAGAGATGAGGTTTCACCATGTTGGCCAGGCTGGTCTTGAACTCCTGACCTCAGATGATCCGCCCACCTCGGCCTCCCAAAGTGGGGGATTAAGTGTGTGAGCCATGACGCTGGGCCTATTTTGCCTTCACTTTTGAAGGATGTCTTGAAGTTTTCATTTGACAGTCTTTCTTTTTTATCTTTGCCTTTCAGAGCTTTTATTTCATCTTATGGCATCCATAGTCCTGAAAAGACGCTTACGGGCATTCTTACCCTGACTCCACTTTATCCTCTGTGCCTTTTTCTGTGGGCGTTTAGAAAGTCTTTCCTGTTTTGACTGGCTTTCAGGAATTTAAGTGTGATGATCCGTTTTCATTTGTCTTGCTTGGGTTTGTTGGGCTTCTTGTATCTGGAGTTTCATGGTTTTTATCCAGTTTCAAGATTTTCAGCCTTTATTTTTCTTATCTTTCCTTCTGCCCAAACCCCTCAGAGACATGACCAACAGAATTAGTCTAACTACTAATATCAAGTAAATTAGTCTAACTACTCATATCAAAAAAGAGTAAGAACTTCAATGACATGGGAACATCAAGTGGTTGGATTCCCACATGCCATTGATGCTGTCTTACTCTTTTTTTCCTCAGCCTTTTTTTTCCTTCTGTAACTCAATTTTGATAGTATCTGTTGCTCTGTCATTAAATTCACTAACATTTATCTTTTTCATTATCTAGTCTTCTGTTAAGCCCACCTAATGAATTTTGTTATTCCGAGTGTTGTAATCTCTGGATGTTCCATACGTTTCTCTCATTTTTGTTGTTTAAATACCTTTTCTATTCTTTCCTAATATGTATGTGGCTTCATTGGACTCTTTCAACCATTTGTAATGCTTAATTCCATGTATGTTAGCTCCTTTGTCTCTGTCACTTTTGGGTATGTTTCTATTTAAATGTTTTGGCCCTCGTTATAGGCCCATACTTTCCTGCTTCTTTCCATGTCTGGTAATTTTTTATTGTATGCTGAGTGTGTAAGTGTTACATTTAATGTCTGAGATTTTCATTTCTATCTGTAAAGCATCTTGATCTTTATTAAATTAGTTAAACAACTTCTGGGTCAACTTGATGTCTTCAAGGCTTGTTCTTAAGTTTTGTTAGAGGCCTCGAGGCTCCTTTATTGGAATCTAGAGCATGATCCTGCTGGGATCCTGCTGATAGCTACTGAAATCCTTGCTAGCTCACAGGTGCCTCTGAACTCTGAGTCAAAACTCAACTCTCCAACTCTGTAGTCCCTGCGGTTGGTTGGGGCTGGAGCTCTGTGGTTCTCCTTTGGCCAGACATACTCTTACCCTGTATGCTGTGTGTACTCATTTTCAGTAACACTCAGGTGGAACACTTTGCATATTTCTGCAATTCTTTTTCTTCCTTCCCCTTTTCAGTATTTTGCAAATGCTAGCTGTCAGTTTCCCTGAATTCTGGTCTCAGTCTCCTAAATTCAGAAGAGCTGCCTCCCTCTGCCTGACTTCTGTCCTCTAAAGTGGTAAATCTCTTTACCCTGGCTTATGTGGGGCACGTGGCTTTGTTTCTCCTCTCCCTGGGGCACTGTATCTAGTGTCTGAAAATAGATACTTTATAAATATTGTCCATTTTCCAGTTGTTTTCATGGGAAGGCAAGTCTCATATTAGTTACCACAACATGGCTTGTAGAAGTCCTTGATTAATTTTTAATGAAAAGTATTAAGTTCCTTGTGGATGAAACAAACTGCATGACATTTCAAATTACAATTAAACTCGAACAAACAAACAGGTATTTGTTTATTGAGAATTTGCTTGTTGATAGGGATCTACCTGCTGGGAGGCCTGTGACCGCCCTGCAGAGCCTGGATGCCGGCCCTTCTGCCACCTTTAGATGTTCCTGCCCTCTCTTCGGGGGCATTCCTTTAAAAAAGAGGTGGACGTCAATTTTGAGTCCTGATTCTAATAGTAATGTGTGCATTGTAAATAATACACAAATCACAAAACAGAAAAAAACCTGCCAGTCTGCATTGGCTATCATGAGCATTTTGGTATCAATCCTTCCCCTAGCCACATTCTTGCATGGTTGGATCATGCTGTATATCACTGTTTTTTCTAGTTTATTCAACAATATGCTGTGGGTCATCCTTTCATGTTAGGAATTGTGTATCCTTGCAAGTGTTTTATTAGCTGCATAGTTTCTGACAAATTATAGCTTCCGTAGCTGACCTGATATTGGTAAATTTAAAAGTTATCATTTTGAAATTCTAGATTAAAAAAATAAGCATATTTCAAGAATTTTAATTATTTGGCCAAAATGCTCTTCAGAAGACTACACAGCTTATCTACTGTGTATTAATTAATCAATTAATCTTTCACTGTTTTCCGATCTGATAACTGTAACAATGGTATCCCATTTAATTTTACATTTGTTTAGTTTTTTAATGTGTGAGGTTGAAGATAATTCTTACCTAAGAAAGTGTATTTCTCCTATTTTTATTTTCTAAGTCTGTTCATGTTATCTGCTAAAGTTTGTTAATAATTTTTTATTTTCCAATTTTTCTGAGTACTTTCGTTTATAGTTTCTGTTGCCCATATAAAAGTTCAGTGTATTTATATAATGTGACCTACCAATATTTTTTAAATGATTTCTGCTTTTTGGTTTTATGCTTTGACTATTTCTACTCATTATTTTATTTTAAATAATTAGTTTTAAAATAATTCCTGCTTTACATACAAAATCTGATTACCATTTTTGGGGGGAGTTTTTTTTTTTTTTTTTTTTTTTAAAGTTAAAAAAAAAAAAGTCAGTCAGTTGCACCAGTACCATTCACTGAAGAACTTTTTTGTTAGATTTTTATTTTTGCACAAATTTAATATTGTCCCCAAATGGTTATACAATTCTAATTTCTCAACATCAGGAGATGAGCGTATCTGTTTCTCCATAACTTTACCCAGTACACATTGCAAATATATTCTCCAATCTGTTTCTTAACTTCTGGCATTATAATATCTTTGCTATGTAAATATTTCAAATTTTATTTAGGTAAATATTTATATGTTTTCTTTTATTGTTTATATGTTTTTCTTTATGCATTTATAGGCTTTGTCTTGTGCCAGGAGGCTGTTTGCCCACCAGTATTCATTTATCATTTTAACCACTTTTAAATGTTTGTCAGTAGGTGGAATCGAAAAGTGAGATCCAAGTAATTTGAATTTACAGTATTATAATTATTAAAATAGTTCCTACAGTTCCATCTGATGCACAAAGACCTAGGAGAGGGAAGTTGAATTGTTTCACTTGGTATGTGTGGCTAAAGAATTGTTTTAGAGTTAAGGTTAAGTAGGTTTTTTTCTTTTTTTTTAAATTTCATGTTATGAGCTGAGCAGAATCATGCGTCACTCCAGCCTGCATCTTCTGTGTCATCATTTCCCTCCTCAGCCCTTTCTTATCCTCGCTCTGCTTCCCAGGGTTTTCGACTTGCTTTTGTTTTTTTTTTTTAATGTTGTGAAATAAGTCTGTTCTATTATCTTATTACTTGACATCTAGCTTATTATTCTCATACTATTTATTAAGAAGTTTTATCATAGAGACATTCTTGTAGCCTATTGACTTTCTAATGTAATTGGAACTGATTGCTGGGTTAGTGCTACTGTTTCATGGTTACATATTTCCTCCTTGTGTCCTTCTTTTTCTTGTGTACATCCTCAAGTAATCTCTGCAGAACTAAAGGGATAATATGAGTCCTTAAATGACTGGAGGGGATTTTGGTTGGCTGTAACACTTGGACAAAAGCCTCACCCTCTGCATCCTCCTCCTGAAGAACCTTCCAAGAATTCTAGAGTCACTGGCAGTAGGCGCTTGGGAGCAAGTCACACTAAATGATAATTTTCTAACAGATTTAATTTTGCTAAGTGTAGTAGAAAAGAAAGTACAGAATCAAAACACTATATTAGAAAAAATTTGTCTGAAAAAAAAAATCCAGCCAAGCAAGAATATTGGTACATGAGTCCATTAACATACAATTCTGTACAAGTGATCAGCAGGTGATAGAGGTTAGCAGTGCAAGGATAGGCAGGCTGCATGGGGGCATGGGGATACTTTTGTGAGTAATGGAAATGTTCAGTATCTTGAGGTGGTGATGGTCACAGGCATACACATATATCAAACAAAATGGTACACTTTAAACATGTGCAGTTATTGCATGTAAATCACACCTTATGAAGTAGTTACAATTTTTCATACTGTTATCTGTAACTTTGAGTAATGCTCTTTGCCATGATTATAGGAAGTGACATTTTATTTTATTTTATTTTATTTTTTTTTTTGAGACAGAGTCTCGCTCTGTCGCCCGGGCTGGAGTGCAGTGGCGCAACCTCGTCTCACTGCAAGCTCCGCCTCCCGGGTTCACGCCATTCTCCTGTCTCAGCCTCTCCGAGTAGCTGGGACTACAGGCGCCCGCCACCACGCCCGGCTAATTTTTTGTATTTTTTAGTAGAGATGGGGTTTCACCGTGGTCTCGATCTCCTGACCTCGTGATCCACCCGCCTCGGCCTCCCAAAGTGCTGGGATTACAAGCGTGAGCCACCGCGCCCGGCCGGAAGTGACATTTTATTATCTTCAGTATTATAAGGATGCTTTCTTTATTTTTATTAGTAACAGATATATACACATATATAAATTCAAAAATATTTACAGAATTAAAATAAACAATTCATACCATGCAACTTTAAAATTTTTGTGGCCAGTACACTTTGATACAGAGTCTGATTAAGGATTTTAGTGACATAACTATATGGTAAATGAAAACATTTTAATTTTTGCTGTGACCACACCACCAAAAAGCAGTATATCCTAGGAAGAAAGGAAGTTCAACTGAATATCTGATTCATTAATCAATTTTATATTTTAGCTTCACATAACTTGGCATATTAGGTATAGATCTTTTTTCCATAGAGAAGAAAGCTCTGATTTCATTATGGATATGGGCAAGGCAATTGAGTTTTTCATGTAATAGCTTATGCCCATAATCGTCCCTCATTCTGTGACATTCGTGTCTCTCGTGGTGTAGATCTGAGGGTCTTCTGTGTTGTGAGCTGTTTGTTGTATCACAGTTGTGTCACATCAGACTGTGTCCGTGGTGATAGCCAGGCTGAGTAAACTTAGAGACCTAAGAACTTGTCTGAAAGAGCTGAGGACACAGCCAAGAATAACCTTTGTCAATTACGTTATATTCTCAGAGACTTAATATGATCAGAGAATTAAAATTTCAGAGTCGTGTAATAATAACTGTGCTGCAGAGCCTGTAATGGCAGGTGCAGTTTCTTGTGGCTTCATAGCTGTCTAGAGGCACAGTTTTCAGGCATTGTAGACATTTGGGAAATATGTTTCTGGCTTTTGCGATCAAACACATTTATTAACAACCACAAGGCCACAATAATTTTCAATAAATCATGACATGCTGATTTATTTCAAAAGATCCATATAGCAGTAAACAATGCCATTTACATTTAATTCGTTTTATTGAACGAAAGGCAATTTTATTTGTAATGAACCACATGTTATGATTAAGGATGTATTTTAATGACCTTTAAGTAATGCGAACAAATGTTGCCCTTGACCTCACAGCAGCGGCTTTCCTTCATTATTGAAAACTTTAGAATGATTTTTAAATTATCGTGAAAAGCTTTGAATGACATTCTCATTATTGTGCCATTTATTCAGTCATTTGATGTCTACTATACTAGATGAAATGCATTACTCTAAATGCTGATGTGTGTGTAGAAATGAGCTTGCCAGCCTGTTTTTTATTTTCATGTTATCAACAGGTAGTTTGAGGTATGAAAGTTTCATGTTTTGAAAATTACTGTGACAGTGTCATATTTAAATGACGAGTGATTCTCAGACTTGCCTTATCCCTGGAATCATTTGACTGCTTATTAAACATTCTAGTAGAAGTTTCATAATTCTCAAGTTACTGGAGAATATTTCTTTTTGTGTAAACTAGCTTAATTTAAATAAATTTTTTCTATTAATAGTTAATACGTAGTCTAAGCTACTGTAACAGTTGCACGGCGGTAAACTAGTATGTTCAACCTTTAGTCTACCCTTCCTGCAGCCTCTGTTCTTTAGAAATTTGGAAACTAGCCTGCACGTATTTTTCACAGTTTCTTGAAGGGTGTGTGAATTCGCTTTCACATTGAATGTACTTTCACAGAGCTTGTAAGGCAGGAGTGAGGAGGAGGTATCATTTTGCCTGTTTGTTCTCTGCTGACAGGTGTCCTCACGGGTCTGAGCTCCTGCTCGCACTCTCCAGCTTTAGGGCTTGGGTGGGAGTGCACTGTGTGCATGGTGGTCTCCAAACCATGTGTCTCAGATGTGGTGCTCGCCATGGTGCTTTCCTTGGATGGATATTTTGGTAACATGCTGAGAGTAGCTTTGGAGCTTCAGTCCTGAGCGTCATCCTTTCACTGATTTGGGAAGCATCTTGTTCTGTGTATGAAATCACTTTCTGCTACACGGTCTAGGGTGGCTTCTGTTTCCTGTACTGAAACGTGACTGACACACCTTAAATCAGAACAGATTTTCACCCTCACAGTAGTAGCCCAGGTGGGTGGTCAAAGGCTGATAGGGCAACTTTGTCATCTCTGATACGTGGTTTTGCAGGGTGGGTTCCAGTGACTGCCCCACCTCCACACTGCCCCACAGGAGAGGTTCAGAAGGAAAGGCCTGGTGAGTACTTGGACTCAAAGGGGCACATGTCCTTTCACATGCTCTCCAGGCCAGAATCAGTTACGTGGTCCTCACCAGCTGCAAAGAAGGCTGAGAAATGCATTCTTTAAGTGAGAAGCCACCTACCCATCTACAGCTGCGAAGTTCTATTTTTCAAAGGAAATGGGAAGAAAGATGGAAAGTGGTCTCTGCCGAGCCATTTCTTCATTTTGTTTTCCGTTGAGTGTCTGATTCCCCCGTGCTGCTGCTGAATGGAGTGCACAAAACCATTCCAGCAGTTCTCAGAGGACTGTGCTGCCCTGAGAACAGGATGCTCCCTTTAGCATTGCTGTTATAATTACCTGTTTTATTAGCATCAGTTATTTCACATGCATTCTGCAAGGAACTCAGAGCCATTTACAAATTTGTATGTTAATGACTTACATAGATTAAAATAGAAAAATGAATGAAATATCAACAGAAAAATAGTAAATATGTCTTCTAGAAATGAAATACACCATATCAGTTTTAGGTGATCGAATCTTCTCTGTTAAAGACTTTTTTTTTAAGTGATTGAGCATGACATGCAACTCTCCAGTCCCTTTAAGAAGAGATCTGGCAGGCAAGAGTCCTATGTAGAAAACATGAGGACACCCTTTAGCTGTGCTACCCCTTTTCTGAAAGGATTATTGGAATGCATGTGTGGAATCAACAGGAAAGAGAAAGCCGGATTCAAATGTAAAAGCCGAGCCCAGAGGAAGTAGGTGTTCCAGGAACAGAAGAGAATACATTCAGCTGTCTAATGTACTTGAAGAAATCTGAGAGGATGTTACTGGCAATAAAACAAGCTATGAGAAAGGATCATGTGGAAAATCAGAACTCTTAGAAATATATATGGTCGCTGAAAGTTTAAAAAAGTAAATAAGAGTGGAAAATGAAATGTTCTACATCCCTCAGAATACAGGCCAAGGTTGGGAAATACAAATTGATGGTTACCAGTTTTAGCTCGGCCCTCAGTGCTCCCTGTGATCCTTGTTAGAAGTTATAATCAACTGTGGTTCCTCTTACTGATGACAGTGCTTTCAGACTTTTCCACTCTCCTTTAATTTCTGATCCACCTGTCTTTTCCTTCACCAGTAAGACCAGTTTGTCTTAACTTACATGGAAAAAGCATTCTATCAAATGGAAATTCCTTCAATATCCCATTAATAAATAAAGAACATTACCTCTATTCCCCCATTTTGCTATAATTACAATGAAGAATCCTTCTAAAAATAATTTTTTTATAGTTTTCAACTGATCTTATCTAATTGTGCTTTTTAGAGACCTTGGCAGATGAGTGGTTTCTTCTCTGTTTTTCTAATCTTTCTCTGTTGGTTTCTTGCTGTTATCTCTTAAGGCCTTCAAGTGTACCTTGGCTTCTCAAGTCTTCCTTTAGATCTTTCTTCAATTTTACTGTAATTGAAATATTTTTAGAATACTATTTTATCTCTTGGCTTTTTAGCTTTTTTTTTTTTTTTAGTTTGCAATGTGCTGTTAACTAAAATATGCCTTTAACTAGAGTTTTTTAACTAGTTACAGTATGCCTTTAACTAGAGTTTGCAATATGCCTTTAACTAAAAGTGTATTGTGAAAAGTGAAAATGGTACCACTTCACATAAAATACAAGAATTTTGTCCTTGAGGCCAGGCACAGTGGATCACGCCTGTAATCCCAGCACTTCGGGAGGCTGAGGCAGGTGGATCACAAGGTCAGGAGTTCGAGACCAGCCTGACCAACATGGTGAAACCCGGTCTGTAATAAAAATATAAAAATTATCCGGGCGTGGTGGCGTGCACCTGTAATCCCAGCTATTCAGGAGACTGAGGCCAGAGAATCGCTTGAACCTGGGAAGTGGAGGTTGCAGTGAGCTGAGATCTTGCTGCTGCACTCCAGCCTGGGCGACAGAGCGAGACTCCATCAAAAAAAAAAAAAGAGAGAATTTTGTCCTTGAATAGACCTATTTCCCTCACCCACCCTTTGTATTATACAGTCCCCTTGAACAACACAGGGGTCAAGGGTATCAGTCCCCCACGCAGTCAAACATTTATATGTAAACTTTTAACTCCCCCCAAATTTAACTGTTAATAGCCTACTGTTCACTGGAAACCTTGCTGATAACCTAAACAGTTGATTAACACATAGTTTGGATGTCATATGTATTATATACTGTGTCCTTACAATAAGGTAGGCTAGAGAAAATAAATTATTAAGAAAATCATACAGAAAATACTTATATAGTACAGTACTGTATTTTTTGATAGCACAAGTTGACATCACCTGTTTACAAGGTGAACTGTCTGTCTGAAATGGTGGGCAGCCACAGCTGCAGACTTTAATCCACCACACATACTGAGCAACTCATTTTTTCTTGTAGTGTGATGACTTTTGTCTACTTTTTGAGAACATTTCCAGCATCACTAGAGGCACTTATTGGTCCCGTGGTATTATTCAAGGTGCACGCCATGGTATTACGCTAAACACGATGGAAAATAGGTGAGCACCATGAGCGAGCACTCGGTAGTGTGATGCACAGGGTCCTGGAGCGGAGACGGCTCACCCAGAGGCACAGGGTCCTGGAGCGGAGACGGCTTACCCAGAGGCACAGGGTCCTGGAGCAGAGACAGCTCACACCGCACCGCATTTCCAGCAGACCCTCGCACGCACTCCTGCAGGAGCAGCAGGAGAGGCTGCGACACGATTCTGGGAGCACAGTGTGTACTGCACTTAGTTCTGTGCAGTTAGGGTTTGATGCTGCATCTTCAGGATCATTTGCAAGTCACTCGGCTGCAGATGGTGTCATGACCTGTGTGTTTAGGTTTTATTTTACTTTTAACTTTTTGTAATAGATTTGTGTATATTTTATAGTAGTAAGTGATACAATACGTGTACATACATTTTATGTTCTCATGTTATACCTAACTTTCAACATGTAAAAAAAAATTCTAGGCTTTGTGGTGTATCTTCAAGGTTTTTTAAATTATCAACAAATCTCCAAACGTTTTCTAATAGATTTATTGAAAAAAATTCATGTATAAGTGGACCTGCACAGTTCCAACCCATGTTGTTCAGGAGCTCACTGTACTTTTTAATATGTAGCATATCTACATATATTATAAACTGTTCCAGCCCATTTTATTTATACACACACACACACACACACACACACACACACACACACACATATTTTTGGCACAGAGTTTTGCCCTGTCACCCAGGCTGGAGTGTAGTGGTGCGATCTCGGCTCACTGCAACCTCTGCCTCCCGGGTTCAACCAGTTTTCTCCTGCTTTAGCCTCATGAGTAGCTGGGACTACAGACGTGCAGCAGCTTGTGTAGTTAATTTTTGTATTTTTAGTAGAGACGGAGTTTCTCCATGAGGGCCAGGCTGGTCTCAAACTCCTGGCCTCATGTGATCCACCTGCCACGGCCTCCCAAAGTGCTGGGATTACAGGCATGAGCCACTGTGCCTGGCCCATTTTATTTATATTTTAAAGGAATTAAGATTAAAAATAGGATTTGGGTTTTTTTTTAATATTTACTTAGATATTTACTACTTTTGTTCCTTACCGTTTCTTCTTGAAGATAGGAGTTTCTGCCTGCTATTGTTTCCCTTCAAGCCTAAAGGACTTCTGCTGATATTCCTCTACTGGATGTCTGCTGGAATGGAGTTCTCATTTTATTTATCTGGCAGTGTCTTTATTTCACCTGTATTCTTAAAGAATATTTTTGCTGTATATTGAATTCTGGCTTGACAAGTCTGCCCTCCACCCCTCACTTTAAATATTTTGTTCCATTGTCTTCTGACTCCATTATTTATAATGAGAAATCGGTGGTATTTTGATAGTTCTTCTCTTGTGTATAATGTGTTATTTTTCTGTAGGTATTTTTGAGATTTTTTTTATTTTGGTTTTTAGCAATTTGATTTTGATATTTTTAAATTTTATTTATCTGTTTAGGGGTTTTCTGGGCTTCCTGAGTCTGTACATTTCTGGCTGACAATAAACTTGGCGTATTTTTAGTCATTATTTCTTCAAGTAGTTTTTGTTTTTTCATCCTCTCTCTGTCCACTCATTCTGAACCCCAGTTACATGCATGTTAGACTCCGCGATATTCCCCTCATGGTTCTATGACTGTATTCATGTTCAAAATAATTTTTTCCTATGTCTTTTTGAATCATTATCTCTTGACCCACGTTCAGATTCACCATCGTCTGTAATCTGTTAATCCCATCTAAAGAATTTATTGCAGACATTGCATTTTTTCCATTTTGGAATTTCCATGTGCTTCTCTGTTCTTAAATACACTTTCTCTTTGTTGTGATTTCCTACGTGCTTACTCGTTAGGAGCATGTTTTTCTTGAAGATGTGCTAAAGCTGCTTTGAAATTCTCATTTCTTAATGCTGAAGTTTGATCATCTCAGGGCTAGTCTTCACTGATCATGTTCTTTCTTGGGTGTGGACCTTGCGTTTTTGTTTCTTCATTATGTTTAGAAATTTGGATCATCTCTTCAGTTTTTTAAATGATTCATTGTAGAGAGGCAGGATTCAGGATTCTGTTACAATCTCCTGAAGGGTACTGGTTTTTTGTTTGGTTCTGTTTTAACTGGTAGCTAACTTGACTGAAGTCAAACTCTAGACTCTACCTTTCTGGCATTAGGGAGCTGCTGTGGTGGTCTCGGTTCCATTCTTTTAGTGGATATAGGTTAGGGCATGATCGGTTAGGTGTCAGAATGAGATCATACAGATTCGGCCCTTTCTGAGGCACTCTCCTTTCTGAGCTTCCATTTCTTTCTCACTTTGCAGCTGCTGTGGTCACCGTAATCTCTCACCTCTGCTTCTTCATGTCTGGGAGTTTGTGAGGTTTCTGTTTGAGTTTTAGCAGCCATGACAGAACTTTATACACTCAGATGTACAGAATGGAAATCAAAATTATAGAAATGGCAAACTCTGTGTGTTAAAGGGTCATGGAGGGGGCGGGTCACAAGACCACCCGAAATTAGATGGTTTATTAGGAGGACACCCAGGACTCAGCATATGATCCTCCTCCTGGCTGTGATTTATGACAGCAAAAGCATAGAGCAGAGTCAGCAGCAAGAAGAGGCACTGGAGTGGCGTCCAGTGAAGACCAGGCTCAGCCTCGCCTCTGAAGACTTTCTGATTTAACCTTTATGTGTAGCCAATGAATGAAGCAACCTAAACCCTATATCTTTTCTGCTCCAAAGTTAATGGTATGAAAGTAGCTATGATGTGTGTTTCGTGAAAGCTTTCCCATGTGATTTTATAAGTATGCATCATGAGCATGTGGTTCAGACACACGGGACAAGCATGTCTTCATGGCTGTAAGGAAGGCCACCCTTAGTTTATAGTGATCAGTGCCTGCTTGAATGAAAACATGTAAACAGAGCTAGGAATTTATTAAACTGTTTTATAAAACTTATGAGGAATTGTGATGGTTCCTTAATTCCCCCTGCATACTTTCATACCCAGGTGACTTCAAGATATTCCTAAACAGGCTCCACCTCTACCATTGGAGCCCCTCCCGGACAGGCCCCGGGGCTGCCTGTTGTGAGTGTCTCCTGCATGATTTTGACTCACACCTGCTGTTCAGGAGCACACCCTGTCAAGCTTAAAAATGGTTTCTTTCTTTATCTGACATTCTAATTTATAGTGTTGGCACACAAAAATCTAAGAAAATCAATGATCGCTTTTGGTAAATAATATATGAAAAATATTAATTAGCAAATGAGAAATTTCCAAGTGATTTTACTGAACTATAACATTCTAATCAATTCAAATGTTCTGTATTCCAGGACCTTTTTTCTATCAGTGCTTATGTTCATGCTCAGAAACCACAAATCGACATTCACAGTTTTGAAGGCACATTTACCAGGGTAAGTTAAACCTTTTGTTCAATACAAATAGAGTTATTGTGTAAGTTAAAAGTAGCAAACCTTTATTTTGAGACAGTAATTCAATCAAGAATAAATTCAAACAAGTTTCAAACTAGGAAGGGAAGACCTATATAATGTTTGAAGTTCTTAAGTGTACCCATATTAAATATGTCTTTGGGATACATTTAGTCCAGTTTTTGGAATTTTTTTAGCATATTTACTAATAAGATCTTTATCTCCTAAAATATTGTGAATCAGTTAAATGAAGTAATTTATTTTCATTTTTTACTGAATAGTTGGTATACTATAGTATCCACATCATGTCTAGCTTTTTACTGAGTTGGGTGGGTATTTATATGTATGTGAGTCTGTACATGCATGTTATGTTTCTTTATACACATATGTATATTTCATGCCACACACTTTATATTATTATAGAGTTTTGTTAAAGCTGGAAGCACCTTGCCCCTGACTAACAGGGCTTGAGAGACTCGGTAACTCTTTATTTTAACAGCTTATAACTGATATTATAAATGCTTTATAGTAAGGGATTTTAGTACATGACTATAGGTTATTTGTAATTGCTGCAGTTATTTTAAAAATACTTTTGTTGGTGAATCCACCTTTATTTCACTCTTGGTCACATGCAGGGATTGGCAAGCAGTTGTCATCACTTGAAAAAGCATTTACAGAGCTTATATAAGTGACAGTTAGTGTGCAGACCATGGGAATGTGAAGTACGGGCACCTGCGAGGTCGTTACAGTCCCTTGGGGCACTGGGCCTTTGGTAGCTGCCTGTTTCCATAGGTGCTGCACACAAGCACGCGTAAGATGTCCATGGAGGGACGGAGGAGGAAGCATGTCCTGGTGATAAGTATCATGGAGTGAATTCTGAAATAAACTCGTATCTTTCTTTTTTAAACAAAAGTAGTTATTATGAAAACAACATGTTCTTATTAAAGACAACATATGAGAATAAATGTTAAAAAAAGGTACCCTTGGTAAGATAAATGAAAAGTTATTTATGTAACCAATATTAAGAATTTGAAATATTGCCAGGTGCGGTGGCTCACGCTTGTAATCCGAGCACTTTGGGAGGCCGAGGCGGGCAGATCACGAGGTCAGGAGATCGAGACCACGGTGAAAACCCGTCTCTACTAAAAATACAAAAAATTAGCCGGGTGTGGTGGCGGGCGCCTGTAGTCCCAGCTACTCGGAGAGGCTGAGGCAGGAGAATGGCATCAACCTGGGAGGCGGAGCTTGCAGTGAGCCGAGATCACACCACTGCACTCCAGCCTGGGCGACAGAGCGAGACTCTATCTCAAAAAAAAAAAAAAAAAAAGAATTTGAAATATTATTTGCTTTCTTCCTTTCCTTTTCTTGCTCTTTCCTCTAATTTATATTGCTCATGACTTTGAAAAGTCAGAAATGTTCACTAGACCATGTGTGGAAGTCCAAGGAAGTCAGAGAGCAAGTGCAGGCTGGCTGTAAAACCTGGTTCAAAGGGGAGCGTATGGCTCAGTCTGCAGGCGTGACAAGGGCTGGGGCGTATCGGACTAGAAAGGTATCAGTGGCTTGACCGGAAGAAGCCATTGAAGGATCTTCAGCTTAGAAGAGAAATGATAAATACAGATGTTTTTAAAAGATTCATTCATAACTTCTGATTCCTTTAGGATAATGGTGGCCACTTTGTTACATACCACACAGCCTTCCAAAATCATACAGGCTAACTGTGAGAGTAGAGAGTTTAATCTGTAGCTCATGTTTAGCAGAAATGTGAGGCAGAAAATACTGTGAACTTCAATTTACTGTAAGTGGGGAAAATATCCAAAATAACACAGTTAACTCCAGAGCCAAGATGGTGCAGCAGAAGGAGATTGTCTTGGGATGCTGATATCATCCAGGTTTTGCACACAGAAGAAAAAGAATTCCTAAGTAGCATAATACATCCTGTGAATGAATTGGGTAAGTAAAGCTTTGGGACATTGAAGGGACTTGCGGAGAAAGTACAGGTTGGAAGTGACCTTGGGGGAATGTATAGGGGCAAGGGGCACTGGTAAAGAGTTGGTGGCTCTAGAAGGCCTGGTTAGGAAGAAAAAGACAAAGTTGACCTTCCTGAAACATTATAATAACAATCAGAAGAGTCAGCCCACACCACCCCAAAAGGATGCTTTTCATTAAAGACATTGAACTTCATTGTGCCTATAGAAGAAGGCACTCTTGGACTAAGAAACAAATTCCACCTCCCATCCTTGGAATAGGATTTCCTATTTGTACAGATTCAAGAAAAACAGCTCTTATTATTATGAATAGAAGAAGAAACTCATCTTGCTGTCTTGCCCAGGCTAGAGTGCAGTGGTGTGATCATAGCTCATTGCAACCTCAAACTCCTAGGCTCACTCAGTCCTCCTGCCTCAGCCTCCTAAAGGGTCGGGATCATAGACATGAGAGCCATCATGCCTGGGCCAATGTAGTTATCAGCAGAAGAAAACAGATAAGTGGGAAGCAAATTTTCAATTAATAAAAAATTTCCAAAAACAGGGAAAGAAAAAACCTCAATGCAAAGTAATTCTATAACAGTGCAACAAGCCTGATATAAATGTAGCTAACCAAACAATGGTACTTAGGAAAGAACACCATAAATCAGACATTTAAAAACGCAAGAATCAAAATGGAATAGATTTGTCAAGAATGTAAGAATAAAAGCTCAAGAATAAAACAGGCAATGTGAATGAGAAGGCTAACTGAACTCAGGAGAACACTGAACGTGAGCATCTGAGAAGGGAGGACTGAATCGCAGCGTGCCTGTAGGGGATGCACAGTAAGAGATACGGAGGTTGTAAAGAAGAGAGTCAAGGAAACGAGATGATCGAAGAGGTGAAAAGGACTAGAAGTTGATAGATGTGGAAGATCGGCAAGAAATACCCAACATGAGAGTCTTGAAACAAAATCATGAAACAGTTTGAAACATTGACAGCTTAAGTATGTGTTATTAAATACAAGGACGTCTGAAGGTACACACTAAAAGGGCCCAGCATGCACGTGAGAAAACTCCAAGACATGTAACTGCTGTCATCTTTTACATATACAGGGAAAAATCCTTTGATCTCCCTGGGAAAATGACCAGCTCCTCACAGTTGGAAGGGGCCAGGTTGGTGTCAGTGTTCTCAGCATACAGAGCCATACAAGAGCAGCACAGCCTTTCCAGGAGGCTCAGGGGAAGAATGTGTGAGTGGAGTGTTTTGCTCCTTCAAGACTGTCCTGCAAGTGCCAATTCTGTGGAGAGCAGTCTCAAGCATACAGAATTCAGGTGTGTTGTACACATGAGCCTTTTGTGAATAATCTTACAGAGGATTAGCTCTGCCCAACCGATAGGTGACCTGGGTGGAAGTTTTATGGTGAGCACTAAAGATCTAACAGACCTAAGAATAAAACAGTGGAGGGAGGATGGGTGAAAGATGGTACAGTGTATATGAATTTTATACGCTTCCTCAAATAATCAGCTGAAAAGCAGGAAGATGAGGAGAAAATAGAAGGAGCTCATTGGTTGCTACGTGAGTGGAAAGGCAGTCAGAGACTTTATTGAAAGCTGACGAGCTCAATAGTAGCTGTCAAAGCAAGGAGAGTAGGAGAAGGCAGGCTACTAGGACACTGGCAAAATGGTAGTGACCAGAAAATACACACCTCACCAAAAAATAAATTTGGTTTTAAAAATTAGACAACAGTTGATCAATTCATATGGCTAAAGATGCATAGTACACGGGCTCTTTCACACAGAAAATTAATTGGATCAGAAAGCCTAAAGGGTTAAGGAAAGATACATCAAGCAAATACAAATAAAAAGGAAGCAGGAGTTGCAGCCTTGGTACTTAACAAGAATACCAGGATAGAATCGAGAAAGCATTTAGAATGAGGTGAAGAAAGATGCTATAAGGTAATAAAGTCCGTCATAGGAAACTTTAACATCTACCTGCAGTTCCCAGTGGGTCAGGTGCACAGAAAGGTAGGAGAGGTATAGAAGAGAGCTCAGAACATGAGCAGTAAAATATATGATTTTAAATTTTTATTGAACTTTGTTCCCCAGTAATTTTTATTTGAGCATATATAGGGTGTCACCAAAAGTTGAACATACATTTGTTTGTATAGAAATTTTTAGTTCCATAACGTAGAACTCATACAGACAATATTCTGTGATCACAATGCAATAAAATTGGTAAGCAGTAACAAAATCAGTGAATGAAACGACTTTCTGCCTGTAAATGTAAATACTATATATTCATCAACTTTTGTATCATAGGAGAAATATAAACTGAAATTAGATTGGTAATGGAGACACTGCATATCAGAATCTGAATCTGTTGGATATGTGTGGAAATAGGAAAATTTATAATCTTTATATATATATATATAGCAATAAAAATAAAAATGAAAATTATTGAATTAAATAAGTATATGACAAAGTGAACAAAAAGAGTGCAGAGCGAAGGAAGAACATATAAAGGTTAAGGTCATATAACTAAAAAACAGAACCTTAAAACCATTCTGTTAGGGTGGGGATTTCAGAGGCCAGGTAATAAAAGGAGGTAAGTTTTTCTAAAAATACTATGTGTTAAGTGATACAATATTGATTCAGAGTAAACTGTGATAAGTAAAGGTTGTATATAATAATTCTCAGAGCAACCACTAAAAAAAGAAAGAGGTCAACAGAGGTGATGAAGTTAAATGCTAAAGTGGGAGCAACTGGTTTCTTTCCCCTGAAAAAAGACAGGTGCAGGAAACCCAATACCAGGTGTGACAAGTAGAAAGCAAAGAGCAGCAACGAGCAAGATGGTTGACTCAGTAATTCAACATCTCTGCAGTTAAAAGGCAGAGACTGTCAGACTGGAGAAAAACATAGTACCCCCAAATTTATAGAACTAATAGGCAACATAAAATCTACAGGAATGGATTTTTTCCTTCTAATCTATAGAATAAGGACATGTAGTTTATTAAGACTATAGAATATTAAAATAACATTAGGAAGGCACTTTAGCATATTGACAGATATTATTAAATGCAACACCTACATAATACACATTTTTCAAAATCTCATGGAACAATTCCAACTATAGTTGAATATAAAACAAGTCTTAGTATATTTTTTAAAAATTGCAATTATATATTCACTAATTACAATATGGAATTAGAAATAAAAAATCTTAAAAATCCTCAGATATTTGGAAATTAAACTGATAAACCTAAGTTTAAAATTAGATGGTTTAAATCCCCAATTAAATGGACAGGAGTGTCAAGTTGTATAAAAAAAGCAAGATTCAAGTATATGGTGCCTATAAGAAAACACATTAAAAACAGGTAAAAAGTAAAAAATAGATACCGTACCAACACTAATCAAAGCTGGAGTTACTTACAGTAATATCACACAAAGTACATTTCAGAGCATAATGAGAAAAGGATTTATTATGGAGACAAGCCCTAAACATTTATGCACTAATAACAGAGCTGCAAAATACAGTCATGAGTTGCTTAATAGTAGAGTTACATTCTGAGACATAAGTTAGACCATTTCGTCATTGTGCAAACATGATAGAGTGCACTTACACAAACCTAGATCGTGTAGCCTACTACACACCTAGGCTATATGGTATAGCCTGTTGCTCCTATACTTCAAACTTGTACAACATGTTACTATGTTTAATAATGTGGGCAATTGTAACACAATGATAAGTATCTGTGTATCTAACCATAGAAAAGGTACAGTAAAAAATGCTGTATAAAAGATTAAGAAATGATATACCGATAATGTCGTTAGTATAGAGTACTAATGACAAATGGAGTTTCCAGAACTGGAAGTTGGTCTGGGTGAGTCAGTGAGTGAGTGGTGAGTGAATGTGAAGGCCTGGACATGGCTGCACACTACTGTAGACTTTTTAAACACTGTACATGTAGGCTACACTCAACCTATTTAAAAATGTTTTCCTTAAATAGTAAATTAATCTCAGCTTCCTGTAACTTTAATTTTTTTTTTTTTTTTTTTTTTTTGAGACAGAGTCTCACTCTCTTGCCCAGGATGTAGTGCAGTGGCACAATCTCAGCTCACTGCAACCTCTGCCACCCAGGTTCAAGTGGTTCTCCTGCCTCAGCCTCCTGAGTAGCTGGGATTAGAGGCAGGTACTGCCACGCCCGGCCAATTTTTTGTATTTTTAGTAGAGATGGGGTTTCACCTCGTTGGTCAGACTGGTCTCGAATTCCTGACCTCGTGATCTGCCTGCCTCGGCCTCCCAAAGTATTGGGATTACAGGTGTGAGCCACCGTGCCTAGCCCTATAACTTTAATTTTTAAAAAATCTTTTTACTCTATTAATAACACTTAGCTTAAAACACAAATGCATTGTACACCTGTACAAAAATATTTTCTTTATGTACCTAGTCTGTAGTCTTTTTTAATTTTTAAATTAATTTTTTAAAATTTTACTTTTTAAACTTTTTTTGTTAAACACAAAGACACGGCTGGGCGTGGTGGCTCATGCCTGTAATCCCAGCACTTTGGGAGGCCAAGGCTGGTGGATCACGAGGTCAAGAGATCGAGGAGACCATCCTGGCCAATATGGTGAAACTCCATCTCTACTAAAAATACAAAAATTAGCTGGGCGTGGTGGCACGTGCCTGTAGTCCCAGCTATTCAGGAGGCTGAGGCAGGAGAATCACTTGAACCCAGGAGGGTAGAGGTTGCAGTGAGCCGAGATTGTGCCACTGCACTCCAGCCTGGCGACAGAACAAGACTACGTCTCAAAAAAAAAAAAAAGAAAAATGCAGACACAGACACACACATTAGCCTAGGCATACTCGGATCATCAGTATCGCTGTCTCCTCCTCACATTTTGTCCCACTGGAAGATCTCCACGTGTAATAACAGGCATGGATTTGTCCCAGGATAACAATGCGTTCTTCTGGCAGACCCCCGGAAGGACCTGCCGGAGGCTGTTTTACAATTGTTTGTTTTTTAATAAGTAGAAGGAATACACTCTCAAACAACGATAAAAAGTATAGTAACACAAACTAGTAACATAGTTGTTTGTTATTTAATATTATGTACTGTACATAATTGTATGCGCTAGACTTTGATGACTGGCAGCCCAGTAGTTTTGTTTTCACCAATGTCACCACAGACACGTGAGTAATGTCTAATGCTATGACATTCTGATGGCTGCAGCATGACCATGCAGTAGGAATGCTTCATCTCTGTTATACTTTGATTGGGTTACTGTGGTTTGTGCCATCCACCGTCTACTGAAATGTTGTTAGGTTGTACATGATTGTACCTGGAGCAGAAACTGTTAGAACTTCAAGGAGAAATTGACAAATCCTTTATGATAGTTGGAGATTTTAATACCCACTTCTCAATAATTGAACAAGTAAGTAGGGAGAAAATTAGTAAGGATATAGTAGAACACTATAGTGTTAAGAACACTATTCATAAAGTTGATTCCATTGACAGATACAGAGACTTCAGGCAGCAGGATGGGTAGTTTACCCAGTGCACACAGAACATTTATTAAGATATGCCAGAAAAAAGCTTAGGAAAAAAAAGTCAACTCATAAAATATGCTCCCTGACCAAGTGGGCTTAATTGGGAAATTTATAATAACGGTTTCTCAGAAATTGCCAAATATCAGATAACAAAGGATACATTTGTGAATATCTTGTGAGTAAATGTGTTTATGTCAGAGCGGAGGTGGAGGTTGGAACTGTCAGGGTCAGAGCGGAGGTGTAGGTGGGAACGTTGGGGTCAGAGCAGAAGTGGTGGTGGAATTATTTTCGTCAGAATAGACTTGGGTAGGGCCCTGAATTTCCAGGCCACAATGCTCAGTTGCCATCGAGGTTCTAGAGCCTGAGGCTCCCACACCCTTTTAGGAGCAGGTGCTGGCTGCTGCCCTGGCTACTTTAGGATGGTCAGTGCAAGTGACCTGTGTCTCAGGTGCAAGTGCCAAGTGTTGAGCACAAACTGAATTTAGGAATGGGAATGGCTTCACCTCATGAGGCACAAGACATATGCTGATGGCCTGATGATGGTGGCCACTTGTGGGAGGCTGTGCCGCTCAAAAGAGAGAGAGAAACTTACTTCTGGTTTTCAAGCTAATTGAAGATACATTTACCTTGTGTAAATTACTTCAAGTTCATTCAAACAGATAGCCTTTCATTGCCTTTGATGTTTTCTAAGAGTTTTTTTTTCTCATTTTAGATATATCCATTCTGAAATCTGAATTATTTTGATGAAAGTTCTTGATTTTTGTGTGTATTTTTCAAAAAGGAAGAGAATAAAGACACGATAACTTGTTTATAATGAGAAAATGAAATTCAGTTAAATTCAAATTTATCAACTGGGCATTGTTAAGGAGTGGTATCCACTTATCTTCATTTTTTTATAGTGTAATATACATAAGACAAAATATATCTTTTGTGTCAGCTTAAATACTTAAATAAGAATTAGAACAAATTGGCTGGGCATGGTGACTTATGCTTATAACCCTGGCACTTTGGGAGGCTGAGGTGGGAGTTGAGCCCAGGAGTTTGAGACCAGCCTGGGCAACATAGGGAGACCTAATTTACTTACTTATTTATTTATTTTTTGAGATGGAGTCTCGCTGTGTTGCCCAGGCTGGAGTGCAGTGGCACGATCTCAGCTCACTGTAGCCTCTGCCTCTTGGGTTCAAGCAATTCTCCTGCCTCAGCCTCCCCAGCAGTTGGAACTACAGGTGTGCGCCACCAAGCCCAGCTAAATTTTGTATTTTTAGTAGAGACGGGGTTTCACCATATTGGTCTCTAACTCCTGACCTAGTGATCCACCCACCTCGGCCTCCCAAAGTGCTGGGATTACAGACGTGAGTCACTGCACCCAGACCCTGATTTCTAATTAAAAAGAATTTTTTTTTAATTAGCCTAGTGGGGTGGCTACAGCTGGAGCATGCCTGTAGCCTCAGCTATGTGGGAGGCTGAGGTGGGAGGATTGCTGGAGCCTGCGAGGTTGAGGTGTAGCCTGCCCTGAGCTGTGATTGCACCACTGCACTGCAACCTGGGTGACAGAGTGAGACCCTGTCTTAAAAAATACATATATATACGGAATTAGAGCTAATTAATTGAAGGTCCCTGCGGCAGTGTACTCAGTATGCATGCTGATGCCTGTGCAGAATCTAATGCAGATGTGGCGCTGTGATGATGTCTGCTTCCATTTTCCTCAGATGATGTGAGAACAACCTAAATTACTGATTGTATAACCTTTTTCATTATGTGAATGATTGAGATCACTAATGTCACTTACTGTTCAAAATCTATATGTATTCTCTTGGAAGTTTGGGGTTGTGAATTGTAGCCAGTTTTGAAGTATTCGCAGTATTTATAGTCCTTTAACATCACATTCCCAGTTAGTCATTTTGAGAATGTATTTTCTGCTGTAATTTCTTTTGCAAACCATAGCACACTTATCATTGTTCATGTCTTCTTCAGCCAAAATACTCTCCTTCAAAAAAGCAAACCTCTGCTGTTTGTTAAGTAAGGTATGCTGTTGAGAGAACAGCATGAAATGGTAGCATTTTGCATCCTCCCCCAAGCAGATTTTATCCATTCACACTATAGACCATTAAAGAGAAGGAAAGCAAAATAGAGCATTTTAGAGAAAATTTATTTTCAGTCTTCCCAGTCTTTATTCTGTGCTTCATGAGACTGGTACAAAACCATCTTTTGGAATAATTTTCTCCATGTTAGAAAAATGTTTAATGTTTATAGTCAATCATTGCCATTCCAGAACTGAAAGAAAAATGCATAGATACTGTGTTTTCTTCAACATAAAATTATGTTAGAGACAGAAACATTCATATGAAAAAATGGTCATAGAAAAGTAACAGGAAACCAGCTAAAATTTCTAAAACTAAATTATATAGAACCTTTCTTTTACATTTGAGAAACCCTTCTAAAATTTTTATGTTTTTTAATGCCCTTATTCTCTTGGACTTTGACAGTAGGAGAAAATATAGTACTAAGAGATTGACATGCATCAATAATGAAACTTTCATATCAAGTGAACCATTAGGAAGAGTTTAAAGGGAATACAATTGTGTGAATTTCTACTGGGGTGGTGAAGTCACGATAGGCATCTTCCTGCAGGAGAACCTGGAGGAGCAGGTACCTGATGCCTCATAGAGGTCGAAAGCTTAGAGTAACAGCAGGCAGGAGGCCCTGGAGGAGCAGGTACCTGCTGCATCATGGAGGCAGTAGGACGTGGAGGAGCAGGTACCTGATGAACGATAGAGGCAGGAAGCTTAGAGTAACGGCAGGCAGGAGGCCCTGGAGGAGCAGGTACCCGATGCTTCTTAGAGGCAGGAGGGCGTGGAGGAGCAGGAACCCAATGCTTCGTAGAGGCAGGAGGCTTAGAGTAACAGCAGGCAGGAGGCCCTGGAGGAGCAAGTACCTGATGCTTCATAAAAGAAGGAGACTCAGAGTAACCACAGGCAGGTGACTCATTATAGCATCATGCTTGTGGGCACTGCAGGTGAAAGACATCTGGATTCCTGTGGATATTAGAAAAAGAATTTAATGAGTGTTCTTTTATGTATTGGACAATGTTCATTGCCTATTCTGTGCTAGGTGCTAGGAAGGTGAAACCCATAAAATATGGGATTAGAAACATGTCAGTTGCTCTGATACAATAAAATTCTGAATTTATGGTAGACAAAAATTTTATTGCTTCATGCTTTAAAATGATAAATATGGAATTCAGTATTTAGTTTCTTAATGCCAACTGTCTGCTCAGTTGGCTGTGCCAACGCTGGAACCTCTAGACCCCCAGCAGGTAAAGGATATACCGTGTCAACTGTATCTGGGAAGTAGGAATGAGGATATATATCTTTTTTTGTTTCTTCAACAGTGTTAGAGGATATATATATATTTTTGTTTCTTCAGCAGTGTTAAGCTGAGTTAGATTGTAACACCATTTGTTTGAATGGATCAGAAATTGCCCATTTCAGTGCAATCCTAAATTCAATTACAAAGTAGTCTAATCTGTAGAGGCTACTTGCTTTTTCTTTAAAGTTGATATTTTGGTTGTTCTATCAAATCGTAAAAGTCATAGGGATAACTCAGTTTTTCTGGATTGTTTATCTTAGCATTGGATAAATTGTATGCCTTTACTCTGAGCAGCTACTTTAGTTATAAACAAAGTAAAGGCAATTTCCATCTGGTATTTTCTGTGGAAAAAATATGAACAGTGTCGGAAAATTAAGTACTTGAATGTTTTTCTGTGTTTTAAAGACTGTAATGGTGGTGTGTTAGCTACTGTGCAGGAGCTTAATTTGATTCCAGTATATTTTGACATTTGTAAACATATTACCATTAGTATGAAACTATATAAAAAATAAAGTGGTTAAAGGTATAAACCACTTTTACAGCCCTCCTCCCTTCCTGTTACAAATACTAGTATTACTCTTTTGACTCTTCCTTTTAAGTTCTTTTCCCCTGTAAAAATGCAGATTTATATTGGGATAATATAATTCTTAGGTTTTCCACTTAAAAATATATATCCTTAGTATTTTGCATATGGATACAGGTTAATTATCAGATTTTTATAAGTTGTAAACTGCTAAGTTCAGGAAAGCGTGCAACATGTACTTGATAAAGTGGAATTGAAGGAAGTAATTCCTAAGGGACTGTAGAGTTAAAGGTATTTGTGTATCTGCAGAAATAGTAATTGGGCGATGCTGGAGTCAGCACATACTGTAGACAGATTGTTTCCATCCAGGCTGTGTCTGCAGGACGCCTGCTCCTTAAGACCATTGACATCACTGAGAAGACCTGTTTATGTCCTTTGTTGTGGCTGGCATTGCACTTGTGCCCACTGAGATCATATTGTAGATGATGTAACCAAGGTACTGTTTATTTAAATGCCAGTGTATATTTTTGAAATGATTTTTTTTTTCAAAGAAACAGCACTCCAGCTGTGTTGTAAACAATTCCCAGCATCATAGCCTTCACTCTCCCAAAGGCTCAGACGCTAAGGTCAGTCTTCAGGTCAGGTGGTCGCCTTCTTGTGAAGGCATGTGGTGGAAGGTTCACGATCCCCAGGGCCCTGAGAGTCTGACCCTGAGCTGCACCTGCATTGCAGGACTCTTCCTAACTACTGGGCTTGCTATTTTGGGCATACAAGGCAATTGGAGGCCAAATGCCTTCCTCAAATTGAATGTAATTGAAAATACTTTAGTTACTAAATAATTGCCATGTTAGGGGAAATATTTTGGAAACTGTTAGGATTGGTTTAGATTCTGTGCTTCACAAACAAATCAAGTATATGAGAGAATCAAATATCTAGCAAATATCTTCCAGATAATGAGCAAAATGGCCAACAAATATCTAGCAAATATCTCCCAAGTAATGAGCAAAATGGCCAGAATTACATCATTTGAAAGTGGTTTGATAAGTAAATAGAAGGAAAACACCAGTAGCATAAATGTATTTTGTACATGCAGATTATTTTGGAAAATATGTTTTCAATTTCTTTCCTTTTCAAATTTGATTTCTTTTTTTTTTCTTAAGGTATATCCTGATAGGAAATTTTCATTTCATAATAAAATACAGTTTGTGGAGGGGGCATTATTTTACAGGAGACGCCCAACAGTCAGGACAGTGTGTGGCTTTTACCCTATCCAGACGTCGAGGTCACTGCCTTCCACATGGGACGTCTTCCCTATGTTACTTCTAGATGCAGGGCTGTGGATGCTTGCATTCCTTTATTCTAGTAAGACTTCCATAACCAAAATGTAGGCCATGACTTTATATTAAGATGAAAAATTCCCAGATTTTAAATTGTAATTTTCTTCTCTGAATATGAACATTGAAAGTGTAAATGTAAAACTAGACTGTATGTATTGCTGTTGTGATACTGATGTGTGGCCATATTTGTTTGCTATCTGTTTAGGTAGTTAGCATCATATAACGTACTTGAATTTTGTTTAAGAATATTTAGTGTAATAAGAGCGTACTTTTTTTTTTCTTTGAGACGGAGTCTCGCTCTGTTGCCCAGGCTGGAGTGAAGTGGCATGATCTTGGCTCACTGCAAGCTCCGCCTCCCAGGTTCATGCCATTCTCCTGCCTCAGCCTCCCAAGCAGCTGGGACTACAGGTGCCTGCCACCACGCCCAGCTAATTTTTTTTTATTTTTAATAAAGATGGGGTTTCACCGTGTTAGCCAGGATGGTCTCGATCTCCTGACCTCATGATCCACCCCCTTGGCCTCCCAAAGTGCTGGGATTACAGGCGTGAGCCACCAATAATAGCATACTTTTAAAGAGGAATTTAAGAGAAATACATTTTAAAAATATATGTTTATTTTATAACAATATTCACGGAAGCATTTTCTCTCTCGTGAATACATGTACACTTAAAAAGCATTGCCCTTGTCCTTCACGAGAGATAGAGAGGAAATTACGTTATGCACCCAAAAGAAATGTTGAAAAGTTGACTTGTAGTTATTTCTGTGCTAATATTTTCTACTTTTCCAGGAGTGTTGTTAAAGGACGTGTTAAAGATGTAGTTGAATAAGCTAGGCATGCTGGATGCATCTGTAAACCCAGCTACTTGGGAGTCTGAGATGGGAGGATTGCTTGAGCCCAGGAATTTGAGACCAGCCTGGGCAACGTAATAATACCTCATAAGTAAATAAATAAATATTAGAAGATATAGTACTTTCATGAAAATTTAGAATTATTTTGTTTGTGTATTAATGTTGAGCACTGCAAGCAATTAATTGATTATAGGAGTTCTTTGAACTTGTACTTTCAATTTTTTATAGTCCTTTTTTTCTAACGTCCGTTTTGCAGTGCCTTTGCACTGCTGTTCACTTGGATTGAGCTTGTGGACCTGTTTCTAATACTGAGGATATCTAAGGTATGAATAATGAACAATCACTCATTTGACAGTTTGTTTTCTGTCTCCCTGCACAGGAAGACAGTGACCCACCCATTCATGAAAGTCTCAGCATAGAAAATACATTGTGGGCAAGCACCATTGTTGCATCAGGTAAGGAAAACATTCTCCTCTGAGTGTGATTGCTCCCGGATAGATGATGCTTTGTTTTGTCCAGGGACTCCAAAGAAGTGTTTCTCACAGTGCCCTGAAATATTTAGGGACCTTGCTAAACGCAGACTCCAGCTCAGTGGGCCTGAGACAGTCCTGGGAGCTTGTGGCGAGGCTTGTGCTGCTCCTCAGACACTGCACATGGTTCTCAAGGCCTGAGACAGGGAGAGGTGCTGCAGCCTTCGTGCAGGAGTACAGGGATATTCTGTTCGTCTTTGACCTGTTTCTTGACAAACTTGTCAGTGTTCCTTAATGAGAGGCGCCACAGAAGAGCTTGGGAAGCCAGTGGTGATTTTAGCACTTCTCAGTCATCCGAGAAGGGTTGGCAGGAGGAGAGTGTGGCTGAAGTGACTGTGGAACGGAAAAGTATTAGAAGAGGCCAGGCATGCTGTGAGAGGTAGATGATGTCATATGATTACCATGTTATCAGATATTAGTTGACATTGATGATGATGTTTGGAAGGAAGCTGATGAGAAATTAGGTGATGCTGAGGATGATGCTAGGGAGGAAGTTTAGCAGGAATGGGTTGGCATTGATGCTGGTGCCAATAATGGGGCTTAGCAGCAGGGAGCTCTGGAAGAGAGTGCCTGAAAGGTGATGGCAGCCCGGAATGAGAGGCTGGATTGTGGGAGCTGTGTCCTCTCGGTGCTGCCCAGTGCTGGTAGCCCTTCTCTCCTGGATGCCACTCACTCCCTGATGCATGTGCATGGAGCACCTGTTCTACACCAGGCACGGTGATGCGATCTGGGGCAAGGCAGTTACAGATCCTGTCCTCAGGAGCTTGTGGCTTTGTGGACAGAGATTAAGAAAGTGGTCTAGATAACGTTACTGTGCTAAGTATCACAAACAAGTACAGAGTGCTATGGAAATTTTGTAATTAAAGAAGCTTATAGGCCGGGCGTGGTGGCTCACACCTGTAATCCCAGCACTTTGGGAGGCCGAGGCGGGCGGATCACAAGGTCAGGAGATCGAGACCATCCTGGCTAACACTGTGAAACCCCGTCTCTACTAAAAATACAAAAAATTAGTCAGGCATGGTGGCGGGCGCCTGTAGTCCCAGCTACTCTGGAGGCTGAGGCAGGAGAATGGCGTGAACCCGGGAGGCGGAGCTTGCAGTGAGCCGAGATCGCGCCAGTGCACTCCAGCCTGGGTGACAGAGTGAGATGCCATCTCAAAAAAAAAAAAGAAAAATGAAGTTTATATAGACCAGGCCTAGAAGCAGCTTTTCTGAAGAAGAAACATTTAAATTAGATTTAAAGAATATGCAGATGTGGCAGGATGAGGCAGGAGCAGTGTGAGGAGCATTCCTGCTAGCAGCCTAGTACCGAGAGACAGTACCTTGAAGAAAAGGATCCAAGGGCCAGTGTGCTAGGCCCGTGGAGAAGGCAGGTGTCACACAACAGGGCAGCTTTGTGTGCTTGTGTTTAACTGTTGGCCTGCAGTATGCAAAACTATACAACAAATTCCAGGAGGAGGACACATGTTAGCTTTTTGGAGGATGGAATTTGAAAGAGGATTAATCTTATCCTAGTGTTTCGTGTCTTTAAAAAATACTTGATGGGTATATGACAGTTTTAATAGGTAACAATTTTGTGGGTGTTTGATGATGTTATTTATGTATAAATTACATCTATATATATAAATGTTACATACATATAAATGTTATGTGTGTGTGTGTATATATATGTAAAACATACGTATATAAATTTCTTAACATACAAAGAGAGAGAACAAGGACAGTTTTCCATGAAGAGACTTCAGAGGTGAGCAGGACAGTTTCTGGGCTCTGTAGGCCTCGGGAGGGACCTCACGCCAGGAGGACTCTCCTGGGGTGGACATATGGGCCCCGAGCTCCGTAAGGGTCTTCACACCATGGGCGGGCACATTTAGCCAGGGAAACCTGCCCTTCAGCCTGCTTCATGCTGCTGCCTTGGCGTTGCTGAGAGGCATGAGTGTTGCCAGCCTCTCCGCCAGGTGGTGAGTGTGGTCAGTGCTGGCCTGGCCTCACGCTGAATGGCTGCACTCGGGAGGTATGTTCCCCCTGCCAGTTACCATAGAGCCAGGCTACACGGGGACCAGAATGGAGTCCAGCTGTGCGTTCCCTGAAAGCCAGCATCCTTGAGTGCTTGGCCTTCAGTAGTTACACGAAAGCATCTATGATACAGTACTCAGAAGCTGACACATGGGGAGAAGGCTTACATTTTCCATACGTAGTTATTGCAGCCTATTTCTTCCATCTCACTGATATTTGTTATTCTTAATTAAGAATCATTCATGAAGATAGTAATGCTTCCCTTTTTAAAATAAATTTCATCTTTTTTTCCTGGTGCTGTATAAACATATATTAAATGTTGTTACTGATCCCTAGTACTGTTGATTTGTGGCCCTTCTCCTGAGGGAGACTAAAGCTGCTTGAGCTAAAGGCTTTTGAGACATCCCATACAGTTCCCTGAACAAAGTTTTCTCTCCTGACCTCAGTTCTCTTGATGACCTTGGCAAGTGGGCCCGACTAGTTGGACATTAATGAGGCATCATACCATGCCGGCCCCATCCTGTCCATTCTGTTCTCTTTGCCATCTAGCATTCAGTGTTGTGTCTTCCTAGTGGGCATGAAGACGGCTTTAAAACCATCCACTGGAGAAGCTTAATTAAGATGCCTTTAATGTTAGTTTGTATTCAAACATCTTTAAATGTAAGCTTTTTCTTTAATTTCAACTCTTTTAGTACATACATATCTTTATTTAAAAGCCTTATTAATGTGAACAGTTACCACATTCTATATATTCACCACACTGTTATATCCTAAGGAATGTTTGAAAGATTTTAAGATTTCCAGAGTAACCTAGGCACTCTTGTATTCTTTGTAATTGATAACAAGTTGAGAATTCCTTTTACTCTTATACTTTAAAAGTCGTACCTTAGTTGAATTCAAGTTAACTCTGGAGGGGAAGTGAACTCGGTGCTTCCTCCCCGTCCTAGAGTTCTGAATGCATGGGAACCAGGACTCAGGTTAGACACAGACAGGCAGATGCAGCAGACGAGAGGTGAGCCAAGGCAGGACACAGGGAGCCTCCTGTGCTGCCCGAGGTTTCACTTCCCGTGTGGATCTAGAAAACTTGTTCTCTAAAATGCAGAACTGGGTCCTGGAGAACTGTCGTGTTTGTTATAGTGATGAGCATATGAAGGAGTGTTCCTGATACTCAGCTGTCACAAAACTGGAAGGAAAGCTGGGCTCTCTAAGGCAAGGTTGACAAAAGTGTGACGGGGCTGTCAGAGGGCAATCCCTGGCCATGTGGACCCACACCTGGGTGCGGGTCTCCTTGTCACTCAGTGGGCCAGCCGTGTGGTGTCTAGACCTGGGTGAGGGTCTTCTGTGTCTCTGTGTCTCAGCCATGTGGACTCTAGACCTGGGTGCGGGTCACCTGTGTCTCTGTGTCCTGGCTGTGTGGACTCTAGACCTTGGTTGGGGGTCTCCTTTGTACTCTGTGAGCCAGTTTTGGTCTAGGTTGTTTACATCCTGGGGCTCAGTTCATGGTCTTCATCAGTTTTCCTGCACTTGGTGCGTGATTGGAGTTGTACGTGCAGTGCTCAGTGTCTGCCTTTCTAACATCGGGTCCAGCCCGGGAGCGCCTGCCCCAGGGAGCAGTGCACACTGGGGTTCTGTGGAAATTGGCTCGTGGAGGGCATCTGCAAGTTGGAGTGTGTTCCAGAGGCTGGTGTATGTGGCCCTGCCTGCTTTTGCTAATGATATCTAGCAGGTTTTGGGTGTATAATTGAGAGTCAACAAATACGTTGGTTTGTTAATACCTCTGTCTCTCATTAGACACACATTAAATACATATTTACTTTTAGTAAGCATTTCACATCGTTTTGATTTTATAGCTTAAGGCCATTAATTGTTTTGTTAAAGTGGTCTAGGTTTTATATTTTGTGTTTTTAAATAATTTTCTGCGGATCATCTTAATTAATTTGAATTTGTGAGGATTGGTTATCTGCAAATTAAACATAATATATCAGTGGTTAAAAATAGCAACTAAAAGTATTGCAATAGGCCTATCATTTGAAATATTGAGTGGACTACTTGTTTTGAAGTGCTGGATTATGATTTCTGGTATAAACTAGAAATGTTTAAATAAAGGAAAGTATCTTTTTCTACAAAATTTGACCTTGTTAGCATTCTTTATCTTGCTTTGCAACATGGAAGTTGTTTGCTTAAAATACAACTGTAGTCAATTAGAAGGTGGTATAATTTTGCATGAAATTTTCTATATAGCATGTAGTAAGGAAGGCACATAGTAACTAAGAGAGTAATTATTATCCCACTCACATGAAATTGTGATTGAACAGAAGTTGGACATAATAGAGTTGGACTATAGAATGACTTGCACCCCATCCACATAGTAGCCTCTTTGAAGCAGGCTAAGTCTCAAGGGCCCTAGTCATGGAGTCTGTGGAGTGTAGGAGTAAATGTCATATTTTATGCCTCCCTTTTTGGACCCAAAGCATCTGAATATTTTATATTAATTTTTACTTGTAGTCAATTTGAAGTGTGCGGTTATGGATCAGGCAAATGTAATCACTGGCTTTGAAGATTAAGTACTCCTAAATCTTTTAACATGTTTTCTTGGGATAAATGGAGTTAAATTTTTGATTTAATGGTGGATACTGGACCACCATGATTTTTAGGGTCCTGTTAAGGACTGGTTTGTTGTTGTGGTTGTGGTTTTAATCTACCAACATGGTCCTGAACTCAGGTCTTTCTGATGTAGAAGTTTCTCCAGTTGGAGCCTGTTGTGAGGGAGGTGGATCTTGATTTTACACCGAAAATATGGGTTAAAGTTTTGGAATTCTCTTGTTTAAGTATTTCATTGACTGAGAAATCTTTGTGACATTTATATTTGTCACACTCAGTCTCCTGTTATCTTATGCGACACAAAATGAGTTTGTCATACTTTGTTGCCCTCTCATGTCTCATTTTCGCAATCCACAGTTAACCCCTTTCCTCTATTTTGCCATGCATACTCAGGTTTTACTCAGTCTTCTAGCCTATTGTACTTCATAAGTACATACCCTTTGTGAAAGAGAATGGAAAATGTTCCAAATATTTCTGCACCGATTCTAGTTACGTTAGATATTAAAAAGCATGACACTCAGAAAAATTCATTTAATCTGATTCTAATAAATGTTGATTTTTCATGAGAATCAAGTGAGA
Source organism: Hylobates moloch (assembly GCF_009828535.3). Taxonomy (NCBI): domain Eukaryota; kingdom Metazoa; phylum Chordata; class Mammalia; order Primates; family Hylobatidae; genus Hylobates; species Hylobates moloch. The sequence goes on along the minus strand of NW_026652280.1, from coordinate 1,022,345 downwards.
GAATACTTACGAGAGCCTTTAGCAAACTTTAACAGATTATACAAATATTGTACCAGGACCTCTGTTAAAAATGTATAACATATGCCTCGTCGTTTATCACACTGAATTTGGGTACTGTACATTGTAAGGCCACTCTAGAGCCCACTTTGCTCATCAACCTGCTTTCAGGTCAAGGGTTTCTAGCTTGATTAATTCTTACAAAGACTTTTCTGAGATTTGCTCATTCTGTTAATGTTAAAAAATAAGTTAATTTTGCAGTTTGCCTTCTTACATTATTGTGATAATTTAACATTAGTGAGATGTTTATATTTTGATTTAAACTGGATTGGCAAAACAGAAAATACTGATCAGATGATATTTAATATTTAGCTTCACTGATGCAAAGTAATTCTATGATCTCTTTTTGAAAGCTTTTTATAGTATTGTATTATTATATATTTAATATTTTTCTGCATAGTAAGTATAGTCATCTAATCTGAGAAGTTTATGTGGATAATAGTAATAAAGACAGCATTTGTGCATCGGGGAGCTTATATTCCAAGTGTGAGCTGGCCTTGCCTTTCATGAACTTTTACAAACTGAAGCCTCACACTTTCTCAGTGACACTCAATTAAAAGAGAAATATATATAATCTCCACACACATCCCTGCTGGGGAATACTTCACATCTTCTACCTTCCTAGATTTTCTAGAGAGGAAGGTGTAAGCTATGTGATATGTTTAATATGTAACATATCAAGGTTCACAAAAAGCCGGGAGTTCATATCAATCATCTTTACTTCAAAGAGCCTGTCTTATGATGCTCTACATTTTACATGTTAAATTAATGTGACATCAGAGTTTTCATATAATTATTATAGTTAATTCTGTAATGGTTGGTAATTGCACATTATGTGTATATACTTTCTCACCTTAATTGTGTTTCTCACCTTCAAAATTTACAAAAAATTAAGGATGAAAATTAGGAATATAAATTATATATGGCTGTAGTTTCAGAAAGAGACTTCCATGGTTTTTAATACTGACATTCTAGAGATAAGTGCCGTTTAGCCTTTGCAATCTATGGGTCATACCAAGGATATTTTATTATTCTTTTCTCTTAAATTTAAAAATTATTGTATCTTTTCGACATGTATAAAAGAGTAATAGCTTCTAAATGCAAAGTCAAATATTGTTTTTTATAATATTTCTATTATTTTAATTGTATACATTTTGAAATATTAGCAAAGGCTGTCACTGATATTTAGTAATACTTTGATCTTTACAGTGGAAATACACTAAAAGAAAGTGGTTCAACTGGTACCATCTTTATTTGAAGGTCAAAGGACAAGTTTGATCAGTTAAGAATATAGCCTCTTAATTGACCTTCAGTGATAGAACCACCATTTTAGTAGACATTAGTGAAAGGCCATTGTCATTATCTGTATTGTCAGTGAAAAGAATATTAGTATGTTTCCTAATGTTATATGTGGGTACATTTGTATTGCTTAACAAGTCATTTGACTTTTTCAAAGTCCATTTTTAAAGTTGAGATTAGATTTTCTTGAATTAGCCAAATTAAATACACTGTTGGATAAATTTATATAAAATCAAATAGTGTGATAATACTTTCCATCAAAACAATTAATTAGAAAGTGTTATCTTTTACTCATCTTTAAAGTATTTCTATAAGGACCACTTTCATGTTTTTGCAGGTACTGTAATAGGTGTTGTCATTTATACTGGAAAAGAGACTCGAAGTGTAATGAACACATCCAATCCAAAAAATAAGGTAGGCTAGATTGAGGAGCAACTGCTTTAATGAACTTATTTTTCCTTTCAGTAAGAAAGTCTGCATACTTCTGAATAGCTCATTCTTTTGGCTTAATATATATCTTAAAGTAGACTTTCAAAAATGTTGGTGACTTACAATATGAATTCTCTTTATTTATATAACAACATTCTCATACTGGCAAATTTCCAAAAGTATCATTGCTTGGCTAATCAATTTTATATGTGTCTTAAATTTTCATTGTCAGATATATAATTTGCCCGTCATTTGACAGTTAACTGTGGCTAATTTCTTATCTTCAGTCTACTTATTTTACAATTTGCACTCTTTTATGTTGATGGTTCATTTTAAAATAAAGCAATCTGTATTAATGTTTTTATACTATTAATTTGATGTTACAGTATTAAGCCAGTTTTATTTATTTCCATGTCAGAAGAAGCATACTGAAGCCAAAGATGAGTTTTAAAGACTGCTTGATTATATCCTGAATTGATTATATTTCTAAAATTGTTATTTATGCATCCAACACGTGCGTAAAATCATAACAAAAAGTCTGAATCCTCAGTAGTTGCTATCATCATGATACCATATGTGAGATGAATTCACAGTATGTGCTAATGTACAGTTAATGAGAAGCTCTTCCTAAGTATTGATTTTACTCATTTTTATTTAAAATGTAATTTGTGTGCATTTAGATGAAACAAAAAATCCTGACATGGATTTATGCCTCACTCTGTGGGTAATTAATAGTGAAGGTTCTCTTTTGCTGTCTTTTGCTGAAAGTCTTATTAACGCAGTGGAAATCAAATAATTCTTTGAAAAGATAGGCCAAGCGTGGTGGCTCATGCCTCTAATCACAGCACTTTGGGAGGCTGGGGCAGGTGGATCACTTGAGGCCAGAAGTTTGAGACCAGCCTGGCCAACATGGTGAGACCCTGTCTCTACCAGAAATACAGAAATTAGCTGGGCATGGTGACGGGCGCCTGTAGTCCCCACTACTCAGGAGGCTGAGGCAGGAGGGTAGCTCAAACCTGGGAGGTGGCGGTTGCAGTGAGCCAAGATCGCACCATTGCACTCCAGCCTGGGCAACAGAGTGAGATTCTGTCTCAAAAAAAAAAAAAAAAAAAAAAAGATATGTTTGAGCAAGATGTATTCCAGTTTTTCAGGTAAATGTTATTTTAAAAATGGTTAACTCTTCCAAAAATTAGTAACATATCACCAACCCTGTAAAGCCCTAGGCCATTTGCAGCAGTAAGTAGAGTGAGGCCTTCTGTGTCGATTGTTTGCTTTTTCACTGGGGCATGCCTTGAGAATGCCCTTAGCTGTGCACATGGAGAATCCAGTGTGCATCTCCTGTACCTGATAGAACTCCAGATATCTGTATGTTACATGTTTGCTAAAGTCAAAGAAGAATGCTGTGTTACTATTGAGTATAAATCCTAATTGTGATAATGGGAAAAGTTATCTCTTTAGACTTACATTGCAGTTTGACTCTAATTTGCATTTCAAATATATGCAAGTCAATAGTTCTACAATAGTGTTAAAATTATTTAAAAATAAATTATTCAAGTAATCATATAGAGTTAGAATCACATACGTATTTATATGTGTTTTCTGATAAGTGCTATGTTATTTTTTTCATGTGAGTAAAACTAGAACATCTTTTTTTTTTGAGACAGAGTCTCACTCTGTCGCCCAGGCTGGTGTACAGTGGTGCCATCTTGGCTCACTGCAGCCTCCAGCTCCTGGGTTCAAGCGATTCTCCTGCCTCAGCCTTGCCAGTAGCTGGGATTACAGATGAGCACCACCCTACCTGGCTAATTTTCATATTTTTAGTAGAGATGGGGTTTCACCATGTTGGCTAGGCTTGTCTCAAACTCCTGACCTCAAGTGATCTGCCCACCTCAGCCTCCCAAAGTGCTAGGATTACAGGCGTGAGCCACCGCACCCAACCACAAAACTAGAACGTTCTAATGTATGTACAGTTCTAGGATTTTTTTCCGAAATCTTTTTACTTTTGTATTGATGATGATATTTGAGGGTCAATTTAATTTTAAATACGAATTTAAAATCTTTAAAGCTACACTGCCTTCTACTGTGACTCCTTTTTTTAGCCCACCTTTTTCTTCATTTCAACTTATTTTCTGTCATTTTTTCCTCATTTCAGTCTCCACTTTATTATTTCTTCCCATCTATACACCTGTTATTTTGGCTCGTCAAGCTCTTTACTCAGGGTCTTGGTTCTGAGTTGGAGTGGCCTCTTAGTTTTGTTAGCACGATTTGGAATGGAGCCCTGGAGCCTCGCTGCTGGGTCCGTGTCCAGGTCTTGGTGCACACTCGTGTGTCCCTCAGCCTCTTCACCCTCTCCTCTCTGAAGTGGGGTTGCCGGGAACAAGGTTGTGCTCATGCACAGGTTGCTCTCAGGAAAGAACTTGCCACATGACAGATGCTCAGGAAATGTTACCTGTAATTTTTATTTTCCTATAAAATGAAAAGTTTTCAGTGGCGTAATTTTTCAACTCTACCCTAATTGCTAGTCAAGAAATGGTTATTTTGTAACTAGTTTGTGTACTGTCAAGCTACCACGTGGCCTAGAAATTCTTCCAGTGTCCACTGTGTGTGCGTTCCTTCTCTCCCTCTTCTTTTCTTTTCCCTGTTCCTCTCTTCCTCTTCTCCTATCTTAAAAAATAGTCTTCTAAATTTGCTTAATGTTGGCAGAATATATCATAATTGAAAGGGCGTCTTTGGAGTTTTACAGAATTGGATTTACTTCTTGCTGCTTACCATGGTAGCTTTTCAACCTGATGTAAAAGTGTTCTTTCAGTGGCTGGTATTTTCCTGGTGATTAATACATGCTCAGTCCTCCCCTCCCAATAGGGATTCACAATAGCAGTTCTAGCTCCCGCTTGGAGAGCATTGACCACGTGGTGGGCACGTTTCTGAAACTTTACATGCATTATGTCTTGAATCCACACGATGGCTCCTGGGGAGAAGAGTGTGTTCCTGACTGTAGAGCCGGGGAGATCGCAAGGCGCCGTGACACGTCTCAAGACAAAGCGCTGCTGATAGTGAAGCTCCTGAGGAGGTTTTCCTTAGATTTGGTATTTATTTATTTGTTTGTTTATTTATTTATTTATTTTTTGAGATGGAGTCTCGCTCCGTTGCCCAGCCTGGAGTGCGGTGGCGCCATCTCGGCTCATTGCAAACTCCGCCTCCCAAGTTAACGCCATTCTCCTGCCTCAGCCTCCCAAATAGCTGGGACTACAGGCGCCCACCACCACGCCCAGCTAATTTTTTGTATTTTTAGTAGAGACAGCGTTTCACCATGTTAGCCAGGATGGTCTCATTCTCCTGACCTCGTGATTCGCCCGCCTCGGCCTCCCAAAGTGCTGGGATTACAGGCGTGAGCCACCGTGCCCAGCCAGATTTGGTATTTAAACATCCAATTAAGGCATAACATAACAGGGAAATGAAATATATACTTAAATATTTCTCAGTGTTAAATGCTAGTTTTACAAGAATAAAATTCAGGAGAAGGTTTTGAGCAAGCTACACTGGGCGAAAGGTAACATGTAATTTATCCAGGGGAAGCCTCGTTATTGATATATGTTGAATGGAAAAGAATTGTGACATTGGTCTCTGAACAGAGACAGGAAGGTGGAAATTATTGTTTATTGCTGGTAAGACATTATTTTCTGAAGGTGACATCACAGTATTCTTCTGTTGCTTAGTAAACCAACAAACTTTTGGGCTTCAAAGAAGGCTGGTGCAAACAAAACGGTAAACATGTACAGGGAAATCTCATCCTTTACCTGAGCTTCGTTGGATTTCTTCAGGTAGCAAAAATGTTTCTAACACTCAATTCTGACAGCTCTCTGAGTAGAAGCCATATTGGGACATTGATACATTGGAGTTCGTTGTCAGCAGAGAAATTGAGCTGCAAATGCATATTTTTGAATGAGTAGTGGTTATCAGTCAGGATAGGCTGAGTCACGCTCTGATAATAAAGTGCCTCACACTCCGCAGTGCCTCCCCCCAGCGTTGTGTTTCTCGTATTCCAGGTCCGGCCAGGCTGGTAGCTCCTGCTTCTTGTCATGTTTTCCTCGTGTTCTGGGTCCGGCACAGGCTGGCAGCTCCTGCTGGTCATGGTCGTTCAGGGCCCGTCTTGGAAACACATTTCCATGACCACTGGGATAAGAAAATACTGATGTGGCCAATTACATACTGACTGATTCTTAAGGCTTTGCCAGCGAGTGATATGGGTCACATTTCATTGGCCAGAACAATTAAATGGCCCCGGCCAAGTTCAAGGAGTCAGGGAGTTGCACTCCTAGCTCATGTGCAATCACAGCTGGAGGACTCTTCCAAGAGTTTGGGGGAAGGAGAGAGTGCTGTGTTGAGGGAGCCAGGTCCAGGGCGAGGGAGAGGGAATTCTGAGCATATTTAGCAGGCAGCCCAAACCATGGCGGTGGCAGTGGTGATGAGAAGTGGACTGATTATACTGTAAGGGAAAAGATTTTATTGATTTTGGTTTTTTTTATGGTGAGAAAAATCCATATCACAAAACTATTAATGTTTTTAGTAAAAGAATAGAGGGTCTTATAAATAAAAATATTAATTCTATGGAAGAATAAGTTTAGGGGGCATCCAGTAGTAACTTAAACATATGAGGATAAGATTACTGAAAAGAAAATCATATAGAATTGTATGGCCAGCACAGGAACTATGGCATTACTTCTTTCATCTGTAGAAAATATTTCAAGTCTATCAGTATGTCACTCTTTCTGTCTCCCTCCCCTCTTCTCTTTCTTTCTCCTCCCTCTCCTTCCCTCCTTTTTCCTCTCTTTGTATTTATTTCCTTTCTTCATTACAGTGTGTATAGCAGGACCCTGACAATTCACAAAATTGCGTTACGTTCCTAAGCTTAAAAAATGCTTCAGTAAAGTCTGATATAAGAAAGAAGTTAATCACAACAACACTTTGGGTAGTGAAATTGATGCAACATGGTAAGACCTTGAGACAGTTCTTGAAGGGATCAAGGACAAGAGCCTAACAATTTAGGCTCATACATTGTTGGCAATGTGAAGGATCCAGCTGTTGTTGGGAATCTTAAATTTAAAATGGTGCCAGTAGCCAGGATATGGCTGTTCTGAGGCTGATGTTCAGGAGCCCCAACGCAGAGGCAGAGATAGGCTGCTGGGCTGGTCCAGAGGTTTGCATGTGCACGTGTCAGCAGAGGAGGCAGGGACAGCTGGTCATGATGGTGGATGGCAGTGAGAGGGCTCCTAATGGACAAGGAGTTCTGGAAGCAAAGTACTTATTGGTGGTAAGATTTCGAGTACAGTGATGAAAATGAGTTGTTGAAGTTTGGAGGCTGTTACAGACAGCCTTTTATATGATATTTTGGAGAGCACCCTTTCCTTTTTACAAATATTTTCTGCCAGGTGCAGTGGCTCACTCCTGTAATCCTAACATTTAGGGAGGCTGAGGCGGCCAGATTTCTTGAGCCCAGGAGTTCGAGACCAGCCTGGGCAACATGGCAAAACCTGTCCCTACCAAAAAATACAAAGATTACCTGGGCGTGGTGGCATGTGCCTGTAGCTGGTACTACTACTCAAGTGATCTGCCTGCCTTGGGCTCCAAAGTGCTGGGATTACAGGCACGAGCCACTGTGCCCAGCCTGATAGTTTTGAAAGTACTAACACACACTGTTCCTCAATGAACCTGCAGCTGAGACGGGGCAAGTCCTCCTTAACAGCTGAATCTGTGGAAGCAGATGGCTGCGGGAGGCTGGCGCTCTTCCAGAGGGAGCTGAGGATGCTCCTTCATGTCCTGCAGGAGCACATGAAGCCTCTGGTGGGACTGGGATACTCGGGGGGAGTCGGTGGTGGAGGTGGTGAGGGCCCATCAGGGGCTGAAGACCAACAGGGAGCACTGAGACTTGCACATGGTAACAACAGGTACCAAGGACTCAAGGCCTGGTCTCAGCCACACAGTCTTATGGGCATTACACCCTCTGCTAGAGTCAGGGAACAGCAACACATTGGAAAATGTCTACTTGCTTAACCATTCTATGTAGCAGGGATTATGTGGATGTTTTCTAAGGCAATTATATCCCAGGAACTTCCTAGTCTAGGCCACACCTACAGTGGAAGGCAACAGGAGAGGACGCTGCAGGTGCTGAGGCAAAAGCACAAGAGGCCCAAAGGCTAAAGAGAGCGAGTCAGAGGCAGCAGGGCCCAGCGAGAGGGCGTGACATCCTACAGCTCCAGCTGAAAAGAAAAGGGCACTCTCTTCTTTCTTACTGCTGCATCATGCGATAAAGAAGATAAATCAATAAATGTGGTATTTGTTAAATTGAATTTACATAAGAGATCTACAAGCAACCGAGTATAAGACTTGTCTCCCCAGAGCGAGACTCCGCCTCAAAAAAAAAAAAAAAAAAAAAAAGACTTGTCTCCCTAGAAGATCAATTACTGGATAAACCTAGAAAATGTGAAATGATGCTCAATTTGCCTTGACATACAATCTACAATAGTGGCTATTTTTTTTTAATTAATCTATTTTTTTTAATGAGACAGGGTCTCACTCTGCTGCCCAGGCTGGAGTGCAGTGGTGCAGTCATGGCTCAGTGCAGCCTCAAACTCCTAGGCTCAGGCGATCCACCCACCTCATCAGCCTCCTGAGTAGCTGGTACTACTACTCAGCTCCCTCTGGAAGAGCGCCAGCCTCCCGCAGCCATCTGCTTCCACAGATTCAGCTGATAAGGAGGACTTGCCCCGTCTCAGCTGCAGGTTCATTGAGGAACAGTGTGTGTTAGTACTTTCAAAACTATCAGGCTGGGCACAGTGGCTCGTGCCTGTAATCCCAGCACTTTGGAGCCCAAGGCAGGCAGATCACTTGAGCCCAGGAGTTTGAGGCCAGCCTGGGCAACATGGCAAAACGCCATCTCTCCAAAAAATACAAAAATTAGCTGGGCGTGGTGGCGTGTGCCTGTATTCCCAGCTACGCGGGAGGCTGACGTGGGAGGATGACCTGAGCCCAGGAGGCGGAGGTTGCAGTGAGCTGAGATAATGCCACTGCACTGCAGCCTGGGTTGCAGAGGCAGACCCTGTCTCAGAACAAACAAACAAAACTCCACCTGTCCTCCCAGAGTTACGCTGATGGATGTTAGGTATTTAACCAGTTTTATTAATTGCATTATAAAGGCTTTTTTTTTTTAACTTCTAGTTCTCCTCAGCTAACATCCCCAAACTTCTTTGGCCAATTTTTTTTTTTTGCCTTTATTTTGGCCATTTTGTTCTTTTTTAGCTGCTTTAAAAAAAAAAAAAAAAGAAAAACTTGAAAAATTTTAAACATACAGAAAACCAAGGAGAAAAACGTAACTCATATCCCTAGACCCTGAGTTCAGCAGATGTTTCCCACTTGCCTATCCTGTAGTTACAGGTACCATGCTGCGTTATCCTAAATATGTACTTTTTCCAAAAAATAATTTATATTTATCTCTTAGTCTTTATCTTTTTTTTTAGGCAGGCAGAGACCACCAGCCTGCCCAATATGGTGAAACCCCGTCTCTACTAAAAATACAAAGAACTAGCCGGGCGTGGTGGCGGGCGCGTGTAAACCCAGTTACTCAGGAGGCTGAGGCAGGAGAGCTGCTTGACCCCAGGAAGTGGAGGTTGCAGTGAACCGAGACCACACCACTGCACTCCAGCCTGGGCAACAGAGTGAGACTCCATCTCAAAAAAATAAAAAATAAAAAAGACAGTTTGGCTGCTGCCTTAACTCTCTTTCTTGTTTCTGTGACGCCTGGTTGTCCCCACACTCTAGGTGAAGTGGTGTGTAGAGGGTGGCCCCACGTAGGCAACATCAGCAGCACAACTACCTGTATTGATCCCACCCCCTGGAATGGGACCTGAGGACGCAACTTCCTGGTTCTCCTCCCTGGACTTTCAAAAAATGCAGCATGTTTTATCCAGACATGAAGATAAGAATAAATCCTTCCATTTTGTTAGATAGAGGAAAATTCTGAGATTAAAAAGAATTCTTGAAGGTGAGGATTAGAATATTTTCCCGCATCCTAGTGCTTATGACAGAGAGATTTAAAAGAAGATGGAGTCTACTCAAAGTTTGAAAATTTTAAGACTAAACAAAAGTTTTTATTACTAAAGAATTACTATTGTAGTATTTGGTGAAAGTTCAAATTACAAGGATTACAGTTTGAGTAATGGACTCGTTTATAAAAGCTAGCCTCAGACATATTTAATGATATGAGACTTGATTACATTTAAGGGAGGAAAATTCTTGGGGAGGTTAAGGAAAAATCAATTGTGACAGGTTGCCATTTTCATGCCATTCATAGTAATCAGTTACTTAGAGCAAGAACATCAAGGATGAAATGATAATACAGCTTGCTTCAAGCAGTTATTGTAATCCCTTGAGTATATTGATTTGTGTATCTAATAAAAAGATGCTTTCAGATGTCTCATTGGCAGAGAGAGAGGTGACATGAGCCATTATGTGAATTAGAGCTGGTGCTTGTTATCTGAATAGTTGTTGAGACATTTTGAGATCATGGAACAAAATAGAGTCCAGCTGTGGTGTACTTTGCAACTTGAAATATCAAAGTGGTTTTGGAGACTAGCTTTCTTGTTTTAAAAAGGATAATTTCTTAATATTTTAAAAGTTATATTGATTTATATTAAAATATTACAATAAAATAACTTATTTTTATCTTGTAGTTGCATACAATCATAGAATGCCTTAATTTTTCTAACAGTTGCCTTCTTGTAATAAAATATTGTAGAGTTTAAATACTTATTTTTAAATGTGCCCATGTGCTTCACCAAAGAGCTACATGTTGTAGAATATATTAGTAGTATTGCAGTAAATCAACAGAGATAGAAAGACTCTTGGGATGCTTTTTTTTGGATAACCATTGTTAATATTCACAAATCATAGTGTTTCAGTTCCTCATCAGGAAAAGATGAACTAGAAAACAAACCACCATGACATAATTCCGTAGCTTCTAGACTAGACCCAGGGTGGCTCTTCGGGGTGCATTAGCACAGCCTTCTCTTGCATAGCCGGCACACTTTGATATGACAGCTGCTCACAATTAGAAGTTGTAGTTCTTCATCTGCAGCGTGAACATAAATAAACTTATAATTTCAGGAAAGCAGTAAAGAAACAAAATGCTAAGTGTTGAAAAAACAATCCTACTGATAGCATCTGGGGCATAATGCTCTATCAGAGTGTATAGCAAATATCTAAACTAGAAAACTTGGATTTTGTCCCTAAATTCCTTTTAAATATGAATTTAATTAGAAAACAGGTGCTCCAAATAAAAAACGCAAGCATTTTTATTATTTGAAGTAATTGATTTGTATCACAGAAAAGACTTAGCTTTACATAAAGTTCTGAATAAGGGCTTACTAATTATTTGTTGCATATTAAATAAGAACTATATTTGACAGTATCTCATCATTTCTAAGCAGTATAGCTAAATTCTCTGTAATCAAAATTCCTAACAGAGAAGTGTAATTTATTCAAGAAGCAAGTATTTTCATAATTGTCTTTATTTTTTGAACTCCTTGATTCCTTACCCCGGAACCATAAAAACTGTTAGAAATGTATGAACCTTGTGATAATGACTGACTTATCATGACATTTCCTGCGAAACTAAGCATGTCTCCCTACCAGATCATGCCCCGTGATTTCTGACGAGGCGATCTGGAATGTCTTGTGAGACTGAGAATGGGAAAGTGCTGGAACCTCTGTGGGGTGGAAAGCAAGTGGGCATGTGGATGGTGGTTATGTAGTTGCTGAAGTTGGAGAAGGGAGAGTCGGTATCACCTTCCCCAGGAGGATTTCTGTGGGCTGCCAGACTAGGGAGGGTCTGGAGGTCATGGACATGCCCTGTCTCATGCAAATGGGTTCCCATTGTGGCTACCATACATCAAAAACAGGTCACGTGCGTGCCGTGTGTTCAGAAGCCAGCTTCACCAGGGACACCTTCAAGCCAGCAGCCAGCTAGCAGGGCAGGTCCCTTGGTTTTCTAATTGTCGCTGCCAACGTCTGTTGGAACAAGGCTCTCTGCTGAGCATGTGTGCCATCTCCTCTGCACCCTTCTGTTATCCTCCCTCCTTAGACAGAGAAGCCCCCAGTCTCTACTCAGGAAGGCACCAGCTGCACCGCCCTGGGCAGGCTGTGTAGGGTGCTTGTCCTTGGGGGTTATGGCTGCAGCTAGGAAACACCAGTGGAGAAGGAAGCCCAGGCCAAGTGCAGCCTTCTCACTGGGAGAAGAGGGCGACCTGTCTCCAGCAGCTCCCAGGAACCACAACCACAGTAACACAAGCACGGCTTCTTGTCAGACAGGAAAGTCTGTGCCAGGAGGGACTGTGTTATCCTGGTCTACATTGTATCTTAAGCCTCTGACACAGTGTCTGAATGATTTTCCTTAAGGCGTAGTTTGTGTTTTATTTCTCTCTACAGTTACCTTTATCTAGTGATAATTTAAAACCTTGACAAGTCTGGTTTTGACTTATTCATCTTTTCATACAACTGATGGGATATTCTGGATGCTAATATTTTGTTTAATTTTATTTTATTGACGTTAGAGTAGAAACTGTACCAAATGCTCTCTTTTACAATTGCATTAACTAAAACGTATATAATAAGCTAAACATGAAATTAGATAGTTTTTCATTTCCTTTATGCAGTTAGTATTGTCAGCTGATAATTACCTGTTGCAAAACTTTAAAATGTATCATGTAAGAGTTTTTACACTATAATGAGATATTAACTCCAAAAGATTAAGTGAACTGCAGTAATCAACATTCATGCAGCGCTCCCTATCCCTCTAGGCTTCCTCTACCATGTCATCATCATGGGGACGTCCTTTCGAAACCGTGTTTTGGCCCCGCAGTCGTAAGATGGCCACTGTCTTCAGCGTCTGAGTGACTGTTCGGTCCCGCAGTTGTAGGGCGGCCACTGTCTTCAGCGTCCGAGTGACTGTTGGGTCCCGCGGTCGTAGGGCGGCCACTGTCTTCAGCGTCCGAGTGACTGTTGGGTCCCGCGGTCGTAGGGCGGCCGCTGTCTTCACAGCATCTGAGTGATTCTTTGTTCCTAGGGCATCTTTCTGTTCTCGGCTCCTCCATTGTCATCACTGCCTCCTCCTATGGCAGCATGAATTCTACAAGGGCTCTCAAGCCCTTCAGCTTCCCTCCTTTCTGGCAGCCTCATTCAGAGTCCATAGTGCAGAGTTCAAGCTCCTGTCATTTCTCACCCAGTTCACGACAGTGGCCGTTCTGCCGCCCTCTCTCTCTTCTCCCTCCGTCATGTTTTGAGTGTCACAGTCTGAGCCACGTTTATGAAATGTAGGTTTGAGATGGTTCGTTCTTTGGCTAAAACTTCAAAAGATTCCCATTACTCTGTGGCGAGCTGCAGCATCTTCCTTGTATTCCACGGGTGCTTTGCTCCTCATGCGTTTTTCTCAGACTGCTGTCTTCTGCACTCTTGGTGCTTGGCCACAAAGACTTGTCAGCCGTCAGTGGCCACCACAGCGCATCCTGCCTTTCTATCTCAGCTCTTAGGAGAGATGTAACAAAATGTTCAGGTAGATGTCGCCTCTTCCACTGAAATGTTAGCTTCTTGGCTTTGAGGACTCTGTTTACCTTGGTATCCTGGTGTCCTGCACAGAGTCCATGCTCAGTGAACACTGTGAGCAGACGAGTCAAGCCATGGTAACTGTTTGCTTACGTGTCTCCTCTTCCACGAGACTTCACTCGCCCTGGAGGCAGGAGCTGTGCCTTACCCCTTCCTCTGTCCCATGCTGCTCACCTGCAGTAGATGGGGGACAGCCTACACAAGAAGCCAGAAGAGGATCTAAAGAGGACTCGAATGAAAATAATGCACAGTTTGTGTGGGGGAGGTGGACCTATCTTTAATAAAAATGGAAAGTTTGCAGTGCTCTACGGGATAAGCGCTCTGGTAGCGTAGAGACTGTAGCAGGCTATGAAAGGAGTGCACATTGACTGACCACCTGCTGTCTGTCGGGCACCATACTAGGCACTGACTGAACACCCGCTGTGTGTCAGGCCCTATGTACTAGGCACTGACTGAACACCTGCTGTGTGTCAGGCCCTATGTACTAGGCACTGACTGAACACCTGCTGTGTGTCAGGCATCATATACTAGGCACTTCTTGCATTGTCATATTGTGACTTGTGGTTTTCTCTTTTTTTCAGTGGGCTATAACCTGTTACTTTCCTTGATTGACCTTTACGTTGTCTCCTCTCTGTCTTTAAGCTTTAAGCTGGCTTCTTTGTCGTACTATCATGAACCTATCTTTTTTTAGTATTTTTTGTTTTTACTTCCACAGACAGATGTTCCAGACTCATCTTGTACTTTCTTTGCTCCAGCCCTGGGCTCGGCCCTGGGTTCCTTTTAGCAAAAAATGCCGTTTAGAAGTCAGGTTCTGGGAGCTGGGCTTGCTCATGTGTATTACCATGTGCTGTTTCCAAGTCCTTGCAGTGAACAGAGTCAGGCCGTGTGTGTGTGTGAATGCATGGATGGGTGGATGGAGTGATGACTGCATGGATGGGTGGGCGGGTGGGTGAACAGGTGTGGGTGGGTGGGTGAGTGTGTGAATCGGATGGATGGGTGGGTGAGTGAGTGAGTGGGTAGATGGGTAGATAAGTATATAGGTGGATGGGTAGATGGATGATGAGTCCAGGGGTTTCTTCTAGTTTTTTGTTTCCACATTGTAACTCCTTCCCTGACAGTGAGAAACTGGTTTATCATTACACTGACTATATTTACTGATTTGAGCAACCCCTTGCCTTAGCAGCCTGTGGCCATCTTTACATCCCTCAGCATCTCACCCCAGAATCCCCAACTGTTCTCCTTCCTCGCTGCACGTGAGCTTCAGCCCAGCACTTGTGTCTGCACCTTCCCGGGAAGTTCTGACTCTTCTCCTTCCTCACTGCACATGGGCTCCAGCCCAGCACTTGGGTCTGCGCTTTCCCGGGAAGTTTTATCTGCTCTGCCCAGGCATGTGTGTGCACTGTGTCGAGAAAGCAGGACAGCAACACATTGAAGTGCCTATTCTCTAGTTTTTAAAAATGGTTTCCTTTCTTGAGGGTTAAAAATCTCATATTTGTTCACTTTGTATACATTAGCCAAAGCTCATAGTGTGATAAGACAAAAACATTAGGCATTTGATAAATGCTGATTAACTGAACACATGAATTCATCATTGAGTGAATCAGTGCAGGACATATTAGGGCTACTTAAATCATTAGCCCAAAAAATAGCCTTTTAGATGAGTATGGAATAGTATTTGGCTTTAATTGATTTAAGAGAAATTATCATCAGAATATCTCAAATTCTCCACTAGTGATAAATTTTGCTTGATGAGCAGAATTTTTTGCACATCTGTTGTACCAGACTCCTCTGCCCGTAGAACAGACTGAATTCACTGTGAGAGGGCCTTTATCTTTCCATAGAAAATACTGGATAAATACAGGGGCTGACACAACATTCTTTACATGGACTTCCATCTCCTCAAACTCCGCTAGTACCAAACTCCTATTACTGTGAAGCCAAGGGAAGAAATCACTGAAGGATGCATTGCCTTCCTTTCTAAATCTGTTATTCAGTAAACAAAATAATCCCTGTTTAAGGTGATTGCCTGTTGCGTCTGTCATTGCTTGGGGATTAGAAATAAACACAGTCTTTAAAGAGATTATAATCAGAAGTGGGAAGTCATAGATACATTTGTTTTCTGTCTTTTTCCCTATATTTTGCACATAGTAAATAATAAATAATGATTTACTTAAGGTGTGACTTGCTGTTCTGGTATCGGAGATACTATTTTTGGTTTTTAAAAATTAATTTTTCTAAATTAAGTAACCTCAAAGTTAATGAACAGATTTAAGAAGCTGGCCGAGTGTGGTTCGCCTGTAATCCCACCACTTTGGGAAGTCATGGCAGGCAGATCACTTGAGGCAAGGAGTTTGAGACCAGCATGGGCAACATGGCGAAACCCTGTCTCTACTAAAAATAAAAAAAATAGGTGGGCGTGGTAGGGCACACCTGTGGTACAAACTACCTGGGAGGCTCAGGTGGGAGGATCATTTGATCTTCACCAGGAGGTTGAGGCTGCAGTGAGCTGAGATTGTGCCACTACACTCCAGCCTGGGCGACAGTACAAGACCTTGTCTCAAAACAAACAAAAAAAGGTAGCAGCTCAGGCTACAGTTCACACTTACGACTTCTAAGTTATATAACCAGATTTCTGTTAATGTTACTGTTGGTGCTGATGTGAAATATAACGCTTTTTTTAGTACAATACTGTTGATAACTCACACTAGAATGTTACGTAGAATTATGTAATTACTAAAACTGCACCATGGGCACTCTCCCACCCCCACAAAAAGCAAACCAAATATAACAGTACCACATAAGGTTAATTAACCTGTGGAAATGAGCAGCTTGTGTATGATACAATTTAGGGAGGGATCTGTTTTGGTTGAATATTCAGTCATTCAGGCAACAGTTTTCTTAAGTTAAAGTCAATAATTCGTTTTGTTATTACAATTACAAAAATTGTTTCATAGCCTTAAGACAGAGACATGGTCTGAAACACACAGTATAGAGAGCAGAATTTTCATAATGGATCAATTTAATATGTTTTTAATTCCAAACAATATAAAGAAAAATGACTGCTTCTGAGGCTTAATTTCCATCTCACATGAGGTGTCTCCCCCGTCCTTTGGAGAGAGGCAGACGATGGTGTGTTTCCGGAGGCGCGGGCACTCTGCCGTCTTCACAGATACGTCAGGTTACTGCTGCGTGTTTCTAGATGCAAGAAGAAAACCAGATTGGCAAGTTTCCTTGCATTCTTTAATCAGTCATCATTTCTCTTTCAAGTTACGTTCTTAAACCTTAGCTTTCTGGAAAAAAAATCATAACAATTTTAAAGATAATTTATGGATGCTAATAAGCTGAAACAAAATGAAATGGATTCTTGAACATTTTAAAGTATCTATGTTACTTGTATTTGCATAATTTCATTTAATATACACTTTGAATCATTTTAAGGGTGTTTGACATGCTAGGTTGTAACTACGTGTCCTGTTTTTGTCTTAAAACTGAGTTTAGTGCATTAAAGAAAAAAAGGAACTCAATATCTGAATCTACTTTTTATAAAATGAAATTTATAGATATGTCAGGAAAGATCTTTGTGTAAGTGCGAAGACTGAATAAAGTGTAGTTTAATTATTTTCCCACTTAAAATGATACAAGTAGTTCAAAGAATTTAAAAAAATATAAATTTACTATTAATACCATAATACTAGTTTTCAATAATAAAATGGAGGTTTCCTTGGCTGGAAGTCGTAGCCACAGCAATCAGACAAGAGAAAGAACTAAAGGACATCCAGATTAGTAAAGAGGAAGTCACACTGTCACTGTTTGCCGATGACATGATCGTATGCCTAGAAAACCCTAAAGACTCATCCAAAAAGCTCCTAGAACTAGTGAATGAATTTAGCAAAGTTTCAGGATACAAAATTAATGTACACAAATCAGTAGCCCTGCTATATACCAAACAGTGACCAAGCTGAGAATCAAATCACAAACTCAACCCCTTTTATAAAAGCTGCAAATAAATAAATAAATAATACTTAGGAATGTACTTAACCAAGGAGGTGAAAGACCTCTACAAGGAAAACTACAAAACACAGCTGAAAGAAATCATAGATGACACAAACAAATGGAAACACATCCCATGCTCATGGATGGGTAGAATCAGTATTATTAAAATGACCATGCTGCCAAAAGTAATCTACAAATTCAATGCAATTCTCATCAGAATACCACCATTATTCTTCACAGAACTAGAAAAAAAAATCCTAAAATTCATATGGAACCAAAAAAGAGCTCGCATAGCCAAAGCAAGACTAAGCAAAAAGAACAAATTGCATGGTACTGGTATAAAAACAGGCATATAGACCAGTGGAACAGAATAGAGAACCCAGAAATAAAGCCAAATACTTATAGTCAACTGATATACGACAACGCAAACGAAAACATAGAGCAGGTAAAGGACACCCTATTCAACAAATGGTGCTGGGTTAATTGGCAAGCCACATGTAGAAGCCTCATCTCTCACTTTATACAAAAATCAACTCAAGATGGATCGAAGACTTAAATGTAAGACCTGAAACCATAAAAATTCTAGAAGACATTGGAAAATCTCTTCTAGACATTGGCTTAGGCAAAGACTTCATGACCAAGAACCCAAAAGCAAATGCAACAAAGACAAACAGATGCGACATAAACTAAAAAGCTTCTGCACAGCAAAAGAAATAATCAGCAGAGTAAACAGGCAACCCACAGAGTGGGAGAAAATCTTTACAACCTTATACATCTGACAAAGGACCAATATTCAGAATCTACAAGGAACAGAAGTTGTCAAGAAAAAAAAAAACAATCCCATGAAAAAGTGGGCTAAGGACGTGAATGGACAATTCTCAAGGTATACAAATGGCCAACTCCCATTCAGCTGTGAAGCTTTTGGTCAGTATTTGAATTTTGCATGATAACAATTATAATACTTGTTTTCTGTGACACTTTTTGGTTTTTGTTTTTTATATTATCGACAATAGCGATGAACAAAAGTGCACACGTTTTAAAACGTGTACTGCTCAGTTAAACATCATAAAACGAGCACCCACTCATGGTGCGTCACACTTGTCAAGAAGTAGAATTCTCCCAGCTCCTGGGAGTGTCCCTTCCTCACCAAGGTGACCACCATCTTCTTATCTAGTGGAGTAGAATTCTCCCAGCTCCCGGGAGTGTCCCGTCCTCACCAAGGTGACCACCATCTTCTTATCTAATGGACAAGTTATTTTGGTCTGTTCTTAAAGTTTACAAAAATGTAATTAAACCATATGCATTCGTGTGTGTTGGGCTCCTTTTGTGTAGTCATAGGCATGTGTGAAGTTTCCCATCATTGTGTGTCACAGCACATTTTTATATCGTCTTCTGTTGTATGAGGAAGCCATAATTGTATGCAGCCACGGATTTCTACATCTTTGATCTCTGGGTTCTTTGGGCTTTTTGCTGTTAGGAATTCCTGTGCTCTGAATGGTGTATACAGATCTCTTGGTGCAGTCTGCGTGCCTTCTGTAAGGTGTGTACCGAGGGAGTGGTATTCCTGGGTCGTATAGCGTGTCTGTATTCATTTCACATAATTCCAGTCTTCTAAAATTGTTGTACTGGTTTTTACTCTTCCCAGCCAAGCAAGAGAACTCAAGTTTCTCTATAATCTTGTCCACACTTGTAGTGTCTATCTTACATTATTTTAATTTTAGCATTCTAGTGGGTATGTAGTGATATCTCATTGGGTTTTTAGTTTTCATTTTCCGGATGAGTTATGAGATTTGTTCACGTGCTTATCGGCATGCCTGTCTGGATGTCTTGGTTTGGGAATTTCCTATAAAAGTCATAGCTCATTTTCTCATTGGATTATTAGTCTTTCTTGCTGTTTTATAGGAGCTCTTTGTATATCCGGGTTATTTTCTCCCACTTGGCTGCTTGCCTTCTCACTTTGTTCATGGTGTTTTGATGAGTAACAATTCTCAGTTGTAACATTGTTTATCAACCTTTTTTTTATGGTTTAAGAACTTTTTCTCCACTGTAGGTCATGAAGATACTCTCTCATGTTGCCTTCTGAAGTTTTATTGTTTCCTTACTGTTACATTTCTAAACATCTAGAATTGGTTTTTGTGTATAAGAAGAAGTAGGGACCCAGTTTTCTGGTTTTCCCCCATGTGGATTTCCAGTTGACCCAGAAGGGATTGTCGAAAGGCTGCGCTCCTTCCCCACTGTGTGCACGGTCTGTGCATGAGTCAGTGTCCACGCATAGTGGGTGCACATCTGGGCCCTTTCCTGTGATTGGTCTGCTGATCCCTTTCTTTGCTAATAATTTTTAATTGCTGTAGGGAGTTAGGGATTGCATTTAAATGTCGATAGATCTTCAGAGATAATTAATTTTTATAATATTAAGTCTTTTAGTCAACGAATATTGTGTATCCCTTTATTTTTCAATAATGTCTTATGATTGTTCTCTGTAGAGGTTGGTATACCTTTTGTTGGATTTATTTCTAAGTATTTGACTTTTTTTTTTTTTTTTGGAGAGAAGGTCTTACTGTGTCACCTGGGCTGGATTTCAGTGGCATGATCACTGCTTACTGCAGCCTCGACCTCCTGGGCCAAAGCCATCCTCACACCTCAGCTTCCTGAGTAACTGGGAGGGACTACGGGCACATGCCATCATGCCTGGCTAATTTTTTATTTTTTTGTGGAGACTGGGCCTCCTGTATTCCCTAGGCTGGTCTCAGAGTCCTGGCCTCAAGTGATCCTCCAGCCATGGCTTCTCAGAGTATTGGAATTAACAGGTGTGAGCCACTGTGCCTGGCTTTGACATTTTTTGATGCTATTTCAATTATTATGTTTTAGAAAATTTTATATTATGTTTGCTGCTATTTAAAAAAAATTTTGGAGATGTATTTTTATTTTTAAAAGCAGGAAAGCATTTTATTTCCAAATTGATTGCCTACAATAAAAATGTTGAGTTCATATACTCTACATTTTAATTATAGATCCTAATCAGATGTTGAGTACTATCATGTTGAAATTTACCGTGACTGGATAACTGATCCTTTTTTTTTTTTTTTTTTTTTTAATGAGAACATTGGCAACTAATTCCACAATAATCTCGTGACTGCTGTTGTCCGAATGCTGCTGTCATCTCAAGGCTTTGGGGAGGTCAGTTCCGGGGCTTACGTGAGGTGGTGATTGTGGGCATCACGTCTCCAGTGCAGGCCAGGAACACATCAGGAGCATGTGCAGGGCCCCTGCCTGGGAGCAGCGTGGGCTGCTGCTGTTCCGGCCGGGCTGTAGCTGGACTCTAAGGACCAGGTTGCTCCTCCCTTTCTGTGCCCCCTCTGTGCACTCCCTGGTCTTGGGAGGGTGATTGCTCTTAAGGTGGTCATCGCGATTCAGACCCTACTCCAGCCCCGTTCTGCTCTCTCCTCAATTCACCGTGGTGGGCTCCACTGTCTCAGCAGCTGTGGACACAGCCTGTGGTGCCCCGGCCTGTCCCTGGGCCCTGGATTTCACGCTTCCTGTCTCTATCCTAACTCAAGCTGTGGACAGGCAGCGAGTATGATTTTCCTTCTCCTCCTGCTGTTGGGGTGGTGATCTGTGGTGATCACGGAGGAACCACTAATAGATTTCCAAAGAGGGAAATATCTGCAGTGGCCACGTGGGCAATGACGTGGGCAATGACGCGGACGCAGTGACGCGGACACAATGACGCAGACGTACTGCTCAGATTTCAGAGTAAGTGGGAGAATCAGAAGGAACCAAGTCAGGTCAAAGGAGAAATAGGTGTATTTTTATCACGTCAGTAAGAACGAGAAGACGGTCACAACTGGCACTGAAATTACTGTTTTCTCTGCTTCATACCTCAGGTAGGCAGGCTCAAGGAGAGCCTCTAGCCACTGAGCCCCAACCCCCAGTCATCAAAACAATGGGG
Source organism: Hylobates moloch (assembly GCF_009828535.3). Taxonomy (NCBI): domain Eukaryota; kingdom Metazoa; phylum Chordata; class Mammalia; order Primates; family Hylobatidae; genus Hylobates; species Hylobates moloch. The sequence goes on along the minus strand of NW_026652280.1, from coordinate 1,000,966 downwards.
TCAACTGGGAAGGAAAGATGGCATCTCAGGCAGAGAACAGATGTGCCCAGATCCAAGGTGGGATGGTGTGAAAGAGCTGCAGAAAGCATGCAGGAAGGTGTCTGGGGCGAGACAGGGCCTGGCCCAGGTGGACCGTGGACTGTGGACCACCGTGTGTGCCCCTTCAGCCCTCTTATTTCCACCGCTCCACAATTCATGACAAGTGCTGCATCTTGAAACCAAAACAGAGAGGTTGGGAATTTACAACAAACCAAATTAAATGATTGTGTTTCTTGCAGACACTGTGAGCCCACCCATGGAGGTACACAAACCATCCTCATAAAACCAAGCCCCAGAGTGGGTTGTGGTATGAGCACCGCCAGCCAAGTCTGCTGTGGCTGGGACAGGGACATAGGACGATGGTGTCATGGCACTTAAAATCGTTTTCAGAGGATGATTTCCTTCAGCCTGGAGTCATTGTGCCGCCATTGTCTAGCATTGTGCCATGCTGCTTGTAAAAAGAAATGGAAGAAAAATCAGCTTCCCTGCATGCATCATTGTGCAAGAGGTAGCTGAGCACCAGGGCTTATTTCAGGCACTCGACTGCAGTTTCTTTTATCATGTAAATTTTTTTCATGTAAGTTACATGATATTCCTTTAGGCGGAATGTGTTTTCTCACCTTGCCGTTTTCTTGAGAGCGTTGTTTTGTGAGGGCGGTTGATCATCAGTTAATTATTACACTGAGGCATTACTGAAGAGGCATCTGAATGTAGCTGGGAGAGTGTGGTTCCTGAGGGCTGAGCGTTCCCAAAGGATGAGCGGAGAGGCTTGCTCTGCCTGCGTCCCCATCAACGGTGACCAGCAGAGCACCACGCCTCAGGGGCCCCACACCCACGGTCTCTTCCTAGAGCTCGAGTCCCAAGCCTGCCTGCGCCCTCTGGAACCCTCCAGAGTGTTCTCAGCGCAGCCCACTTTGGCAGCACAGGAGGAGAGCCCTCCAGCTAGAAAGCTCCAGTAGAAGCCGGCGAAGTGAGGTGAGGGCACTGTCCTCAGTGACT